>NC_056741.1:227786215-227967958 GCF_019279795.1 Protopterus annectens
TTTGCAACTGCAACCCTCCTTATTGGGGTGACATATGACTTTATAGACCCAGGGTGACATACCAGGGGCTACATGAGCTGGGGATGGTGGAGCACTATGGGGTGGACAGAGACCTCCTACAGCGGCTTGTTGACCTGTGCATGCCACACCTGACACATCAAACAGGCCAAGGGAAACCCATCACAGTGGATACCATGGTATGTGTTGGCCTAGGTATACTAGCCACAGGTACCCCACATAGCACAACTGGGGATATCATGGGGATCTCACAGGCATCTGCTTCACAGATGCCATGTCAATACATGCTAGTCAGCACATACATGTCCTCAACACACGTGATTAGTAGACCAGCAATAATCATCTCTTCAACCACATGGCTGACTACCCTGGGGTACTGGGTGCTATAGCCTACACACAAGTACACATCAAAGCATCACCTGGTGAGCAGGGTAGGGCCTACATTCACTGCAGGGCCATACCCTCCAACAGCTAGGCCATATGCCATGGCCAGGGCATTAGATTGAATGTGTGTGCTGTCTGCCCTGGAAGCTATGATATTACGATATATGGATTCGGACACAGCTGTACCATACCTTTGCCAATATGGACATATGCTACAGTCTCCTAGTGGGGGATGCCGGGTAACCACTGGTGTCGTGGCTGATGACACCCATCAGCAATGCACACACACCTGAACACTCACACCATAATGAGGCAGATGCACAGGCAAGACATATAATTAAGCATGTCTTTGGGATGCTCAGGTCATGGTTCTGGTATCTGGACACATCCGGTGGAGCCCTGCAGTATTCACTAGCTACATGCACACACATTGTTATGGTATTTGCTATGCTACACAATCTGATCCTACAGTAACAGTTGCAGCAGGAACAGCATGGAGCATGGCCACATGGCCCAACACCGCTGCCAAGGCCTGTACAGGCACAGTGTGACTTGGCAAAGGAACTACCTCAGCAGGGCCCAGTCATCGAATGGGCCATGCACAGTATGACCTGCCCTTGGCAGTGAGGCAACACAAGGCATATGCACTGACACAGTAGGTACCCAGGGATTTTACCCTCTCTGACCCGCACACAGTGCAATGGATGCTGAACATGACACTACCTGTGCTCGGACATGTATAGGAGATGCACTGTGTGCATCCGACATAGGCAGCCCTCCAGCACTGTCCTAAGGTCCGGAACACACCCAGGGTACGTCTAACAACCTAACCATTGGCAGTTGTATTACAATGTGTATTTACCTATTGCTATGGTATGTATGTGAGCATACAAGAGACTTTAGTGGCCGAATGTTAGGGGAGCAGACAGTACACGTCCATAGTGGCACCATGACATCTGTAGCACATACGGGGGTCACAATGGTAGCCAGTAGTACACAGGGTGTCCTAACTCACTGCAGATTATGGGCTGACCATCATGTGGTCCATACAGCCCACACACGTTCCATGCAGCTGGACAGGTGTGGACCAATACAGACTAATGATATACAATGGCCTATGGATATGCCCAATGAATGACCCCAACCCCCAGAGACACACACAGACTACAGCAGGCCAGGCAGTTTGATGTAGGTTGTGAAAGCTCGGACGTCCAACACCACTATGCTGGTATTTAAAGCTGGGATCTGACATACACTGGTATCCCTCCAACTGGCAATTTAGGTAGGTCCACACACTGACATGGAGTACCTGGCATACCAGTACAGTAGTGGCAGATGTGTACAACTGTCAGCTGTGCCCCCCCGTCCAACCTACATGAGAGTCATGTCGCGCACCCCGGTGCTGTGTTGGACTGTGGATGCGGTTAGATGTCCCCCCCACACTATGCAGACATGTAGCAACTGTCAATGCCACATGACCATTAGCTACCCTGCAGACACAGCATGACACCTGTCCATGTAGAACGGAGGGGTCGGCAACACAGTACTGACTATCTGGACATGTGACACATGCAATACAGTTGACCATACTTGGCATGCTCACACACATGACGGTATGATGGTAATGTGTTGATGCGGCGACATTCATAACAGTCATACTGGGCATGCTCACACACTGAAACACAGGACGGACAGGCATGCATACACCAGTGGTCCGGACATATCTGCCAGTACACTGCTATACTGTTGGCTGCCTGTGCTGTATGGTGTGTGTATGGTCTATTGTCTGTACATATGCCATGGTCTATTGTTTATTCACATCAGCTATGTACGCAGGGTACTGCTACCAACACGTGAATAGGACGGTTCTTTGTTTGCGAACAGACCAACGCCTTTGGATATGGACTGGGTGAGGCACATTCCAGCAGGTGGGTGCAGTTGTGCGTGGGTTTGCACAGTGTTAAGCAGTGCTGACCTCTGGTTACAGCTCCTTATACCTGTTTAGACTCCACATTTCTTTGACAGTGCACTACTGGCATACTGGTAAACAAACACGCTTACAACCGCTCGCTCACCAACATTTGTGCTTACATTTGTCACACACGCTGGGTGTGTGCAAGCCCTTGTGATACGTATTACATCGGACTACATGACTACAGTATCGGGTATGTCTAACTATTTGGCGACAGCAGGCGTTCGACTGTACGGACTCGGCAGCCTGTCCAGTGACATAATCATATTATATGCATGTTCTTCATACAATCTGCTCCCATCTGGCTGATACATGGGAACCGATACTCTGCAATGCTGACATGTGAATGTTATTTGGTTAACACAGCTCTCTGCCGGGTCATGCTACCGCATACCTAATGTAGGTTTTCCACCTTTCAGATTGCACGACGGGAGACTGTCAGAGTAACACCTTTCCCACTTTGCATGGGACAGTCCCTCATTAGGCATATGTCATGTGACAATATTCTGGCCATTGCAACTGTCCTGATTACGGGACATTCTCATATTTTACGTGTTTCACATAGCTAATGTGAATTACCAATACACCATGACATATGTACAGACAATAGACCACACACCTACCATACAGCACAGTCATCCAACAGTATAGCAATGCACTGGCAAATATATGTCCGGACCAGTGGTGTTTGCAGACCTGGCCGTCCTGTGTTTCAGTGTGTGAGCATGCCCAGTATGACTGTTACACATGTTGTTGACTTACATTACCGTCATACCGTCATTTGTTTGAGCATGCCAAGTATGGTCAATTGGATAGTATGTGTCACATGTCCAGATAGTCAGTACTGTTGTGCTGACCCATGTGTTCTACACCGACAGGTGGCATGCTGTGTCTGCAGAGTAGCTAATGGTCATGTGGCATTGACAGTTGCTACATTTCTGCATAGCGTGGGGGGACATCCAACCGCATCCACAGTCCTACACAGCACCGGGGGTGGGGCACATGACTCTCACATGTGTATGTTGGAAAGGGGGCACAGCTGCCAGTTGTACACATTTGCCACTACTGTACTGGTATGCCAGGTACTTCATGTCAGGGTGTGGACCTACCTAAATTGCTGGTTGGAGGCATACCTGTGTACGTCAGATCCTAGCTTTAATTACCAGCATAGTGGTGTCAGACGTCCTAGCCTTCGCAACCTACATCCAACTGCCTGGCCTGTTGTAGTCTGTGTGTGTCTGTGAAGGTTGGGGTCATTCATTGGGCATATCCAGAGGCCATTGATTATCATTTGTCTGTATTGGTCTACACCTGTCCAGCTGTATGGAACTTGTGTGGGCTGTATGGGCACAGATGATGGTCAGCCCATAACCTGCAGTAGGTTAGGACACCCTGTGTACTACTGGCTACTATTGTGACCCCGGTATGTGCTACAGATGTGATGGTGCCACTATGGACGTGTATTGTCTGCTGCCCTAACATTCGGCCACCAAATTCTCTTGTATGCTCACATCCATATCATAGCAACGGGTAAATACACATTCTAATACAACTGCCAATTGTTAGGTCAATAGAGTTACCTTGGGGGTGTTCCTGACCTGAGGACGGTGCTGGAGGGTTGTCTATGTTGGATGCACACAGTGAACTTCCTACACATGGCTGAGCACAGGTAGTGTCATGTTTGGCATCCATTGTACTGTGTGCGAGTCAGAGAGGATGGGTACCTACTGTGTCATTGCATATGCCTTGTGTTGCCTCTTTGTCAAGGGCAGGTCATACTGTGCATGGCCCTGTCGCCTACTGGGCCAAGCTCAGGTAGTTCCTCCTCCAAGTCACACTGTGCCTGTACAGGCCTTGGCACTGGTGGTGGGCCGTGTGGCCCTGCCCCATGCTGTTCCTGCTGCAACTGTTACTGCAGGATCAGACTGTGTAGCATAGCAAATACCATAACAATTTGTGTGCATGTAGCTAGTGAATACTGCAGGGCTCCACCAGATGTGTCTAGATACCAGAACCGTGACCTGAGCATCCCAAGCACATGCTCAATTATATGTCTTGCCTGTGCATCTGCCTCATTATGGTGTGATTTTTCAGGTGTGTGTGCATTGCTGATGGGTGTCATCAGCCACGACTCCAGTGGTTACCCAGCATCCCCCACTAGGAGACTGTAGGGGATGTCCATATTGGCAAAGGTGTGGTACAGCTGCATCAGATGCCATATAGCGGAATTGTCATAGCTTCCAGGGCAGACAGCACGCGCATTCAATTTAATGCCCTGGCCATCGCATATGGCCTAGCTGTTGGAGGGTATGCCCCTGCAGTTAATGTAGGCCCTACTCCGCTCATCGGGTGGTGCTTTGATGTGTACATGCGTGCAGGCTATAGCACCCAGTACTCCAGGGTAGTCAGCCATGTGGTGGAAGAGATGCATATTGCTGGTCTACTAATCACGTGTGTTGAGGACATGTACGTGCTCACTAGCATGTGTTGACATGGTGTCTGTGAACTGGTGCAATACTCTGGATGCAGATGTCTGTGAGATCCCCATGATATCCCCAGTTGTGCTTTGGGAGGTACCTGTGGCTAGTATACCTAGGCCAACACATACCGTGGTATCCACTGTGATGGGTTTCCCTCGGCCTGTTTGATGTGTCAGGTGTGGCCGGCACAGGTCAACAAGCTGCTGTAGGAGGTCTCTGTCCACCCCATAGTGCTCCACTATCCCCAGCTCATGTAGCCCCTGGTAAGTCACCCTGGGTCTGTAAAGTCTTATGTCACCCCACTAAGGGTTGTTGGCAGCATACACATCCTCACCACCCTCAGCCTCCTGCACATGTTGGTCTATGTTGCCTGCTGCAGCCCTTGTCATTTGGTTGGACTGTGTTGTGAAATGTCCCCGCATGTATACACCGGTGGTGTAGAGTGTGGAAGAAACCTGTGTGTATGGTGCTTGCTCACATTACCATAGTGTTCTGGTGCGGGCTGGTCATGTAATCTGCTGATTGTGCTGATCATCACCTGTTTGTGCAGCCTGTTCACCTTGACTACCCCACTACTGCTTTTGTCCCTCCCAATATCACCAGGCAGGTATAGACACACCCCTAGCTTAGGCGTGTTAAGGCAGGAGCAATCCCGAGGCACAGGTCTCCAATGTACATACAGTATGCCTGACCCCCCTCCCATGCTTTCATCTATATTCAAGCCCTGCAACCGGCTATCTACACACATACACTCCAGGGATCTGCATCACACCCTGGGGATAAATGAGATTCACTATTGTCAACCTCATCTGCATAGTATAGTCTTCTAATGCATAGCTATATGACCCATACCGAACCTCCAAATTAATAACCTTGGCTTACTGTCGCTCAGATCCATACACAACTGGTTAAAGGTGCCTTACTATCACCGTATTTGATGTCCCTTGGTCTTCCCAGCAACAAAATAACTGGTGTCTACATGACTAGAACCTGGGACCCTGCACACCACAGATGATGTGCTTTACCACTACGCCATGGCAGATATACATGCATCTGAGGTGATCACGTACAGATCATCCAGCACAAACATTCAATAGTGCTAATGTCCACTTACATATATGTATATATCTGTGTCTATCTATAACTACATATATCATATATATTATATATATATATATATATATATATATATATATATATATATATATATATATATATATATATATATATATATACATACATACATACACATATACATATACACACATACGTAGATATTGCATTTATATCACAACAGCGGACCACATGACACCAAAGCATTAGACAAGAATGAAAGGGAAACTACATGTGCCATCTGCCTTATGTAGTGTTGTTACTTTCAAGG
The DNA here is from genome assembly GCF_019279795.1 of Protopterus annectens. NCBI lineage: Eukaryota > Metazoa > Chordata > Ceratodontiformes > Protopteridae > Protopterus > Protopterus annectens. The sequence goes on from NC_056741.1 coordinate 227,792,454, forward strand.
CAAGTGTGTTTTGTTGCGTCACACGGGTCAGACTGTATTAAAGGTAAGAGTAGGGCTGCTGACATTTACTCACCAGACCTATTGGCAAATGTATGTGTTGACAACCCAGTGTCTTGGCTGATTATGCGAGCTGTGGACACTATATAGGAAAGCAACAAGACACACTCAACACATCCTGAAGCTAGCCACCCACAGATACCAACACATATGGTATGACTGCCAAACACACACACCTGCCATGCCTTGGAATCGAGCACCTATCAGTCTATCTTATCACACTACAGCATCACACAGTAACAGAACATGCTACCGAGATTACTGAATCACAGCACTCCCAGAGGCATACTTCTAGGTGGGCAACATCATCAGCAAAGGCAAAGGCGCCGATAGGGAGTGTATGGAGAGTGAGCTATCTAAAAACATTACTCTGTCCCGAGGCAGCTGGAAACACACACACATGGCAGGGCTGGGATTAGAACATAGACCTGACTATCTTATCACACTACAGCATTACGCAGGTACAGGACGCGCTACCGAGATTATTGGATCACAGCACTCCCAGAGGCATACTTCTAGGTGGGTGACATCATCAGCAAAGGCAAAGACGCCAATAGGGAGTGTACGGGGAGTGAGCTGCCTAAAAACATTATTCTGTCCCCAGGCAGCTGGAAACACACACGCACACACGGCAGGTTTTTGTTAGAACATAGACCTGACTACCTTATCACACTACAGCATTACGCAGTTACAGAACGAGCTATCAAGATTACTGGATCACAACACTCCCAGAGGCATACTTCTAGGTGGGTGACATCATCAGCAAAGGCAAAGATGCTGATAGTAAGTGTACGGAGAGTGAGCTGTCTAAAAACATTACTCTGTCCCCAGGCAGCTGGACACACACACATGGCAGGGCTGGGATTAGAACATCGACCTGACAACCTTATCACACTACAGCATTACACAGTTACAGAACGTGCTATCAAGATTACTGGATCACAACACTCCCAGAGGCATACGTCTAGGTGGGTGACATCATCAGCAAAGGCAAAGACACCAATAGGGATTGTACAGAGAGTGAGCTGTCTAAAAAAATTACTCTGTCTCCAGGCAGCTGGATACACACACACGTACATGACAGGGCTGGGAATAGAGCATAGACCTGACTACTTTATCACACTACAGCATTACGCAGTTACAGAATGCGCTACCGAGATTACTGAATTACAACACTCCCAGAGGCATACTTCTAGGTGGGTGACATCATCAGCAAAGGCAAAGATGCCGATAGGGATTGTACGGAGAGTGAGCTGTCTAACAACATTACTCTGTCCCCAGGCAGCTACATAAAAACACACACACGCAGGGCTGGGATTAGAACATAGACCTGACTACCTTATCACACTACAGCATTACAGAGTTACAGAACGCGCTACCGAGATTACTGGATCATAGCACTCCCAGAGGCATACTTCTAGGTGGGTGACATCATCAGCAAAGGCAAAGACACTGATAGGGAGTGTATGGACTGTGATCAGTCTAAAAGCATATTAGTGTCCCAAGGTAGACGGAGATGAACACATGGCAGTGGTGTGAGCAGGACAACTGGCTATCTATGGAGCACTAGTACAACACTACATAGATACGAGATGTGCCACAAACAGTACACCTTTCAAGACAGTCAATATGACCTTCTAAGAATGCAGACATCGACATGGATGCTGGCAGTTACGGTGTACATACCTGTGAACCAGTGTGTTAAATTTAGGAATCCATCCTGAAGTGGGGTATGGCCATCTGATGCTTGGATGACCACTATCGCTATACAGGATAACAATGGTCATGCCCATACACAGGGGCACACAACCTACACAAGATGTCACTGGGCATGCTCACACACTTAGTAGCACATGTCAGTCTGGAATTCACTATGTGTCCATCTACACAACAGTGTACTAGGCATGCTCACACACTTAGTAGCGAAGGGTTGTCTTGTATGCAGACAGATTCTAAACAGGGAAGGGCACAGTGTGTCGATAGTCATCATTGTTAGCATGAACGCTGTATGACATATGTCTGACACCGGTCATGTACACAACATCTGCTGCTGTCCATCACCTTAGCTGTACCAGTCCAAACGTGGCACAGTAATACCACCCGTGGTGTTGTCCTGGCAGGAGTGGGCACTTCACACATGTAGTACCATACATAGATGAAGAACCTGAGACCAGGTAAACACCCTGACACCTACAGGACAACTGCATTGTATGTGTATGTTAAATAGTGCTAGATGTGTAGCATTCGTAATCATAGCTGCCAATCTAGATCCAACAATGGGGAATACTGACATCTGTGCAGTGAGGAACACCTGGCATAAGGCTCAGTTGTGCAAAATAGCACTACCACTGTATACCTCAGACACAGACATGTGGGCCATAAGACTGTTAGTGACCGCTCCAGGTGTTAGTGTCCCCACTTATATGAAGGCCACTCACATGTATTGACCAGTACACTCTCAAAAGCCATCACAGATGTGTCAAGTGCAGATCACAATGCTAAATGCTGCACTGTAGTATGTAGCCCTCACACATCACCATGTCCTTAGACCAGCAACACACATCCATACATTAGTACAACACCATGTTACTCATGACCAGTGGACTGTACCTAGCTCTACAGCAACTGTGCAGACTACCCATGTACTGACAGGGTTCCATCATGTGTTATGCAATGCACTGATACCACTATTCATAACCAGGTTGGCTGTACACATAACAGGGGCCCTGGGTCTTATACAGCTGTAACAGACAACTGTTGCTGTACACCAGGCAACACACCCATGTTTGGATGTGACATACATGTAACCGCCGTGGATATGTGCATGCCCCCCCACATACACACACACAACACATATGTACATAGCATAGCTAATGCTGTCCTTCGTGCAGACACGTGGCTAAATTGATTACACACATGCACATGGAAGGTAGGTCCATAGCTGTTCAATGCTAACAGTACACAAGGTGGCAATGTTGACCGAGTTAACATTCCCTCTGTACTGGTTACCCATGACAACTATCATAGCATACAATAGTCCATGTGTCATGTATGTCACACATGTTCACCAGTTGCAATGTATACAAACATGGCTACATGACAGGAATGTAGGACCTATTCACATGTACATGTAGTGGTGTGCATTCAGCTACCATGCATGAGCAGTAGCTGATGTTTGCAGTTTATATGTGTCCGACTACAACGTGCAGTTGCAATGCAGTCCCATCATTGACACCTGTATATGATGAAATACTGACAATACCATAAGATGTACAGCAGGTATGGATGGATGTGTGTACATAAAGTGGTGGGCCACCTTTGCAGATGGATGTTTGCTGAAGACAGCTCACAGGTGTATCACAAGCCGTCCTACCATAACATGTGCAAACAGTAAGCTATGTTTCCAGTAATTGAAGGTGAAGATATGCAACCTACACAGCGGTCAGGGTGTCACTGGCTGTAAAGCAGTTGACACCTGTAACACTTAAGTCCTCCCATGTGCATATAGCAGCACACTTGCCGAAGGTAGCGCCGGTACACATTGTAATGTGGGCAATACTGCTGCATGTCTGTCAGACATATCAGAAGATAGCAGGTGTTTGTTTCACAGTACTGCCATGTGTGTTTGCCTGTGTGACCATATATGTCACGTATGGTGGGGAATACATCCCAATTGTTACAAACCCCTGTACACTGTTTTAGAGATCTGTATCACGTTAGCTATCTGTATGTGCATGACATGTGCGGACTCCAGTGTGTGTATGTGTATGCATGTATGGCTGTCTGGTGCATGGAGTGAGGATGTATGCTACCATTGAGAACAGATAGGGCCCCTAACCCCTCAAGGTGATGCAATCCACTACCCTGTTGATGCAGTCAGTCTTACGCATTACTGACTACCTGTACATGTTCACTCTCTGTGTCGTGTCATGTGGGTGCACAGTACTGTAATGGTGATTAGCACATAGGCAAGGGTCCTCACCTCAACCCTATCAAGTGTGCGTTACAGTGTCGACGACCCCGTGAGTGTGGGCGTGTTACTGTGTGTGTCTGTGTATGTCTGTGTGTGTTCACATCCTGTAATGTGACAATGTTTTACTGCTACACAGTGAGTCCTCATGCTATCAACTGGCCCCTACCCTTGACATCAGCTAGACCGCTGTGTAAACCCCCCACACCATGTAGCTGTACCTGTGAAGTCACCTGGTATGGATGTCCCATCTCTAGCCGCTGTAGCCTAGTACACAGCTCACATGCTCCTGGATCAGTAGATGTGTAGAGATCTCTGGAATGTCAGCCTTTCTAACAGTGAGGTAGAGGCTACGTATAGCATGCTGGTATTGCCATCCATGCCTGTGAGTACTCCACTTTTACACATGTGAAACTGGAAACACTGGTACTTAATCGCACATGCAATTAGACCTTAAGGAGGGAAGCAGGGCATCCTTACCAACATGCTGTTACTGTTGTTACCAAGACACATACTGTGAACATAAAACAATGCATTCTAACCACAAACACTGTTACGTAAAGGCACATGCAATTAGACCCTTAGGAGGGATACAGGGCATCATTACCAACATGCTGTGACTGTTGTTACCAAGACACATACTGTGAACATAAAACAATGCAGTCTAATCCTGTACTACATGGTATGTCTGCTGCATGCCAACAGTACACAACAATTGTAATATACAACTATCTCACACTTCTGTTCACCCTGTGCATCAGACCATATGGGCATGTCCCTGCACTGATGGTGTGGATGACAGGGATGCAGCACAGGCATCATCATATGCACAGGGTGATAATGTTTGCCAGGGGCCTGGGCTGCACCAGTGGATGACATCATGTGTGTGGGTTAGGGCTTGTGATCTACTTGGACATGTGTGGTTATTATGCATGAGGGTGTTGGTGCCCTACAAATGTTTCTGGTGTGTGCATGTATGTGTGCACACAGTTCTGCCATGTATCCGGCCTACACAACGGTATTATTGACAGCTCCAGATTGTACAAACCAGGATGTACAGCTCACTGTGTCCGTCCATGGCCACGTGACCTGTGCCTGCCAGGGGTTGCACGGGCACTACCAGACAGAGGTATACAATGGGTACTGTCTGATGACACATGTCCAATGCAACCATGTCCCCACTGGGACCATCCAGGGCCACGTCCACATGGCCTGCTGTGTCCTAGTGTGGACAGCGCAGCACCAACTGCACTGCTGCTGCTACCGGCACTATGTGAGCGAGCATGTGAGGTAGCTAGTTCGTGTAGACCTGCACCAGGTGGTGTAGCTGGCCTATGTCCAAATGGCCTAGTCCTCACTCCTACCAGATGTTCCAGCACAGACAGCTCACATTCACGGATTGCCATGCCATTGTCAAGGATTCCAACCATGTCACCCAATCGCCTGTCCAAAACGTCAGCAATCTGCTGTTGAGCATTTGCCAATGCCTGGATGTTTTCATTTAAAGAATGGATAGCAGCCCTCTGAAGCCTCTGCCCTTCTCTGTTCTGCCGTTTAGCATGTGCCTGTGCCACCATTGCAGTCTGAAACATGTGTCTGGTGACACCAGCTGCTGTGCTCTGTCGTGCAGGTCCATGCTGGCAAGGGGTCCTCCTATGAGCAGCACTGGCCATATGCCTGTGTGGCACATCTGCAGTCATTTCACTGACACCATGGTGTGACGACACACCTTCCATAGCCACCACACGTTCCTGTTCCGAGCTAACACACGGTAACTGTCCTTCCTCTATGGCCACTGGTGATGGGGTATGTGTTGGCATGAGAACTGTGTGTGGGGAAGAGGGGGATATAGGTGGGATGGCAACCAAAGGCACAGATTCAGCCCCTGACAACCCTGCCTGCACCTCAAGCATATGTTCATCACTGATAGAGTCTGTGGGGACACTAACATCAAATGGACCGCAGGAGGGCAATGCACCTACATCACCTGTGAAGGTAAACAAAGACTCTACATTACAATAGAGACATACACACACAGACACACACACACAGACACGCACACACAGACACACATACACAGACAAACACACACACACACACACAGACACACACACACACACACACACACACACACACACACACACACACACACACACACACACACACACACACACACACACACACACACACACACACAGGCACACAGACACACACACAGACACACAGACAACCATGCATGTGATATGACAGAAGGCATGCAGCATGCATGTGATACAGCAGATGGCATGCAGCTCAGGCATTAACAGAGTTAGTTAGATTACATCCCTGGGTTGCACACAACAGCAAGCATGTGTCATAGCAGAAGCCATGCATTTCACACAATCATGGTAGTAAACATGCATCCCTGTGATACACCATGTGGACCAGCACAGGTTAACAGTACACATGGCTGATGTGAGGCATATGTCCTTGACATTAACATGTAGTATGACATGTAATCTGCTGTTGTGTGCAGTGACATGCATACATGTTTGACACAATGGTGTCCTGACACATGTACAGCGGTGTAATGGTGTCATATTGCAGTGTTGTCTGTATGCCCTACAGATAGAATGCACTTTTAGCAGATGTGTATGACCATTGAGGGTGGTATGAGGCATCATTATTGCTATACAGTGTGAAGTACAGACACAGTGCCATTGCATGGAATCATGAGGTGTCTCTATTGCTATACAGTGTGGAATACACATACAGTGCATAGCCATGACTGCGTGCATACACAATACATACATACTGTGGATTGTGACCCACATTGCTGAGGTGTATACACACTAAACCATGCTGTGTCATGTGTGACAGGTCACCGGACAACATACTGATGACACCCCTGCACAACTGCTAACATGTCTTAGCTGCCTGTCAACCGTGTCCTCACATGGCAGACTGCTCAATACACCATGTTCCACATGACATTTATGTACCACACACACAAGGTGAATGGCTGACAGTGATGTCCAACAGCAGCAAGGGAAATGTATGGTATCTCTGGCCTGATGTGGTGTCTGTGTATGTATGTGGAAGCTGTACAGGTGACTACTTTCATGCTGTGACACAGTCATGATGTGCAACACATCGTATGTGGTCATATTAAGTGACACCTCCACAAGCTGTGCAAAGGCTGTTAGGATGTCCAGTGTTCCACATCTACTAGTCATTTCACTGACACCATGGTGTGACGACACACCTTACATAGCCACCACACGTTCCTGTTCGGAGCTAACACATGGTAACTGTCCTTCCTCTATAGCCACTGGTGATGGGGTTTGTGTTGGCATGAGAACTGTGTGCGGGGAAGAGGGGGATATAGGTGGGATGGCAACCTAAGGCACAGATTCAGCCCCTGACAACCCTGCCTGTACCTCAAGCATATGTTCATCACTGATAGAGTCTGTGGGGACACTAACATCAGATGGATCGCAGGAGGGCAATGCACCTACATCACCTGTGAAGGCAAACAAAGACTCTACATTACAATAGAGACATACACACACAGACACACACACACAGACACACACACACACACACACACACAGACACACACACACACACACACACACACACACACACACACACACACACACACACACACACAGGCACACAGGCACACAGACACACACAGACACACACAGACAACCATGCATGTGATATGACAGAAGGCATGCAGCATGCATGTGATACAGCAGATGGCATGCAGCTCAGACATTAACAGAGTTAGTTAGATTACATCCCTGGGTTGCACACAACAGCAAGCATGTGTCATAGCAGAAGCCATGCATTTCACACAATCATGGTAGTAAACATGCATCCCTGTGATACACCATGTGGACCAGCACAGGTTAACAGTACACATGGCTGATGTGAGGCATATGTCCTTGACATTAACATGTAGTATGACATGTAATCTGCTGTTGTGTGCAGTGACATGCATACATGTTTGACACAATGGTGTCCTGATACATGTACAGCGGTGTAATGGTGTCATATTGCAGTGTTGTCTGTATGCCCTACAGATAGAATGCACTTTTAGCAGATGTGTATGACCATTGAGGGTGGTATGAGGCATCATTATTGCTATACAGTGTGAAGTACAGACACAGTGCCATTGCATGGAATCATGAGGTGTCTCTATTGCTATACAGTGTGGAATACACATACAGTGCATAGCCATGACTGTGTGCATACACAATACATACATACTGTGGATTGTGACCCACATTGTTGAGGTGTATACACACTAAACCATGCTGTGTCATATGTGACAGGTCACCGGACAACATACCGATGACACCCCTGCACAACTGCTAACATGTCTTAGCTGCCTGTCAACCATGTCCACACATGGCAGACTGCTCAATACACCATGTTCCACATGACATTTATGTACCACACACGAGGTGCACGGCTGACAGTGATGTCCAACAGCAGCAAGGGAAATGTATGGTATCTCTGGCCTGATGTGGTGTCTGTGTATGTATGTGGAAGCTGTACAGGTGACTACTTTCATGCTGTGACACAGTCATGATGTGCAACACATCGTATGTGGTCATATTAAGTGACACCTGCACAAGCTGTGCAAAGGCTGTTAGGATGTCCAGTGTTCCACATCTACTAGTCATTTCACTGACACCATGGTGTGACGACACACCTTCCATAGCCACCACACGTTCCTGTTCCGAGCTAACACATGGTAACTGTCCTTCCTCTATGGCCACTGGTGATGGGGTATGTGTTGGCATGAGAACTGTGTGCGGGGAAGAGGGGGATATAGGTGGGATGGCAAGAAAGGCACAGATTCAGCCCCTGACAACCCTGCCTGTACCTCAAGCATATGTTCATCACTGATAGAGTCTGTGGGGACACTAACATCAGATGGACTGCAGGAGGGCAATGCACCTACATCACCTGTGAAGGCAAACAAAGACTCTACATTACAATAGAGACATACACACACAGACACACACACAGACACACACACACAGACACGCACACACAGACACACATACACACACACACACACACACACACACACACAGACACACACACACACACACACACACACACACACACACACACACACACACACACACACACACACACACACACACACACACACACACACACACACACACACACACACACAGACACACACAGGCAACCATGCATGTGATATGACAGAAGGCATGCAGCATGCATGTGATACAGCAGATGGCATGCAGCTCAGACATTAACAGAGTTAGTTAGATTACATCCCTGGGTTGCACACAACAGCAAGCATGTGTCATAGCAGAAGCCATGCATTTCACACAATCATGGTAGTAAACATGCATCCCTGTGATACACCATGTGGACCAGCACAGGTTAACAGTACACATGGCTGATGTGAGGCATATGTCCTTGACATTAACATGTAGTATGACATGTAATCTGCTGTTGTGTGCAGTGACATGCATACATGTTTGACACAATGGTGTCCTGACACATGTACAGTGGTGTAATGGTGTCATATTGCAGTGTTGTCTGTATGCCCTACAGATAGAATGCACTTTTAGCAGATGTGTATGACCATTGAGGGTGGTATGAGGCATCATTATTGCTATACAGTGTGAAGTACAGACACAGTGCCATTGCATGGAATCATGAGGTGTCTCTATTGCTATACAGTGTGGAATACACATACAGTGCATAGCCATGACTGCGTGCATACACAATACATACATACTGTGGATTGTGACCCACATTGCTGAGGTGTATACACACTAAACCATGCTGTGTCATGTGTGACAGGTCACCGGACAACATACTGATGACACCCCTGCACAACTGCTAACATGTCTTAGCTGCCTGTCAACCGTGTCCACACATGGCAGATTGCTCAATACACCATGTTCCACATGACATTTATGTACCACACACACGAGGTGCACGGCTGACAGTGATGTCCAACAGCAGCAAGGGAAATGTGTGGTATCTCTGGCCTGATGTGGTGTCTGTGTATGTATGTGGAAGCTGTACAGGTGACTACTTTCATGCTGTGACACAGTCATGATGTGCAACACATCGTATGTGGTCATATTAAGTGACACCTCCACAAGCTGTGCAAAGGCTGTTAGGATGTCCAGTTTTCCACATCTACTATATAACCATTCAACAAAGGCTATAGTTGGACCATGTATAGACAATGTGCAACAGGGTGTACACACATACACAGCACATCTACTGTGTGTTACTACATGCCTCTGGCCATCCTCCATGGCCATGTGTGAACATGTGTTGGCCAGATGTGTGTGATGGCCGTCTATGTCACATGTCTCTGTTGTCCCATATGACATACACCCATAGATGCCAGATACTCCGGTGTCCACAGGGTTATACAGACAAAGAGTTGTATGTTTGGTATGTGGGGTATGTTTTATGGGTTAGTGTGACAATGTTGCAGCGGGACCACTACATGTCTGGGACATGTCAGCTGACACATCATAATGTCTGCACTCATTGCAGGGGCACATTCCACAATGCTGAATCTTGTGGGCTGCCCATGTCCCAGCTCACTGTGTAGTACTGTTTGCGTACCCCACATGTGTTGTTCTGATGTATAGTACATATTCCTACATTGAACAATGCCTCCACCGTTGTATGGACAGCTGTCCACACATCTAGCAATGACAGTTACTGTGGTTTCATGTTGTTGTTTCATTTGGTCTGTATATATTGCACATGGGTAGCCAGTGTGATTGATGAAAGCTGCGACCTGTATATTGTGATTGGACCATACATTATGGTTACATGTGTTAACTGGCCACATGGCAAATAGATCTGTTCATTCACATGCCTGATACTGATAAATGTCTCAACTGCAATGGACTGCTGTCTCTGCGGCATGCCAGAGGTGCCTGTATAGGGGTGATACAGCAGTTTGATCATTATCCATGACTGTATGACTGCTACAGGGTGCACTTTGCATGTTAACACATTCGCCAGTACAATAGCATATACTATGGAGTATGCACATGTGTGCATACACAGGGTAGCATACTATAGTATGAGGCATGTGTGTAAACATACCTTGCATATGATGTTACATTACATAGTGTACAGTGGTACATGCAACTAAATGGGATGTAATATTTATATGTGCAGTAGTGACTTACCAGGCAACTCCAGGCTCTGTGGTTGGGAGACACCCACCTCCACGATGGCAGCTAGAGTTTGTGGATACTGTTCTGATGGGGTCCCGAGGCTGGCCAGTAGCTCTGCGGTAGGTGTGAGTGGGGGCCGGGTTGGTGGCTCACCACCTGTTCTACCTTGTTCCCTGGCGATTGCATTGGCATGCTGTTTTGCATGTCAGATCAGGTCTGTGCAGTGTCTGTGCACCTGCTGGTAGGTAGGTTATGGCCACCTACATCATTGACCCTCCTGCGAAGTTCCTGCCACAGGTCATCATGCTACTGGGCATGCTGTGGAACATGGCTGAACAGTACCTCATAGTTATCATGGAGGTATGGTATGAGGGCATCATCCTCCAAGCAGCTATATGCTGGCAGTCGTGATCGAGGCATTATCTGTAAGACATAATGACGGAGAGAGGTCACAGAATCTCAGAGATGCACAGAGATACAGATGCACATTCGTGTCTATTACATTTAGTACTTATGAACAGCTGTCTTTGCAAATCGTCATGACACTCACATGACTGACATATTTGTTTCACTCACATGTAACACCCGATGGGGATTGGATATTATCACCATATACGTGTGTCACCTCATTACATTGCTCATACTCCATGTGAATGCTGTCTTGATGTGGGCATGTCTGTTTGCCTGTACTGGTGTTCTTACCTATCAGCACATGCCTGGATGTGTGCACATTAATGCTATTGACCTTGATGCTGTGTATATGTCACATATCATCACATACACTGCCTTCACGGACATGGGCAGTGACAATGCAGACATGCACGGAAACCTTTACAAGCATGTGTTTTGCCATATACATCTACACGGCACTGTACAACAGTTCAACATCCTGCCACGTATCGCTGGTTATGCACATGTGATACACATGGGACAATGGCTAGCTGGATGGTATTCACATGGATGGTTATCAACTATAGCATGTACAGCCAAGATCATGTAGTAGTGTGTATGCCCTGGGCCATGTATGTGCCAAGGATGTCAGGTTTTCTAGCTGTATCCGACAGCCATGTTCCCATCGACAGGTGAATCAGTGCCACATTACTGATCCAGACAGTCACTGATACATCTACCATGCGGTCATCACACCATGTTTGACAGAGATGACATGTGCAGCTTTGCTGGACAGGGTTGCATGATATGGCAGGAGTATGTCACATGTATGGCACAGGGATCTGTCCAGCATGTGGCGACCCTTGTACTAGGATGGTGGCTGTCCATGACGTATGTCTTTCAGATCAGGATATGTACGTGTAGCATGTCCAACATCACAGTATTGCACATGTCTTTATGCAGGGTAGGCAGCATGCTGCATAGTGGAGATGAGGATTGTGAAGGCTGGTGATGCCCATCTAAGCATGGCCAATACCCCTTAAAGGTGATATGTGATCCGATATTGGTCACATGAGTGCTGAGTATGGCTGTCCAATGATCTCCATACTCATGGATGGCACCCTGTCATGACTTGGGTTGCCTCTTATGACTGCCTAATAGGCCTGGTGATGTCACTAGCTCAGGGAGGTAAACTGCACAGCACTATCCCTTACACACAGTGTCCATAATGTTGACCTCTGCCAAGGTGGTAGTTAATGGGTACAGGGTTATTAACATAGCGGTGACAATGCAGTAAGCAGCTGTCAGATTGTGCACATATGTCACGCACCTCACCCACAAAGCCCATGCTGTATGTTGTCCACAACACTGAGTCAGCTATTGCACCTAGGTCATGGCCATTCACATTCTCACATATGCAGATGCCCCCCATTTGTCTGTGTGGTATGGGCTACAATGACAGGGGAGTACAAAACATTAACCCTGTTTTACTGTAGCTGCCACAGGTGTGCTATGCACATGTCACTCAGACACCTTCTGTAGTGTTGCTTCTGTGAACAGGCCACTGGTAGAACACTCCTGTGACATACGATGGTACATATAGTATACTGAGTGTAGGTGGAACTTAGTATGGGTGATGATGTCCTCTGACCTGTCACAGGTATGCTATGCAGTGTGTATTCATCGGTACTGTCATCTACATCTGTACTGCTAACAACATCTACGTTGATTAAGGTTCATAGGCTTTCAGACCATACTCAGCAGGGTAATAGTGCTGCACCTCCCATTATGAGTAGCATCTCCACTTTGTGGGTTGTGATAACTGTTAGTGTGATCCATTCCGTATTTTCACAGACTGCCATGAACCTATGTTTTACATGGCAGTGTATGTGTAGAGCCAACTGTTTTGCCATATGTGTATTATACGACCAGGGATTAGAACAAGTCACATGCAGCCGCAGTGTACCTTGTACCATCATAGTTATGGTTACAGGGGCTCTGTTGTGTTCATGAATATGTGATTGTGTACCTATTGGGGGGGCAGTGAGTTTAAATTATCCAACACCCTATCTGTATTGCTTATTCATGCTCAGCACTTGTTCAGAACATGTACACACTTCATGAGCTACTAATTACTATATCACTCAATCCTACTCATTTCCTACAGGTAAACACTGTTTGTCCTTACATTTCCAGCATGCTTACAGTACAACAGCTGTTGTACACACTTACCTCACATATCTTGTGAGTAATGGTTGACTAGACAGGCATGTCCAAATGTCAGTTACCAGTGTTATTGCCTGTCTATATGATGAATGTGGGCAACATGAGGCAATATAGCAATCGTCTCATGTACACAGTCAGTGCTCACCTCCTAACATATGACACTACAGCCTGTGGGAGATTTACATATGTAGCCATACTGGAGGTAATGCTCTCTCCAACCCAGACTTACCCTGACAATCATGTGGGCATGTTAAACATTTGCAGCACACCCCACTCATCACATAGCCTCAGTAGATCACCACCACAGGCCACACATAGTAAGAGTACAACATTTGCGGAGCCTCGCCATACTACTCTATGTAGGCAACAGAAGCAGCCCCCATTGCCAAACACAACACCAATTACTTATAGCCCACAGACTCATGTGTGCCTGTCAACTACAGCCAATAGGGTGTTATAACATACCCAACACACTCATCATAGATGACTCTGTAGGCGGTCACACTGATGTCCCACTCAGCAGGCCACACAAGGCGATAGTCACTGTCATCTGGCTGTCGGGTAACAAGATCCACAACATGACCTATGCACTCAGGTCACTCCTCAACAGGTACAATATGACTGTCATTCTCCACGTTAGTGTGAATGCCCTGAGATGTAACTTCCTGGACTACATGTACAGGGACATGCAATAGCTCTCCGATCTTGTAGCCCAGGCAGGTATCGCCTAGCCCTGAGAAGCATTCTGCATTAGTCTAGACTGATGACACAGTAGAACAACAGAATTATTCACGTCAACAGTTGCCTATGCTTCTGGTGTCATTCCAAGGGTATCCAGTATCTGTCTGCTTTGAATGACATAGTCGACAAACCACAATGCTTTGCCACAGATGGCCTGCACCTGTCAGCCCTGGGATTATGGGTAACATCTCAGGCTCTTGCTGCTCCTATACTGCCTGTTTTAGACACATTTCAGAAATATATTCACCACCAGAACAGGTACAGACAAGCAAAACCTGAGGGTATTGTTACTCAATGCTTGACATCTTCATCTCAAACGCACTCATCCGAGGCACTCCTTATAATGGACCACTTCAATGTCTCTGCGGTGACTGTGACCTGCTTCTAGACTCATAGGTTCATAGGTTCATAGATTAGTACTAAGCTAACTGCCCTTGTGAGCCATTTTAAGCCTAACCAATTATCCCTTGTGAGACTCAAACCCTACACCTTGTGTTTGTAAGGCAAACACCTTAACCATTAGGCCACCCTCCCAACCCCTGCACTGACAGGCTATTACACAGACCACACCTTTCAGTCATGTAACCAGGACTGGAACACCCACGGCGGAGGTGTTTAAATATTTCACAGGAATGTACACACCTCCATGCTGGTTCCTTAGCATGATGCATCAGAGGCAATCCAAGTGCAACTAACTGTGGCCAGAACTGCTATACAAATTGTAGCTTGCTATGGATTCCACACCATACCCCATGGTTAATGGCCCTCATTTCTTGGTGTACTGGAAAGTAGGGTTCAAACAGGAACTACTGATGTGACACTGACACTACCCCACACCTAACTGTGATACCTACTCATGTACCGACGCATTAGGCCAACACTTTTGTGGGTTAATAAACTCCATTCGGCTGGATCAACCTATACACACCACCACCAAAGCCAACAATATCATAGACGTGGACATTACCAACATGTGTGACTGGTGTTACACACCTGGGGTATCCCCTCGTTGGTCAGTTCCGAACGTATGCTAATCACCCTTGTTATCCACATCCCGGCACCACACCCTTCACAGAAAACACAGTAGAATATTTCTACAAAGCCAACTTCACGCTTTGTATGACAGAAGTAGTAAATGCCATGACACCCGTGCAGATGGACAATATATTTACAAACGCAGAAACATTCCCAACTCACTTCATTAGCACTTGCACGACTGCATGGATCATGCTATCCCAAACAGAGCCATGACAGTACCCACCACATAATGGACACCCCTCTGGGAGTCCACTGTCATGGAGATACTGCACGACAAAAGGAGACAGTTGCAATGTAGGGTACACTCCCATGGGTGGGGTAGCTCCCTAGTCAGCCTCAGTAGGATTCTGGCATCCCTTCTTACATCCTCCAATACTAGCTACGTAAACATTACTGCTACACATTCAAAGGACTACCACTAAGCGTTATGGAGGTATGCCACTACTCTCGATGGCAATACCCACATCTGCTCTGACATACAATGGTTAGGCAGAAACATTACTGAACCGACTAATATTGGCAACAACCTGGCAGCTAACTTTACACCCCTCTCACACCCTAAAGGGCCCACATCTATACAAGATCAATGCAGAGTCCCTGCGGTCACAATTACGCAGTTCAGACCTGCTCTCTCTAAAGCCTGAAACACACACTCCATGTGACCATCCAACATCCCAGGCTGAGATTTACACAAACCTCAGAACAACATGGATCCCCTCTTGGGCACCAGATTCACTAATAGCTTTGTATCAGGCATTGTGGACCCTGAATGCACACAGCAACAGTTATCACACTCCACAGAGGTGGCGCCACAATGGACCAGAGGAACTATTGCCCTATACGCCTGACTAGACTGTTCTGCAAGGCTATTGAGAAAATCATCATGGAAGTCATTCACAGAGACATTGTTGGCCTCCAAACCTTTGATGCCACCCAGGTTGGATTTGTTAAGGCCACACCATGTCTCCTACACCTGGTGGAGTCCTTTGAGACAGTTACCAAGGTAGTGGATGATGGTAAGGGGGTCCACACAGCCTACCTTGTCCTCTCATTGGCTTTCAACACCGCTCACCATTCTGGTATTGTCAATATACACATCCACCTGCACAGCAACCATACGTCTTGAGATGTTAATCAAAGTGGCTCATGGACAGGACACACACGGTGAGGGTAGCATACCGCAGTTCCTACTGTACATCAGTTACAATTGGCATACCCCAGTCATCGGTCATAGGGACCCTCATGTTCTTTATATGCTTCCCCTGAGGTACAGTCTAGCACAGAAAGACTTTCCCTGAATAGGTTTCCAGATGACTGCAAACTAGGGGCCATGATTGATTCACCAGCTAATATGCACACCCTCCATACGGATATCACTGTGACGGATACCTGGTGTCGGTAACATGGCCTCAAGCAGCATGGCAGAAGGTGCATAGACATCCCCTTTGGATTACAACAATCACCCTGTGACTATCACATAGGTGGTAGTCCCCTACATACATATGACATTATAAGGGATCTTAGTACACACGTAGATAGCACCCACTCCTTTGATAACCTTATTGCCAAGGGGGCGTGGATATCCTTCTACATGGGCACCCTAATCTGTAATGGTTTGTAGCCAGAACAAAGGCTGCCATTGTACCTCTATACTCCTGACTTATGAAACACATTTAGGGGTACAACACCTCCTTTGGGGTGCACCTTACGGGACAGCAATGGCTTTAAATACCACAACATTAACGCACCAACAGTATTATTCACCTCCAAAGGATGACGTATGTAGCACAACTACTGAAACCCCAACTGTAGTAATTTGCATACTGCATACTAAGAGGTGACCTCTGCTGAACATACAAGGCCCATGTCCACACCAATATTGATGGATATGCTCCACATAAGCAACATAAGCAATAGCCACTGAGAACAACATGCTCTGGGATATGTACTCAAATGCAACGATGAGTAGCACATGCTGGAGGGATACATTCCTGAAATGGACCCTCACCATGCTTTGGAACATGATTCCTATGTACATCAGGCAGGGACCCTCACTAGCACTCTTCATGAGATACCTCGATGGGTGGATGGGGAACAGACATGTATGCCAGGGATCACTGCAGTGGCTGTACTGTACACAAGTGCAGGAAACAAATGGCTGTGCTGTTCACAGGCACAGGACACTAACCTAGGGAGGTGCCGCCAGTGAAAACACTGTATTAGGGCTTACAAATGGACTTGGCCAGACAGCATAGTACCCAACTATGAACCTATGAAGCTATTACATGTCCTTTGTGCATGGATAATTGAGTAGCTCTTCCATTTCAATTAGCTATCATGCTGTTACACTGTCTGGTGACTACAAGACATATGTATCCTGTTATTGTGTATTGTACAATCCAATACACATACCTTATGTTTGCATAATATACCAGTCATGCTATGTAAAATATTTGACTTATCCACCTACAATACTGTACTTTTCACATTTTTGAAACCATATCCCATAATGCAAAGCATAATTGCACAGCAGGACCACCTTAGGCATGTTATTCTCATTATATGCCCATACATATGCCTACTGTTACAGTATATCAACATAAACTATCCCCTGTTATGGCATGTACTTGTTGGACAAACCCTACCAGCAACAGCGGCTGGAGTGGAATTGTTATGTTTAAAGCCCTTATGTAGCATCCCTTGTGGTGTCTGAGGTGTTTACCTTGTGGCCCACAGCAGTACACACAATTTCTACAAGTGTTACTATGCTCAACAAGACATCACTACATAATACCTTTTCCCACTGTCTGCATTGCATACACTTTCATTAATACAGAACAGGCACTACATACACTAACATACTGAGTGTTTTACATACCTTCTTAGTGGTCCGAGTATATGATAATATCTGTTAATCCTTTCCTGTTTAAACGATTCAATGGTATGAGCATACGGTTTGAATGTATGGCAAGCCATCGTTTTATACGTGGATACTTGTAACATGTGGTATCCTGCCACCAATTAGTGTTCCAGAGTAAATTATTATATGCACATCAGCTGTGCAGCTACTCCATTGGCCAATTACATGGCAACAGTGGTGTATAATTGAATACTCCACTTGGGCATTGTCCTTTTGCCCTACCTTCGAGGGAGACAGTCTGGATGTATTGTATTGTGATGAATTGCAACAGCTATATGGAGAGACACAGATACTTTGAATTCATGTCCCCCGTGGATTGTGTGTGATGGCTAGAGTAAATAGTTCTACATGTGAGTGTAGCTGTTATCTCAACCGTCTGATACGAGACTATTGCAAACAAAACCTGTATCATCGGTGTCTGTTCCATTGTACAACAGCAACAATTTCACATGGCGCCATTACATGTGTGTCTCTCACAAGGTATGTTAACACTTCTGCAGATGTCATTGAGTGAGTGGATGCTGGTGAAGTTATTACAGTCTGTATTGCAATTGTTTCGGGTGTGGGGGAGATGTAGGTGGGTGTACATAGCAGATAAAGGTTTGAGGGGACTGCATTTATTCATATCCCATATATGTGTGGGGGCCCTTCCCTAAATGAAGACCTGTCATTTAGTAGACTAATACTATGGTTATTGCAGGCTTATTCGTTAAACCATTGTTAATTGGTTCCTATATAGCATGCAGGTGATGTTGATCCTTCAATCCCTTCGAAATACATTGATATGTACTGAACTGTTGCTACATGAAAGCTGTCTCGTGTATTTCTGTCACAAATATTTGCACTCATTGCAGTTGTGTTGGTGACTCAAACTCTTTGGCTTGGGTTGGCACCTTTTCAATTGACCATATTGGGACATTTGCAGGGCACACATCAGGGTTTAGAGGCCGACACAAACCCACTGTCAGTACAAAGGATAGAACTTACTTTTGCCCTAAATTAAACCTTATTCTTGTAGCACTTTAGCTGCTTATTATGTTTCTTGTACAATTTACATATTTGAGAGACAGAAATAACTATTTCATGCAACTATTACTTAATAATTGGGACATCATTATGTCCTACAATCTCGGTACATTTGCCCTTTTTAATATTTGTTGTCAGGACACAACTGGCCAAAGAGGGACTGTCCCTCTCAAAGTGGGACAGGTGGTAACTGTATGCCTAAGGCTGACTATGACCACAACTACTGTAATAATCTACCTCCGAGTTAGCACGAACAGATCCACGATGCAAGCACACACACACACACACACACACACACACACACACACACACACACACACACACACACACACACACACACACACACACATTACAGTCCCACGGAAACACACACTGCACTTTCAACATGCACTTACACACACTCCAGCAATCAAAACCACACTTAAACACAGGACCTACCTGGACCGCAGCACCGGCAGCAATAACTAAATGTCCCTTAACATCGTGATAATATTACTCGCGGTTATACTGTTCCGGTACTGTGGTCTTTCAGTCTTTAAGCCTCATGATTACGCGTGTCGCTATGTAAAGCATTCGGTAGTTGGCAGTATCCTATTCATTTGTACCTCCATGGTTGTGTACATGTTGTTAACCTGTCTATATATTCGCAGATATATATATATATATATATATATATATATATATATATATATATATAGACAGGGAGAAGGAGAGAGAGTGTACACACCTTTCGTTGGGTACATGGCAGTGTATTCTGTTTGCTGAACTCCGCCCTTTTGTGTTTTAACCTGTCACAATACACACCTGCCATTGGTACATCTCGGGTAGCTTAGTGGTAGGTGATTGTGTACATGGTTGCGTGTTCTACTCCTGCCAGTGGTTGTTTTACCTCTCAGAGCAGGCACTGTTAGTACAAGGGTGAATAATGCTGGTTTCACCTGTTCTGGACATCTCTGACCGTGATCTGCATGGAATTTGGCAAAGCTTAGACCTGTTTTGCTCATATCCATGTAGTCCTGTTTAAACGACGCTTACCGTCACTTGCCGCCGCATAAACCCACTAACATGTGCTTACACATGCTCTAATGACCTACATCCAACATCCATTATTCATGCCATCGGGATTACATAACGGACCTTGCAGGATGTGGAACCGGGTACATACACAACACAGTCAGTGGCTTTACCACTTGGTCATCTGGTGTTTGTACAGGTGTTAATGGTGTTTTGTATGTGGACTGTACTATGGCTGTTCCTCCATACTGCAGTCAAATGTGTAACTCAGTTAGTTTACATATGGATGATACCACTTCATGGTATGTCCAAGTGATGTTTAATGAATGTGCTCCAGAATTGGGAATCTATGTCAGAGTGAGCCACACACTGTAATGTGCTACACCTTGACACAACCATAACTGGAGAATGCTGGGGTGGCAGATACCTGTCATGGGTACTCCCCATGCTTTGGCACTACATCCCTAATTACATTATATGGAGGCCCTCATTAACACACCGGGGAATCCATGCAGAGTAGGTGGGGAACAGTGGTAACAGACGTGGATCCTGCAATTGGCTCTGCTCCACAGAGGGACAGTTGGTTGATCAATGGGGTGGCGATAGCAGACACATTTTGTCTAGGCTGCTGAATGGCCTCTGACAATCGGGCATGTACCTACCGATGTACCTAGGAACCTATACATACAGTATCAACATATGCTGTTAGCTTCGTTTACTGTTCAGGTGTTGACTTTCCTTGTTCCAATAGCTGTTGTGTGTGCAATAGCTGAGGGCTGCCTATGTAGGATTCACACAGTAGGCCACCTATACATTACAATTTGCAGGTGGTCGTGTGTGTGTGCGCCATCCGTTTAACTGTGTGTGCAGGTGGAGAAGTGTGTCAGTCCGTAGGGGCCTACACTGTCAGTGTATGTGCTATACGTTCCCTCTTTGCCAAGGTGTGGGCTTATTGGGCACACCTCCGTCTGCCTACTGGGGCTGGCACAGGTTGTTCGTGGTCTGAATCCCTCTGTGCCTGTGATGGCCTTGGCAATTGCGGTGGGCTATGAGGGCCTTTACTATTATGTCCCTGCTGCAGCTGTTTCCGCAGGATCATATTATGTAGCATGGCACATGCTATGAAGATGTGGGCACATTTGCCTGGAGAATACTGCAAGGCTCCACCAGATATGTCCAAGCAATGGAACTGTGATTTCAGCATCCTAAACACACACTCTATGATGATTCTGGTTTGTGCGTGTGCCTCATTATGGCGTTCTTGCATGAGTGTGTCTGCATTTCTAATGGGAGTCATCATCCATGGCCCCAGTGCATAGCCAGCATCCCCCACAAGGTGGCCATATGGGATGTCCCCCCTGACAAATACCTGATACAGCTGTGAGGCATGCCAGATGTGGGAGTCATGGTAGCTTCCAGGGCTGCCAGCACACACATCCGAGATAATGCCCTGGGCATTGCACACGACCTGGCAGTTGATGGAGTGGTATCCCTTGCAGTTTAAGTAGTGGCTACCATGGTCTCCGGGTGGTGACTTGATATGTATGTGCGTGCAGTCTATTGCACCCAGTACCTCCGGGTAGTGTGCCACATGGTGGAAGAGACGCATATTGCTGGCCAACTCCTCCTGAGTTTGGGGGAAGTATATATGCTCACTGGCATGTGGTAACATGGCATCCAGGAACTGGTGGAGTACCCTGGATGCTGATGCCTGTGAGATCCCCATGATATCTCCAGTTGGCCATTGAAAGGTACCTGTGGCTAGTATTCTCCAGCTTACACATACCTTCGTGTCCACTGGGATGGGTTCCTCTCTGTTGTTTCTGGCTCTCAGGCATGGCCAGCACAGCTCAACTATTTGCTGTATGATGTCCCTGTCCACCCTGTAATGCTCTACTATCTCCAGATCATGTAGCCACTGGTAGGTTACCCTTGGTCTGGACACTCTTCTTCTCCTCCGGTGCCTGAGGTGGTTGTCAGCATCATCCTCCACAACACCTTCAGTCTCCAACACATGCTGATGAATCACAGCTATGGCAGCTCCCAAGTACATTGTAAAAGTTCCCCATCTGTTTACACCGATGGTGCAGTGTTTGGGAATACACAAGTGTGTGTGAGGTGCCTTCACACTTTATACTATTGTGCTTTGAACACTGATGATGTCATAGGGTGTGTATGTACATTCAGAGCTGCAGGGTATCTTGTGTTTTACCACAGATACTGCTATTGGGCTGCCTTTGGTGTTGAATTACATTTAGCTGCCGTGGATTACCTCTTGCCCTTGCCTCCACTTTTCTTAACGATTCCTCTCCCATTGTCTGGTGTGCATCCATCAGCCTGCTTTCTTGTTTTGTACTTTCCCGAACCAGGATTGTCTTGCGAAATGTGTTCTATTGCCAATCTACTGCAGGTTTGCTTTGCTCGGCGGTTACAGTTCTCTTTTCTTTGCAATCCGACACCTCCCCTATCCTGTTCTGCAGGTTGCTGCTAGCAGCTTTGTTAGCTGGCGTCAATTGCCCACTGTGAGTTAATAGGTGTTAATTGCTCAGTTGTATTCCAATTACCCTACTGTAGCATTTCCTTATTGTCTTCCCCTACACTTCCTTTTTGGGCTGTGGTGCACGGCGCGTGAGTCCGCTTACCGGGTTTTGGGCACGTTTTCATTCACATACACATGCGCTTTCAGGCACCGTGTGTGCTCTCAGCTGAGCAAAGCTATACCTACATCCACGCCCCTGTCCTGCAGCTTTGCTTAGCAAAGGGCAGCCCAGATTTGCATTGCTCCAATGTGCTTACAGCTGCAGTGGCACACCCCACTGCTGATGTCATGTATTCCTACAGACCACTCCTCGGTGTTGTAGCGCTGCGCTGTATTGTACATCCTTAGGCCGGCGGGACGTTTGCGATTCACTATTACTTGCCTCATTTGCATGGCATTGACTACTAATTCATAGTTACCGCGCCAAACACTGTCACGGGCCCTTAGCAACCCTTGCAGCTTGGTTGTGGTGTAGCATGCATACCATTGACTATTATGGTGAAATCATGATTTGTGTTACATTGCTCTTTTATGACATTTGTATATATTTTCCTTGTATTCCCGTTTGCGCACACATGCCTTATGGTTGTATTTTGCGTTACTGTGGCCATGATATTAAATGTTATTTTTTATGTGTTGTGTATCTTTTCTTATGCCATTGGCTGTATATTTAGCCATTGTCATATGTTAACTTTGTAATACATGAGTCTGGTCCGCTTCCAACGCTCCGATGTTCTGTTTGTCAACATGTAAACCGTTTTTTTTTTTGTTTACATTTCTGTAGGCTTACGCTACGCCTACGCCAC
This sequence comes from Protopterus annectens, assembly GCF_019279795.1. Classification (NCBI taxonomy): domain Eukaryota; kingdom Metazoa; phylum Chordata; order Ceratodontiformes; family Protopteridae; genus Protopterus; species Protopterus annectens. The sequence goes on from NC_056741.1 coordinate 227,816,377, forward strand.
TTCATGAATCGCTATGTACCTTCATTTGTATGCTGCAGTACTGCACATGGGGTGATTTGCATACCTACGCCGGGAGCTGCACAGATCTGGCGTACGCTGGTAGTGCACGTGGAATTGGATCATACCTGAATCGCTCGGCGGCCATATTTGGCATTATACCACGTACACTATGCCTGCACCTGGCACAAACTTCATGAATGCCGGGGAAAGTTCCAACACCTTAAGAAAGAACATATCTAAAGCATAAAATATCTCATACAGTTCTATGTAAACTTGAGACCTTAGGCTCTTAAGACACAACTATCAAATCGTCTAAAAGCTACCTCAGAAAAAAACTAATAAAACTAAATGTTAAAAATTCCTCTATAAAAACCTCTGTCATATCAGATCTTTCATATTCTCACTAGGCTCTAAATTAGGACTTATTCTTTTTTCCGTCTTTGTCATATCCTTACAGGTTAAATTTCCATATCTTAAAATTATTTCAGTATTGATGAAAACATTTACCATAACAGCAGATGTCCAACTGATCACTGTTGTAGCATTAATAATGAATGGGAACCCATGTCATGGATAGCTGAACATCCAGCCAGCATACCAAAGCCTGGATGCCTTCTTTTTCTGCCATATGTCCAACATATGCCCAAAGCTTGTGAGATCTAGGAGGTATATAAGGGATGCATGAATGTGAACAATCCCAGTACTTTCTTGCCCCAGACCAGAGGAATATAGGAAATGATGCAAAACGAGGAGGCAAAACATAAACAAATAGATACATCTGCACATTCCAAATGGAAGACGGGGAAGGGAAAGTAACATTCACCTCAGCCAAAAAGACTAGAAAGGGAAGAAGGTAACAGAGTGTGGGTTATAATACTACAACAGTCATCAGTCAGACATCTAGTGTTATATGCCCTTAGACAGGTGTATTATGCCCTTCCTTTGTTCACCATTGCACTATTAATAACTATTGCAAAAATTTCCACAGTTGTCTAGATAGGGAGAAGAACTGAGAAACTGAACTGGGATCAAAGATTCCTTGAAAGAAGGATGTATCAAATCCTGCTCTTGTTGTAAAAAGGCATACATTTTATGTTTAGTAAACATGTGGATGGAAGATCAAGTGATGGCTTCCAAAATAGATCTAGAAACCAGACTTTTGAAAAAAGCTCCACTACAGGATATAGCCCTGATGGATTATCTGGGAGCTCTTTGCTATGGAAGAGATAATTAAAGGAAATGGCTGAAGTGATCCATATAGAAATTGTCTGCTTAGCTACTGTAAGACTTAATTTTTTATGTTGGAAAAAAACAAAAAGTCGATCTGATTTTCTAATTGATTTAGTTTTGTCAATGTAAAACCTAACCTGTCTATGGACCTCCAAGGAATACAAGATTTTCTCACCTTTGTTCTGAGGAAAAGTGGAAAAAGGGGGAAAGGTGGAAAGGTTAATGGGCTGGTTTAAAGAGACTTCATTAACTACCTTAGGCATGAATAATGGCTTAGTTCCTAAAGTTTACCCTGTCCTTACGGAAAACGAGAAAAAGAGAAATGGCCATAAGAGCTTACAGTTTTGTAACCCTCTTAGCTGAGGTAAGAACAGCTTTCTAAGGATAGAATTAGAAAGGTATGGAGGAAGCATGCTCAAAAGGTGGGAGTGCCAGCTTTTCAGATATACAATTCAAGTCCCAAGAGGGAGGAGGAGGAGGAGGAACAGATATTCTTGGTCACCTGATGTGAATGACACCAGTCAAGAACTGTTAGACCTCAAAACAAGCAAGTAGAAATGGATCTAGTGGTAGGTAGGCATATAATGTTGATCAATCTGCTTTAAAAGAAGAATATGCCAGTTCTGAATTGAAAAGCTCATACATATAAGATAGAATAGTAGGAATACCCATTTGATAAGGGTCGTGTGTCTTCTTCTGGCAACAAATATAACATCTCTTCCATTTGGAAGCATAAGATTTTCTTACAGAAAGTTTTCTAGGCCCCTGTAATACATGTAGCACATTCTCATAGAAAAGGTGCCTGCATAGAATCAAAATCCAATTACCTCAAGAGTTGGATTCAGAGTTTGAAGGTTTGGATGAATAAGAAAGCCCATGTGTTGTGTGAGCAAGTCCATCCTGTGAGGTAATTTGTGGGTTTTGCCCTGGTCCAGGTAAAAGTGAAAGGAAAACAAATGTTGTCTGGGCAAAAAGGGAGTCACCAACTAGAATTTTTGGTCTGTAACTCTTGATTTTCAGCAAGAGATTGGGAATCACTGAGAGGGGAGGAAGGGCATGAAGGAATTTCCCCTTCTATGAAAAAGACATGGCATCCATTTTCCAAGCATCTGGGCATGGATAGAATAACTTGAGCTGCCTGTACCAAGTGGAGACAAAGAGATCTATCTACCAAGTACCCCACTGATGGACACTTTGCAGGAAGACCTCTCTGTTCAATATCCATTCATGAGAGTTTGCCATGGATCTGCCCAATAAGTCTGCCACAATATTCCTTTTTGAAGGAATGTTAATTCCCTCTAGGAACAGATCCTAGATTGTACTGGATACCATGTCCTGCCTTGCTTGTTTATATAACACACAACAGTGGTGTTGCCTGTAAGCTCTCAGCATGGGCCTGGGGTCTAAAGGTGATGTAAGGACTGAAGAGCTAAGATAAGTGCTTTCATCTTTTTTATGTTAATCTAGTCCCCCCTCTTTCTCTCTTTCTCTTTGACCGGACACCCTGGACTTTTAATTTCATAGACCATGTCCTATATGCCAGGTCTGTGGTATATGGTCAGGATTACTAACAAGGGCAGGGACCCAGAAAGAGCTCTCCTGGGTTGTGTGATGTTAGGCTGATCCAACAAATAAATTCCTTACTGATACAGAGCAAGGGAGGAATTGGGGAATTTAGTGGGTGGCAATGTCATGTCCAAATAGACTAGAGATACCACTGAATCTTCCTCATGTGAAGTCTGGTACCACTGAATTTTCCTCATGTGGAGTCTGGTATAAGGTATCGTTCAAATAATGGAAGCCACATACCCTGGGGCTCTCACCATCTCTCTCTCTCTCTCTCTGGGACAGAAGGGACAGCAGGTAAGCCATTAGGAATTGCACTTTGTCTTGAGGAAGAAATTATGTCAGTGAGACAGTATTGAGTTTACATCCTAGAAAGATGCACTAGTTCCTAGGACAGAAAATAAATGGACTTTTTGAAGTTCAAGATGAAACTCAGGTGGTGAAAAGGGTCTTTGGTAAAACTGATTTATGCAAGAATTTTGTCTCTTCATGAAGCTTGAAGAAGAAGGTCATTCAGACAGGGAAAATATGAATCCCCTGAAGTGTGCAAAAGGCAATGACAGGCGTAAGAGACTTTTTGAATACCACTGAGAAAGTGGAAAGAATAAAGGAGAAAGGAGAACATTGAAAGTGAAATTGTGAGACACAAAATGTTAAATGTTTCCTGTGATCTAGGTGAAAAGGAACATGCATTCTTTTTATTCATAGTTACAAGGAAATTATGGTGAAGTCATCATTGGAAGAAGAGACTGCAGAGTCAACATTTTGAATTTTGGCACTATTATAGAGATGTTAAGAATTGACAAGTCCAGAATAGGTCTCCACTTCCCTTCCATTCTGAGAACTAGAAAAAAGTCTGGAGGAAAAACCTTTTTTCTGAACTTGTAGAGACCTAAACTTAATTGGTTCCCTGAAAAACATCACTTGCAGAACAGGGAAGATCAAAGAAATGTGTTTTGAGTACACACAGGTTTTGTGTCAGGTGACTACAGAACAGCTACAGTTATTCCCCTGCAAAAGTGAGGACCTTCCACAAACCCAGGCAATTACAGACCCAAAAGTCTGACCAGCCTAATACAAAGTTATGGAAAGTCCTATCATGGAATTAATTTAGTAGGACATAGGGAAACTCCAGACATTGGACCCATCTCAGTCTGGATTCATCAAAGGCAAGTTGTGCTTACTCAACATGATGGATTTTTTGAAAAAGTCACCAAAACAATAGATGAAGGCAGAATGTTGTACACCACATACAGTACCTCAACCTAGCCAAATTATTTGACACAATTCCACACTCAGGCATAGTAGAAAAGCTAAATAAATGGGGAATAGCCCCCTATATCACCCACTGGATTGCCAACTGACTCAGAGATAGAATGCATATAATTAAAACAGAAGTTTCCTCCATAGAGACGAATCACCAGTGGAATTCCTCAGGGTTCTGTGCTGGGAACTCTTCTGTTTGACAACTACTTTTCTGAAATAAAGGCCAATAACAAAGGGCTCTAGCTGACTGCATCTGTAGATGACTATAAGCTGGGAGCAGTCATTGAATCTCCTAATGACTTAGCCATAATGCTGGAAGCTTTGTCTCTAATAAATAGCTGGTGTCAAAATCACAGTCTGAAACTAAATGCCAAAAAAATGCATTATTGTATCCTTTGGGAAGTCATATAACCCAGTACATTGACAATACTCCCCTAAGAGCTGACCCAGTTGTTCAGGCTTTCAGAACTTATGTGAACAGTGACCTAACATTTGACCAACATGTGTCTATTGTGGTAAGAAAATCCTTCTATACTGCACAGCTTATAATCAAATGGATTGTGTCTAGATCTAGGGATGTCATTGTCCCATTTACTTAGCCCTCATTAGGCCAATCATTGAATATAATTCCCCTTTGGCATGTATCTGTTCAGACACTGAGTATCCTAGAGACCTGTGTCTGGCATATAAGACATCCTCCGACCCATTACTGATGAATTTACTGCACATTAGTAAATCAAAAGGCATCAGAAATACTTGGTCTAAGGAAATGAACATCGTATGTATCATCAGCAAAACAGTTTAGAGCAACAGGTATATTTCACAGCGCACCACTGCTGTGGAACAGATTTCCCATCCACATAAAACAATGTTTATTCCTGTACAATTTCAAATGCAACTTATATGGATGGCAAAGAGAAAAATTACTCCAGGATTGCCCCCCTGTATTACAAATGGACAGATCCTAAATGTTTTATCCCATGCATGGGTCCCCTCAAATTATCTATGGCATGATCCAAGTTATTGTCATTAGGGTAACATATAATTATCAACCATGGGGTGGGTAAGGCCAGTCTCTAATAAAGTGGGATAAGATAATTCGAGTACAAAAGGGAAATTGGCTAGGATTAAAATGGCCCACAAGGGCAGTTAGCATAGCACTTACCTATGAACCTATAAAACAAATTAGATTTATAGCTATATCTAATATAAAAATAATGCATTTTATAAAACAAATGAATCTAAATTAAAGCTGACAACATATATTTTTGATTGAGAGAAAGTAAATGAATTTGGGGAAGTTATACTTCTTTAAAGATGAACAGTCAAATAATTGTACAGTTACAAATTCTGTAAAGCTTTATTGTCATTTAATTGTACACATACAAAAACTTTGATTTTGGTTAATGTCTGGATATAATAAGAGCTCACAATGCACTTTGTTATAGCAGATTTGGGCAATTGCAAGGAGATAATTGCTAAAAATTGAACAAATATATATGTGTGTGTGTGTGTGTGTGTGTGTGTGTGTGTGTGTGTGTGTGTATGTATATATATATATATATATATATATATATATATATATATGGGTCTACTTCATAAGATCGACAGACCATTTGATCGACATTCATTTGGTCGACAGACCATTTGGTCGGCAACTAGTATTCAAGGCAAAAACCTGGGAATTGCCCCCCTCCTCAAAGTTGTGCGACCCTGGAGTTGATATATATAGTTTAAAATGTGCAGTTTTTGTTGTATTTTCATGTTTGAAATGGAAATAGATTGGAGGCTTCGCCCTCACACCCCCTAATGTGGAGGGTTGTGCCCCCAACACCCCCCTAACTATATATATCAACTCCAGGGTTGCACAACATTGGGGGGGGGGCAAATCCCTGTTCAGTACATAAAATATTGGTTGTCGACCAAATGGTCTGTCGACCAAATGAATGTCGACCAAATGGTCTGTCGATCTTATGAAGTAGACCCATATATATATATATATATATATATATATATATATATATATATATGGATCTACCTTACTAGATCAACAAGTGAAAACAGCGAAAACGACTTCACCGATGCCAGAAGATCGCAAATCACTTCACCGACACCAGAAGATCGACAAGGCAGAAGACCGATGGAGGAAGACACCGACGCTGAGAACACTGCGATGGGGAAAGGATGTGTAAGTATGCGGTAGTGACGGACGATAGGGTGCGAGTAAGGTAAGTGTGCGATGTTGACGGTGTGTAGGGGTAGGGGTGGGATAAGTGAGTTAGGGTTAGGGCGCGGGTTAGGTAAGGGTGTGAGTAAGGTAAGTGTGTGATGTTGGCAGTCTGTAGGGGTAGGGGTGGGATAAGTGAGTTAGGGTTAGGGCGCGGGTTAGGTAAGGGTGCGAGTAAGGTAAGTGTGCGATGTTGGTGGTCTGTAGGGGTAGGGGTGGGATAAGTGAGTTAGGGTTAGGGCGGTTAGGTGAGTGTGCGATAGTGACGGACCTTAGGGTAAGGGTTTGGGTTAGGGTTGTAGATAGTTGTGTATGTATGGGTTAGTGTTGGTTTGTAAGGATTTTGGTGTGCTTGTGTTGTGTGTGGGTTTTGGATAGGGGATTTGTTTTGTTTGTTGGTATGATGTGTCGGGTGTATGCGATGTCGTGTTTGTGCACTGTCGATCTTCTGGTGTCGGTGAAGTGATTTGCGATCTTCTGGCGTCGGTGAAGTCGTTTTCGCTGTTTTAACTTGTCGATCTAGTAAGGTAGATCCATATATATGTGTGTGTGTGTGTGTGTGTGTGTGTGTGTGTGTGTGTGTGTGTGTGTGTGTGTGTGTGTGTGTGTGTGTGTCTGTGTGTCTGTGTGGTGTGTGTGTGTCCTTCAATTCATGATATTGTAGAGGAATATGTTGTATGCCAGAAAAAAATGAATGTAATAAAATTATGATTTAAAAGTGGAAATCTACTTTACAAATTCTGGATAAAATTAAATTATTAGAAATATATGGTAAATATATTTAGATTCCTTTTAGTGTAAATAATACTCTGCCAACAAAACTGTAGATTTCCTTGATGCACTGTAGATTGTATATCTATGCACACTTGTATATTTTTTTCCTTACTAAATGGAAATACTTAAAATTAATAAAAAACAGTTGCATGCACTCTACAATCCTGTTCGTAGGCATGTTGGCATGTAAACAGCCTCATTATGTTTCTGAAAGGATAAGTTATTATCTACTGATATTCCCATATCACAAAAAAAAATGCTACTTGACTTATAGTAATATTAATTGTAGTATATTGCCAGTTTATCTTACAAGGCCCAAATGGCATACATTTTGGCCTGAATTTAGAAATGTTAATGCAAGGTGTACAATCCTAGAATTTCCCATTAAGGAAACCACGGTAAAAAAGTTCTCCAAAGCCAACTTCATGCTTCTTAAGACAGAAGTGGTGAGCTTCATGACGCCCATGCAGATGGACAATACAGTTAACGACTGCTGAATCCTACACAAATGCACTCTATAAGCACTTACACAAGTGCATGGATTGTGCTATCCCAAACAGAACCAAGAATCTATCCTCCAAAAAAAGGAAGCCAATCTGGTGGTCCCCTGCCATAAACAAACTGTACAACAGAAGGAAGAAGTTGTTGCAAAAGAGAGTATTCCATGAGTGGAGGAGCTCCCTGGTCAGCCTCCGTAAGAAGCTGAGATCCTTTATGAGATCCTCCAAAGCTAGCTACGAAAACAAAATTGCCACTGATTCTAAGGACAACCACAAAGCATTCTATAGCTATGTCAAGAATCTCAATGGCAACACCCATATCTGCTCTGAGTTACAGCACAATGGCATGAAATTTACAGAACCAACTGATATTGCCAACATCCTGGCAGATAGGATCAGTGCTAACTTTACCCCCTCCTCACCCCCTAAAGGGCTCATGTCTATACAGGAAGAATGCAGAGTCCCTGTAATCACAACTACGCAGGTAAAAGCTGCACTCTCTAAAGCCAAAAACACAGCATCCATGGGACCGGACAACATCCCAGGCTGCATTTTACACTAACTTCAGAACAAACTGGCTCCCCACCTAAGCACAATGTCAGTCATAGCCTCACATCAGGCTTTGTGCCCACTGAATGGCGTACAGCAACAGTTATCCCACTCCACAAAGGGGGAGCCACCACTGATCCCGGGAACTATTGCCCTATTATCCTGATGAGCCTTGTCTGCAAGGCCATGGAATGTATCATCATGGAACTCATAAACAAAGACACTGGTAACCTCCAAGCTCTGGATCCCACGCAGTTCGGGTTTGTGAAAGGCAGATCATGCCTCCTGAACCTGATCGACTTCTTTGAGGCAGTCACTAAAGCCGTAGATGAGGGTAAAGTGGTTCACATAGCCTATCCTGACCTCGCCAAGGCTTTCAACACCATCCACCATTCTGGAATAATAGCTAAACTCACTAAACTAGGTATAAATCCCTACGTCACAAGATGGGTTGCCAACTGGCTCACTGACAGAACCCACACTATAAAAGTTGCACATACCAAATCTGACCTCAAACCAGTGACAAGTGGAGTACCACAGGGTTCAGTCCTGGGACCTCTCCTGTTTGGTATCTACTTCTCTGAAGTACAGGCTAACACAGAAGGCCTCTGGCTAATGAAGTTCGCGGATGACTGCAAACTAGGAGCCATAGTCGAGTCCCCAAATGATGCGGAAATCCTACAGAAGGGCCTCGCTGAGTCAGATGCCTGGTGTCAGAGCCATGGCCTCAAGCTCAATGCCAAAATGTGTATTGTCATCCCCTTTGGTAAAAACTCTGTACCCATGAAATGCTACATAGACAGCAGTCTACTTAACACCAAATGTGTGATAAGAGACCTTGGGACCCAGGTGGACAGTAGTCTGTCCTTTGATAGTCACATCGCCACAGTAGTCAGGAAGTCCTTCTACATGGCACACCTCATCATAAAAGGGTTCTCATCCAGGAAAAAAGAGGTCATTGTCCCCCTCTACATGACACACATTAGACCCATTATAGAGTACAATGCCCCTTTTGGAATGTACCTCACAAGACATCTGCAGCAGCTGGAAAGGCCACAGAAGTACCTCACACAGAGGATTACTGCCCTCAAACAGATGCCCTACACTGACCGTCTCAAATAACTACAGCTTTACTCGGTAGCATATCACCTACTCCAAGGTGATCTCTGCCTAACATATAAAGCTATGTCAAACCCAGAGCTGTTGGACATGCTACACCTAAAGAAATCCCAATCCCTCTGAGCTACATGGTCTAGGGACCTAAACCTTGTCACCACAATAAACAGGACATGCTGGAGGGATAGATTCCTGTCCTGTCCCAGAGACTTCCCATACTCTGGAGCAGGCTACCCATCTATGTCAAGCAAAGTTCTTCATTAGCACTCTTCAAGAAAAGTCTTGATGAGTAGATGGGAAATAGGAAATACATCCCGGGGATCACTTCTGTGTCTCTGCTCGATAGTGGCACAGGAAAATAACTTTCTTGGGTGGCGTAAGCCAGGGAACCTTGTTGGCTAGGCTTACATAGGCCCTCAGGCCGATAGCCTAGTACCTACCTATGAGCCTATGAACACAAGGTATATATCTCTGAGTAACCTTTGGGAATTCAGAGGCAGCCTTGTCACAATGCTTTTAGATGAAAACATGCAGCCTGTGGGGGCTGTCTCCATGGTCATGCCATAAGCTAATGAGGCATTTTGGGACAGATGCCTATGCTAATTAGCCATGTGTTCTCTCCCGGAACTGCCTGTAGCAAGGCATGTAGACAATTGCTCAGTTGTGTATGTTAGCATGGCTGATCCTGGCCACTTGTTGTAATGAACATGGAATTTTGGCACTGTTCATCCACCATGGTAGAAGTAAGTGCTGGGGAGTTTACTGATCTGGTACAGTTAGTGGGCATGTAATTGCCTTTGTGTGAGGGGGTACATATGTGAAAGTGTGTCTACCTGGAAAGTTGCAGTAGGGGGATAAGTGACAAGTTAGGGTAGGTTTTTGCATGAATGTGTGTATGGACTGAATATGTGAATGGGGGAGGGGGTTGGAGTGACTGTCATACTTTCACATACATCTAGAATAATGAGCAACACCTGCAACATTATGTTAGGGGACTACTAGCCAACAGGGTTAAATCTAAATATATGGGTCAGGAGGCTGAATAGCCACCAAAGATCTAAAGATGTGAGATGGGGAACATTAGCCAGCAGTGATAACACTGCATCATCATACCTTAACAACATTTACACATAACATGGGTCAGGGGAAGGACTACTCACGAGGGAAAACTCAGAAGAAATGGGTTTGGGGAATGCTAGACATCAGGAATACTATATATGGTGTGTCTTAAAGGCACTTAATTAAAAAAAAAATGTTCAGGCAACCACTGTACACCAGGAAGATTGTACATAGCGTGCCTTAAAGAGATTTCAACCCTGTATCCTCCCACTGAGGGTATTAGTCCTATGTACCACTACTAGACGTTATGGATGTAATGTCAAAAATAAGAACTAAAATAGTCCCTCAAAGTGGTGGTGAGGGGGGAGTGTACCCTGCAAACTTGTCAGAGGAAATCTCAGCATTAACCTGCTGCACTAGCTGATAAGTTAATACTATTTTTTTAATATAATGAAGATCTAAGGCATTATTCTTTGCCTGCAATAGTATGTGAGTTATGAGGGACTTTTTAACCTCATAAAGCAAGAAATCAAGACAAATCCAAAATTAATGGTGGGACAAAATCTTGGACATACTTTTTTAATAATTTCTACAAATTAGCAAGTCATTAGTATAATAGCTTTTGCACTACAATGCATTTACCAGATGGTATACATTGTAAAACTCTAAAATCTGGCAATAGTGACTGACTATTATTCATGATTTACCAGAGGAAGAAAAAGGAGACACTGGGGAAATCTGACAACACAGGGAGAGGTATGGTGTGTGTGTATGTGTGTGTGTGTGTGTGTGTGTGTGTGTGTGTGTGTGTGTGTGTGTGTGTGTGTGTGCGTGTGTGTGTCTGTGTGTGTGTGTGTTTGAATGTGGGCATTACGAGTGGGAGAGTGAATGAAGTAAGTGGATGCCTATGCTAGCACAATGCATTAGCCGCCACTGTTAACTGCTGCAGGAAAGTGCTGATCTACACTCACAGTAGTTAAGAGTGATTTTGGGACATGCAAATTAGCCAATAAAGAGGTCTTTCCTCATTGCAGCTAATGTGAATCTGAATATATGGGTCTATATTAAATCAGTGAATGCTTAAAAAAGCGAACGCTGATTTATCGACCCCATGTAAGCGAAAGCTTACAATCCCGAACACTTGGAAGAGCGATTTTTTCCCAGGGAAAAAAAAAATCACTGTTCCACAAAAAAAAAAATTAAAAATAAATACATCAAAATATTACATAAGATAGGGTTCCTATTAGATGACCGAAGATGCATTATATCGAATCCGTCTTGGTCGAACTTAAAACAACGAAAACGCAAAATAGCAAAGCAACTTTTAAGCAAATTCTTTCCCAGGGAAAGAATTTGCTTGGCCGCTTACGTTACTTTGCCATTTTCGGCACTGTAGTGCAATCTCGAAGTTGGTATATTTAAGTGGGGGGGGGTGAAGTCCCCCCACTTTATGTATTATTTCAATTTTTTTTTTTTTTTTTTGGAACAGCAATTTTTTCCCCTTGGAAAAAGTTGCTTTTCTGAGCTTTTGAGATTGTAAGCTTTCACTTACATGGGTTTGATTATTCATCATTCGCTTTTTTAAGCATTCGCTGATATAATATAGACCCCTTAAATATACCAACTCCAAGATCACACTACAGTGATGAAAACAGCAAAGTAACAGAGATGACGAAGGTATTTCTTTCCCAGGGAAAGAAATCGCTTATATGCCATTTCTCAATTTTGCTGTTTCATGCTTTCAAGTTCGATCAAGACACATTCGAAGGATTGCATCTACGATCATATAATAGGAACCCGAATATATTAGTACCACATCAGAGAAACAGAGCCTTTTACCACATTCCTTAATGTGAGTAGTAGGTTCTTTCTGAATCCTCAAGTTTGTTTTTGCTACATTTACATTCATCCACCTCATCAATGCCCTATTGCTTAGATATTCAAGTCCTTCGTTCAGAATATTACTATTTTATTTAGAGCAGATGATTTTACCCAGCTTTATATCATCTACGTAGTAACTTGTTTCCCTCTGTTTTTATTTGTTCAGCACTCTGTGGAATTGTTGTTGATGGACTGACATTTATCTCATAAAGCAGTTTTCATTATTCTAATTTCTACCTTATCACTATTTTCTCATTGACCTCTTGAAAATCCTTATCTTGAACCATCTTAATGAAGGAACTTCCGAATAACATTTTTCTCACAATAGTTAAGTGTGTGTTACCCATGGCTAGGACCCATTCAATAACTGCAATACATAACATTCACATATGCATAATGCAGCTTTATCCATAGCTGGCTTGGTCTGGTCACTCAGGCTGCATTCTTTTGAGCAAAGCACACACACACACACACACACACACACACACACACACACACACACACACACACACACACACACACACACACACACACACACACACACACACACACTCAGAGATGATACTTCCTTAAATATAAACTCCTTAACTTAAAATTTCAAAATGAAATTTTCTTTTGCAGTACACATATTTGAATAATATGTCTACACTACAATTATGTTATCAGTATTTAACTCTGTGCTATTACTTTGTGATTTATGCTTATTTAAAATACATTAATAAAACATATTCTTCTTATAATAAGGATTCTCATGATGGTGCTCATAAACATTGTACATCATTGACTAGGCCTTATGACAAGAGAAAGAATAACAAAAAAACATTCATGGAATACCTCAAAATATGAAGTAAGACCTACAGCATTGTCTTATTTCATTGTACATCACTAGTACCTTTGGTATCTATCCCCTCTGCAAATTATAACCCCCAATGATATGCTATTTACAAAATCAACACTACTGCAGTACCAGCTGCTCCAATTGGGGTACTTGCAAAGGATTAATAGGTTCATAGGTATTTACTAAGCTAGTGGCCCATAAGGATCTTTATAAGCCTAGTCACACATTCCCCATAAGTGTCAACCTTAGTAATTTATGGTAGTTTCAAGAATTGGTAGTGACATGTCTCCATATTGCATAAAACCACTTTCAGTGACCAAATAACTTTTTTTCAGATGGAAAAACTGAACTAAAGATAAAACCCACATAGTTAAAGAGCAGGTGCCTCCTCAAAAAACAAAAAAGTGACTAGTGGCATTCACCATGACTCAGTAATGGGACCTTTCCTACTTGGCATCTACTTCTTAAATCTACTAACCTAAACATTCAGTTTATTTTATTTAACATTTGTTGACCGGGAAAGTTTGACTAGGACAGAGCCTAATTTCAGTGGATGTCAGGGGAAAAATGCTCCAGATGCATATCTTTGGAATGTGGGAGAAAAGTGAAGTACCCAGACAAAATCCACGTGAATGCAGGGAGGACATGCACATCTGCACAGAATGCACCCCAGCCAAGAATTGAACCAAAGAACCACTTGCTGTGAGTTGACAAGATTAACGCTGCACCACTGCACTGTCCAGTTATGTGTAGTCCAACAATACTGTATGACAGACTGAAGAACCAGTGTGCATGACCACATGTTAGAGAAATAGACATGTGGCATAAAATACCACTGTGATGATATGAGATAGTGCCATCTGTGCCAGGGAAAGTAGGGCAGTGCATGTGTAATATATGTCAGCATAGATAGCTGGAGTTTTGTAAAGAGTTTAATGTCATTTGACTATCACACTGATTTCTACAGATGCTTGTGTTAAAAATGTATTTGTAAAGTTGCTTGTACAAAACATTTATAAACAATAGGTCCTGCTGGACAGAAAAGAGATATATATGTATGTCAGACGGGTCTATATTAGAACATAGACTATTTAACCAAATAATAAAAATAAACACCACTAGCGAGATTAAGGAACTGAGCAGGATAAATAAATTGTTTAGCATGTAACTGTAGTAGTCCCTGTTCAGAGTCCAGACCAGCGATCAGTCAATTCATACCAAGTCACTCACAAAAGAAGGGTCTTTTCAAACCTTGAAGTAAATGCTTTTGTAATCCAATTCGGGTGTACGAAACACATAAAATAAATGTCTATTCAGACCAAATAGAATACTTCACAAGTAGTTAGGAATAATCCACCTTCAGAAATGGTATAAAATGGTATAAAATAAGGAACTTTATTTTGACAAAAAGGTAAGCGCTTTCGCTATACAGCTTTATCAAACCATCACAAGTTCACATCTAACACAAGTGAATATATAACCCCATCATTAGATTGATTCTCATATTAATTGACTATCAAATAATAAATCAATCATCTATTTATAAAACATTAAAACACTAATACATAAAATTCTAACTATATATATATATATATATATATATATATATATATATATATATATATATAGCTAAAAAGCAGTACTTAATTAAAAAATATATACAGACAGAAAACATTCATGTATAAAAGAAAAAAATATATAAAAAATATAGAAATAATAATATATATTAATTAAAATCATTTGCATTTAATACTTCATCCTTTAAGGGTGGGTTTTAATGGAATTTTTTCATTAAGTCCAGGGGAAGTATGTGCCTGCAGCCTAATTATCCAGCTAGCTTCTATTTGTTCTGTGCGATTTCTTACGTCTCCCCCTCTTTGATTAAGTACATTAATGTATATAACCATGAACCTAAAGTAATGCTTAGGTCCTTTCTGTAATACATGCTTAGAAAGTGCATTAATTTCTGACTTAATTCTAATCTGATATGTATGTTCCCTAATTCTATTTTTCAGTTTTCTGTCGGTTTTTCTGACATAAAACGCAGCACATTCCACACAAGTAGCCAAATACACTAAGTGTTCTGTATCACATGTTACACTAATATTAAAAGTGTAGATTTTTGATGTATTTGGGTGTACAAATATGCTAATATCAGATATATATATGAGCAAAAATTACATTTCTTGCATGGTTATGTTCCATGATAATCATTTTTATATCCTATATTATCTGGAAAACATAGTAATCGATGCAGATTCTTCCTATTTTTATACACAAAATGTGGTTGTTCTCCCACCAACTCCTTAATTTCAGGACTAATAGTTAAAATATCCCAGTGTTTATAAATCACTTCTTTTATTGATTTTATATCTTGTGTATAAAACAAGGTTATTTTCTGCTGTTTACTAGTATTCTCCCTTTCTTCAACTTGTACTTCCTTATAAAAGCTCTTGCCTTTTTCAGAAAATATGGGACATGCCTTATTGTCCCTAACATCATATACATTTAAAAAACCTTTCTCTATTTCTGTAGGCCTATAATTGCATGCTAATAATCTCTTATTTAACTCATCTAGCTCAGCTTCATAATTACTTTGCAAAGGATTTAATCTTGAAGCTCTTATAGCCTGTCCTTTAATAATATTCAAAAAAATGTGTTGCGGGTGCATACTATCCCTATGTAATAATATATTTTTATGACATTGTTTCCTATGTATCCCTGTGTTTAATCTTCCATTATTTAAGTGCTGAATAAAAACATCTAAGAAAGCAATATTGTTCACTGAACTAGTCATAGTGAATTTCAAATAAGATGTTAATGAATTAATTTCCATAAAAAACTGTTTTAATTCATTAGTAGTACCAGTCCATAGAAAAAAACAGATCGTCCACGAAACGTCTGTAAAAATAAACAAATTTCTGGTACATCTCAAGATGATAAAGTTTCTCTTCTTCCCATAGAGCCATCACTAAGTTGGCATAGCTATTGGCACACGAAGTGCCCATAGCTACGCCATCCTTTTGTAAATATAAATGTTGGTCAAATAAAAAGACATTATTCTCCAATATAAGTCTCAACAACAGACAGATAAAATTTATATGATTCATTGACATATTGGAATGTCTATTTAAGTGCAACTTAATACTTTCCACTCCAGCTTCATTGGGAATATTTGTGAATAATGAACTAACATCCATAGTTACCATTATAGTTAAGGTAGTATCAGGTAAATGTTCTATCCCTTCATATAGATCCAATAGAAATTGCTTAGAATCTCTCAAAACAAACATATTAGAATCTACTATTGGTCTTAAATTCTTTTCAATTAGTACTGAAAGGGGTTCTGTAACCCATCCTTGACCAGAAACAATAGGTCTCATAGGGGGATTTATGGCGTCTTTATGTACTTTAGGTAGCCCTTGCATAATTGGAATAGTTGGATTTCCGACAAACAGGAAATCATACATATTTAAATCAATAACTTCTGTCTTATGTAATTCATCAAGGACATTATGCACTCTAACCACATATTCCTGAGCGCTTAGCACTGATATGGGCTTATAATAACGGGTATCATTTAACATTTCTAGCATACTATTATTGTATGATACCTTGTCTAGTATTACTATGGGGCCACCTTTGTCTGCAGGCCTAATTGATATATTTCTATCATTCTTCAAATCTTGTAGAGCTCTCATCTGTTTCAATGTTAAATTATTCTTCTTAATATTAGGACAATTATCATTCTTCATATTATACACATCTTTCTCCACGATTTTGCTTAAGGCATCTAACAAAGGATGTAAGTTAGAAACAAAGGTACTTGGTCTCTTAAGATGTCTCTCTGATGTTCCTAATTTATTTTCAGCATATAACATTTTTAACTGTAAATTTCTTACAAACAACTTAACATCCAGAATTGTATCTGTTACATTACTCTGTTTAGATGGAATAAAAGATAGGCCTTTGTTTAGAACTTCTATCTCATATCTACTTAAAGGCCTATGCGAGAGATTCCAAATTAAGTCATTCTCTCCCACATTTTCTTCAGAGTTGGTTCCCTCATTTCTGGACCTGAGGCCTTTCTCTTCTGCCTACCCCTGCTCATTGAGCGATTTCTCCCTCTTCCATTTACTTCGGTTATTGGAAAAGGGTTATGTGTCTCTAGGTTTCCATTACTGGGGCGTAAAATAGTTGTCTTACTACGAACTACTGGTTCTTCTTGGTTATGCCCTAACCTATTCGTATTGCCTAAAGTCGAATAATTATTATCTACTAATGTTCCAGTTCTGAATGAAACATTACTTGAAGTAGAATTATCTGAGGTACCAGCCTCTGTAGATTGTAGAGGCAAACTGTCATTCATAATGATATTATTTGGTTTATTTAAGTTAGTAATGTCACAATTTTCTAAGTTAGTATTCAAAACAGGCTCTGCTTGACAATTATCTACAACAGTGTTGTTCTTATTAACATTAACATTACTAGATACACTTCTAATACATCTGTTACTATTGATGTTGGACAGTCTTTCATGTCCATCGCTGTGACTCCTAGGCCAAGTGAAGACTTGGCCATGTTCAAAGTCATATAAATCTCTAGACAACTTATGCTTTTTTTGTTCTAAAAGTCTTTTCTCATATAAACACACGCTATCAGTTAAACAATCTAATAGCGGTTCAATTACACTGTCTTGGCAGCCACTATATAATTCAGTTTGTCTTTTTTCCACTGCTTCTTGTAATTTAATCTCTTCCGACAAGAAAAACTTATTCAGCAACCTCATATAATTTAGGCTCACCTCTATATTCATTTGTTGCCAACGGTACAGGATCTCCGGGTATGCACTACAAGATTAATTAAATTTGCTTAAGCCATAAATATTTTATCTCCAACCCTTAAGTCTGCCCCTTTCTCCTTTTCTATTGTCTCTGACAATGGCACTATCATTACACCTGATTGTTCCACTAAACTACTAGGTTTCACAATAGATAACCAACAAAACTTTGACTTCCACATTGACCTAACCATCAAAACTGTTAATAAAAAGATTGGTGCCCTTTATAGACTTAAGCCCTTTCTTACAGCAACTACCAGGGTGTCTGTAGCCAAAACTCATCTCATCTCTACATTATTGTATGCCTCTCCATCTTTTATCAGCCTATCAAAATCTAACCTTCAGAAACTAGCCACAGCCTACCATAGCATTGCCAGGTTTGCCACGTTCCCCATTCCGTACCCATCATTGTGTTAATCTCAAAAAGCTTGGCTGGCTTGAACTTCAAAATCTTATTCTTCTACATCAATTAGTTATCACCTATAAAATTCTCCATTACCCTACTAATACACCCATACTTAACAACCTTGTTGCCCCTTACAGGAATCTTACTTCCCTTCGCTCTGCTAACAAACTGCTAGTAGCTACTCTGAAATCACACAATAAATCTGGTCACTCCTTGTTCACAAATATTGTTGGCTCATACTGGAATAAACTTCCCACAAAACTGACTACTTTAGGCTCATCACAACTTTTCAAGAAACAATTAAAGAACTATTTCAAATCTCACTGGCTTTGCCCTTGCTCAAATCCTGACTGACCTCAGCATCCAACTCTCACTATAGTTCTCTCCATTACCTTGTTATACATCCATCTCCTCTACTTGTCTCTCTCACTAATACTACCCCTCCTCTGTAGCTCACCTAGCATCCACTTGGATATTACTATTCCTATAATGTCACTCTCTCTTTACACCAGATATATTACTGCAACCTGTCATCTCACCTATTATTGAAACCTGTATGTTGCTTCCTGCTGTTCAAATCTGGTTCTTAAAACTATTGCCCTGGCACAAAATGTTTATCATAATTGTTAATACTGTAAATATTGTATAGACTCCAGTGTTTGTTATTATCTTTTGTCATTTTTCAATTCCTGCTTCTGCAAAGAATATGGCATTAGAGATCCTTACTGTATTTTTCATTTGTTAAATTGCTTCTGTACTGTTACTATACTACATTGGAATAGTTCTTTAGATTCTTATAATTGTCTCTTACTGTGCTGTTTTTATGTTATTTACTAGTATATAGTGGAGCTTTTCTCCTTGGGCCTCTGCTGAAAATGGACATGTATCCAGCCAGACTAGCCCGGTGAACAAATGTAAAATAAATAAAAATAAATAAAATCTTGCAGGTCTGATTGCAGCCAGAGACAAAAAATGTCTGGGAAAGCCAGGACAAGGAATCTTACTGTATTGTCCATAGGGGTGAACTAATTGCTACCCTGGAAGGGTAGAAGCTTTTAAAATTGTTTTATAGCTTTCAAATGCTGCAACAGATATTACCAAAGCTCTGTATGTTTATTGTAGCAGAGTCAGGTGACCAGAATCAATGTCATTCTATAACCAGCACTGAAATGATTTTTTTTAGTGAGAGATGTAACAGAACTCTCACAGCAGAACGTTGTTTTTTGGAAACTGACAGGAACAATCTCTCACAGATATCTCACATAACCACACACCTCATCTTGCCTTGCTGTAATAAGCAACACAACACTCATCATATTGCCTTGCTGTGGTAAGGAACTTAACTAAGGAACAATAATTCTTTAGCAGATCAGGAGAATATAGTGAGATTAGTTAAGCATTGTTTTCTGCATCTGTGTGAATCTATCTAACTGTGTTATTCATAGGTTCATAGATTCATAGGTAGGTACTAGGCTATCTGCCCAAAGGCATTTCTAAGCCTAGCCAGAATGTGTTGGCTTTCACTGCCCCCTTAGATTAGTTCCCTGTGCCTCTGTCCAGCAGAGCCACTGAAGTGATCCCTGGGGTAAACTTTCTGTTTCCCATCCACTCGTCAAGGTTTCTTTTGAAGAGTGTTAGGGAGGAACTTTGCCTAATGTAGACTGGAATCTTGTTCCAAAGCATGGGAAGTCTCTGGGACAGGAATCTATCCCTCCAGCACGTCCTATTTATTGTTGTGGTGAGGTTTAGATCCCCAGAGCGTGTGGCTCGAGGGGATAAGGTTTTCTTTAGGTGGAGCATGTCCATCAATTCTGGGTTGAACATGGCCTTGTATGTCAGGCAGAGATCACCTCTGAGTAGGCGGTATGCAACCAAGTACAGCTGGAGTTTCTTCAGTCGAGCTGCATAGGGCATCTGTTTGAGGCCAGTGATCCTCTTGGTTAGGTACTTCTGTGGTCTTTCCAGCTGTTGCAGGTGTCTTGTAAGGTACATCCCAAATGGGGCATTGTACTCTATGATGGGTCTGATGAGTGATGAGTAGAGGGGCACAATGACCTCTTTTGATCTGGGTGCAAACCCTTTTGTGATTAGGTGGGCCACATAGAAGGATTTTCTACCCACTTTGATAATGTGATTTTCACAGGAGAGATTACTATCTACTTGGGTCCCCAGATCCCTTATTACATTTTCCATATTTAGGGGGCTACAACCTATGTGGTAGTTTGTGTGTACTTTGTTTTTCCAAAGGGAATGACTATGCACTTTTTGGCATTTAGTTTGAGGCCATGATTTTGACACCAGGTATCTGTCTCAGTGAGACCCTTTTGGAGGATGTCTGTGTCAGCCGGAAAGTCAATTATAGTCCAAAGTTTGCAGTCGTCTGTGAACTTGGTCAGCCATAGCCCTCCTGTGCTTGCCTGTAACTCTGAGAAGTCTATGGACTGAGCCCTGGAGAATGCCACTTGTAACTGGTTTAGAGTCAGATCTAGCTCCTGCAACTCTCACCATGTGGGTTCTGTCCATGAGCCAATTGGCAACCCATCTTGTGACATAGGGGTTTATGTTCAGGCTGGTGAGTTTGTCTATAATACCATAATGGGGAATGGTGTCGAAGGCCTTTGCAAGGTCTAGGTATGCTGTGTGTGTACCACCTTTCCCTCATCTATAGCCTTGGTAACTGTCTCAAAGAAGTCCACTAGGTTTAGGAGGCATGATCTGCCCTTAGCAAAGCTGAACTGGGTAGGGTCCAGTGTTTGGAGGTTCCCAATGTCTCTGTTAATGAGTACCATAATGATGCACTCCATAGCCTTGCAGACCAAGCTAGTCAGGCTTATAGGGCGATAGCTCCCGGGGTCTGTTGTGGCTCCACCTTTGTGGAGCAGAATAACCATTGCTGTGTGCCACTCTATGGGTACATAGACTGCGGAGAGGCTGAGTTTGAACAGTGCGTTTAGGTGAGGGGTTAGTTTGTCTTTGAGCTCATGTAGGATGCAGCCTGGGACACTGTCCGGTCCCATTGATGCTGTGTTTTTGGCTTTGGAGAGGGCTGTTTTAACCTGAGTGTTTGTGATTTCAGGGGCTCTACATTCTTCTGGCATGGTTATGGGCCTTTTTGGGGGTGAAAGGGGGGTGAAGTTTGCACTGAACCTGTCTGCCAGAATGTTGGCAAATATCGATTGGGTTAGTGTATTTTGTGCCATTCTTCATTAACTCCAAGCAGATGTGAGCATTGCCACTTAGATTCTTGACATAGCCAAAGAATGCCTTGTGGTTATCTTTGGAGTCCTTGGCAATTTTTCTTTTGAAGCTCGCCTTGGACAATTTTATGAGGGATCGTAGTTTCTTGCTGATACTGATTAGGGATGTCTTCCCTTCTTGGGATTTTACACTTTTCTGTACTAGTTTCCTCCTTCTATTGTATAGCTTGTTTATGGCAGGGTCCACCAGACTGGTTTCCTTTTCTTGGAGGAGTGAGTCTTGGTTTTGCTTGGGATAGCACAATCCATGCATTCTTGTAGGTGCCCGTAGAATGTATTTGTAAATGATTGTACAGCTCGGACAGCATTATCCTTTAGCATGGGGGCTTTGAAATTTTCCACCTCAGTCTTAAGTAACGTGAAGTTTGCTTTTGAAAAGTTTTTCATGGTGGTTTCCTTGTCCGGGGGTGGGGGCAGAATGTGGATATCCAAAGTGATTTGTTTATGATCAGATCTAACCAGCAAGGAGTTGACCTCCAGTGTGAAACACCGGTCGCCCATGTTGGTGATGACCAGGTCCAATATGTTGTCACCTCTGGTGGGAGTGTTGACCAGTTGATCCAGGGCATTTGAGATTATAAATTCTAGGAAATGTTAGGCAAGGGAGTTAGTACTTGAGTAGTTCTCCCAGTTAATGTTTGGGTAGTTGAAATCATCCAATATTAGGGTGTTTTGTAGGACCTTTATGTTTCCCAGTGTTTCCAGAAACGTGGAATGGGGGTACTGGGACATGGTGGGGGATCTGTAGCAAGCTACAATTTGAATTGCAGTTTTGCCCATTGTTAGTTGCACATGGATGGTCTCTGAAGCATTGTGCTGTGCCACTAACCTGGAGGTGTGGGTATCCTTGATGAATATAGATACTCCCCCGCCTTTTGTATTTCGGTCCGGGTTCTGTGGCCGAAATGTATGGTATGTGTTGTAGTCTGGTAGTGCTGGGGTGCTCTCTGGAGCCTTAAACCAGGTTTCTGTTACTGCACATATATTGATTTTCTCCATACTGAGGAGTGCCTCAAGTGCATGCATTTTGGGGTTTAGACTTCTGGCATTGAGTAGCATTACCCTCAGATTTTTGTTACTTGTGCTGTTTATGGTGGTGGGTTTGTCTTTTGAGCCTTGCCTAATAAAGGCACTATGGGGGTGGCAAGAGCCTTGGCCAGTATTCAAAAGCCTAAAGGTGACAGGTGCAAGCCATCTCTAGCGAAGTAGCATGGCTTGTCAAGCATGTCATCCCAGGCGGACAGACACTGGATCCCCTTTGAATGACACCAGAAACTTAGCCAATTGTTGAAATTGATATTTTTTTCTTTATATCGTTGTATCATTCTTGGTGAGGGCAGGATGCTACTCAGGGTGAAGGTCATACCGGCCTGGGCTATGTGATCAGAGAGCTCTTCCATGTCTCTTTTCATGTAGTTCAGGGAGGTACAGCTCAGGTCATTCACACCAACATGGACAATGAGTCATATTTGTACTTATTCTGGAGTGACCTGAGTGCTTGTGTTATGTGGCGGATCCTGGCACCCGACAGGCAGCTAACAGTAACCTTCTTCTTATTCAGCATAGTGAGTTGGACATCAGTGTACCTGACTATAGAGTCACCTATTACTAGTATGTTGGGTATGTTATTTTGCCTTAAGGGCTGTGATTGTGTGGCATGCTGGTTTTGTGAAGTATGTGTTTCATGGTTTGTGTTGGAGGATGGAGGTTGCTTGGATGTCTGCTTTGAAAGTCTCTGTTGCTTTTGCAGATTTTTATTTAGAGCCTCATAGGTTCATAGGTAGGTACTAGGCTATCGGCCCAAGGGCCTATGTAAGCCTAGCCAACAAGGTTCTCTGGCTTACGCCACCCAAGAAAGTTATTTTCCTGTGCCAGTGTTGAGCAGAGACACAGAAGTGATCCCCGGGGTGTATTTCCTATTTCCCCAAACACTCATCAAGATTTTTCTTGAAGAGTGCTAATGAAGAACTTTGCTTGACATAGATGAGTAGCCTGTTCCAGAGTATGGGAAGTCTCTGGGACAGGAATCTATCCCTCCATAGTTTCATAGTTTCATAGTACAGTACTAGGCTATCTGCCCTGGGGCATTTGTAAGTCTAGCCATAGTGATGTGGCTTTTGCCACCCCATGAAATGGTACAAAAATGTACAGAATAAATCTAGAATACTGTGCCTCTGTCTAGTAGTGACACAATGAAGGTCCCCTTATATAATAGAATTAGTTTACTGTGCCCCTGTCTAGCAGTGACACAGATGTGACCCCTGGGGTAAACTTACGATCTCCCATCCACTCATCAAGATTTTTCTTAAAGAGAGTCAGTGAGGGGCTCTGCCTAATACAAACTGGGATCCTGTTCCAAAGCATGGAAAGCCTCTGGGTTATGAATCTATCCCTCCAGCATGCCCTATTCATACTTGTGCCGAGGTTTAAGTCTTTAGCTCTCATGGTCCTGATGGATTTGGATTTTATGAGGTGGAGCATGTCCATCAGATCCTGATTGGACATGGCCTTGTACGTCAGGCAGAGATCACCTCTGAGCAGGCGGTATGCTACTGAATAGAGCTGATGTTTCTTTAGTCTGGCAGAATAAGACATATGTTGGAGACCCTTGATCCTTTTGGTGAGGTACTTTTGTGGTCTCTCCAGCTGTTGCAAATGCTGGGTGAGCTACATACCAAATGTGGCATTGTACTCAATCATGGGTCTGATGAGGGAGGAATATAGGGGTACAATGACATCCTTGGATCTGGATGTGAATCCCTTCATGATGAGGTGTGCAAGGTAGAATGTTTTTCTAACCACTTTGGCAACATGGGTGTCAAATGAGAGGTCAATGTCTACTTGGGTCCCTAGGTCTCTGATTACTTTTTCCGTACTCAGTGGGTTGCTGTCTATGTGATAATTTGTGGGTACTTTGTTTTTTCCAAAAGGGATGACTATACATTTTTTGGCATTTAGTTTAAGGCCGTGACTACAGCACCAGTTGTCCATTTCAGTGAGGCCTTTTTGTAGGATGTGTGTGTCTGCTGGTGTATCGACTATGGTGCCTAGTTTGCAGTCATCTGCGAACTTTGTCAGCCACAGCCCTCCCATGTTTGCTTTAACATCTGAGAAATAAATGCCGAACAAGAGGGGTCCCAGGACAGATCCCTGTGGGACACCACTTGTGACTGGCTTTGAGTCTGACATTGCTCCAGCGATTTTAACTTTATGGGTTCTGTCCTTTAGCCAGTTTGCCACCCATCTAGTGACATAAGGGTTTACTTTTAAGCTGTTTAACTTATCTATGATGCCTGAGTGGGGTATTGTGTCGAAGGCCTTAGCCAAGTCCAGGTATGCTGTATGGACTGCTTTGCCCTCATCAATGGCTCTAGTGACTGTTTCAAAAAAGTCAACCAGGTTTAAAAGGCAGGATCTGCCTTTACAAAGCTAAACTGGGTGGGGTCAAGTGTCTGTAGGTCCCCTATGTCTCTATTTATGAGTTCCATAATGATTCTTTCCATAGCTTTGCAGACCAGGCTAGTTAAGCTTATGGGGCGGTAGTTTCCAGGGTCTGTAGAGGCACCTCCTTGTGGAGTGGGACCACTGTTGCTGTACGCCAGTGTTCAGGTACATATCCCGAAATAAGGCTAAGGTTAAATAGCATTTTTATGTGTGGGTTTAGCTCCTCTTGGAGTTCACGTAACACGCACCCCGGGATGCCGTCAGGTCCCATTGATGCTGTGTTTTTTGCTTTGTTTAGGGTGGTTCTCACTTTGACATCTGAGATGACAGGGAGATTACATTCAGCTGGAATAAGTATTTCTTCTTTTGGGGGTGAAGGAGGGGAGAAATTTGCACTGAACCTGTCAGCCAGAATGCTAGCAATATCTGTGGGTTCAGTGTATTTTTTGTTGTTGTGAACCAACTCTGAGCATATCTGAGGGTTTCCGCCCAGGTTTCTAACATAGCTGAAGAAGGCTTTGTGGTTATCTTTAGTGTCCTTAGCGATTTTTCTCTCAAAGTTTGCCTTGGATGTTTTTATGAGAGAACGTAGTTTTCTGCTAATGTTGATCAGAGATGTCTTCCCTTCATGGGATTTCGCTCTGACGTGCAGTAGCTTCCTTCCTTTGTTATACAATTTGTTTATGGCTGAGGTCCACCAGACAGGATGCTTACATTTGGTGGAGAGGGCTTGGATTTGTTTGGGATTGCATGATCCATGCATTCTTGGAGATGTCCATAGAAAGCATTTGTGTAGGATTCGGCATTGTGGGATGTGGTATCCACTGGCACAGTGGGCTTAAAGGATACCATCTCAGTCTTAAGAAGAGTGAAGTCTGCTTTTGAGAAGTTTTTCACTGTGGTCTTTCGTGCTGGGGGTGGAGGTGGGATATGCATATCCAGGGTGATTAGTTTGTGGTCAGATCTCACTAGTGAGGGGTATACTTCCGGTGTGGAGCATTTTGTCCCCATGTTTGTGATGATCAGGACTAGTATATTATCTACCCTAGTGGGAGAGGTGACTAGTTGTTCCAGTGCATTTGAATTTATGAATTCCAGGAACCTTTGGGCTAGGGTATTAGGGCTAGAATAATGTACCCAATCTATGTTTGGGTAGTTGAAGTCTCCCAATATGATGGTATTTTGTGATACATTCATATCCTCCAATGTCTTCAGGAAGGCTGAGTGGGGTTCTTGAGATTGGGAGGGTGGTCTGTAATATGCTACCAGTTGTATAGCGGTTTTGCCTATGGTTAGTTGCACCTGTATGGTCTCTGATGCTTCATGTGTTGCTACTAACCTGGAGGTGTGGGTGTCCTTTATGAATATGGACCCTCCCCCTCCCTTTGTGGTTCGCCCGGGTTTTGGGGCGAAAAGCATGATACGAGGTATAGCCTGGTAGTGCTGGGGTGCTCTCAGGAGCCTTGAACCAGGTTTCAGTTACTGCACAGACGTCGATGTTCTCCATGCTGAGGAGTGCATCAAGTGCCTGCATCTTGAGATTTAGACTTCTGGCGTTGAGCAGCATTACCCTTAGTTTTTTCCATTTTGTTTTCTAAGGAGGTGGGTTTTCTTTTGAGCCTTGCCTAAAAAGGCACTATGGGGGTGGCAAGAGCCTTAGCCAATATCTGGAAGCCCAGTGGTGACAGGTGTAAGCCATCCCTTGCGAAGCAGCGTGGCTTCTCCAACATATCATCCCAGGCAGACATACATTGAATCCCCTTAGAATGACACCAGTACTTGAGCCAATTGTTAAAGCTGATCATCTTGTCTTTGTATTGTGGTATCATTCTTGGTGAGGGCAAGATGCTGCTCAGGGTCAGGGTCATACCAGCCTGGGCTACATAATCGGAGAGCTCCTCTATGTCTCTTTTCATGTAGTCCAGGGAGGTACGTCTCAGGTCATTCACACCAGCATGGACAATGACGGAGTCATATTTGTACTTGCTTTGGAGTGACCTGAGTGCGTGTGTTATGTGGCGGATCCTAGCTCCCGATAGACAGCTCACAGTCACCTTCTCCTTGTTCAGCCTGGTCAGTGGGACATCAGTGTGTCTGACTATGGAGTCACCTATTACTAGTGTATCAGGCAAGGTGTTTGGCCTTAAGGGCTGCGATTGGTCGACACACTGATTTATTGAAGTATGTGTTGCATGTGTTTTGTTTTGCGGTGGTGGATTTTTGGATGTCTGCTTTGGGAGCCTCTGTTGTTTTGGTAAGTTTTTTTATTAGAGCCTCAGAGTATGTCTTTGTGTTTTTATGTGTTTGGTTTGCAGTTGTGGTAGGTCTATGTGGGACTGGGATTGTTGTGTGTGTGGTTGCCATCTCCTCCTGTCTGGTCATGCCAGCCCTGAGTTGAGAGAGTTCAGCCTCCAGTTTGGCTATATAGTTGCATCTCTCACATGTATTTGTGTTTGTTGGGAGGAGGAGAGGGTTGTCTGTGTACATGAGACAATTGTAGCATTGTCTCAAGATACCCAGATTGACCAGCTGAACTGGAGACAACGCCAGTAATCTACCACTCGACATGCTAGAACCGTATAAGGGAAGTGGATATTCACAGGGGTGGTAGGTGGATGTAGTGCTTTACTTAGTACGAGAGTGCTTACTTAGTAGAGAAGTATTGAGAACAAGTGCTAGGCTTATAATACAGTGAGTAGTCTGGTTATACTAAGAGTAGAGCTTCCTTAAGGAAAAATTTGAAGAGCAGACTTGGTGGAGCCAGAAAAAGTTTAACCTTGTTTAACCAGCGCTGTGCTATGCGCACGACTGCGCAAAGCCGTGCAAACGCAGATTTTAAACAGTGAACTACAAAAGAGCTAGAAATGGTCCAAAACAACCAATTACTACAGCTTCTTGTGCTGAGGTCACTTCCCCCAAGGACAGGTAGGCTGCTCAAGGCTCCCCACTCCCACTGGTGAGCAAAGAAATTTCCTTCTATCCAAGTAAGGTAATGGACAACACAGGAACTACACCACAGCCCAGAATACAGCAATGCCTGTATACTGGTCTAAACTAGTCGAGGAAGGCGGGAAAACAAGGATTATTTTTTTGTTTTTTTAGTAGAAACACATAGAAAATGCAGAAACAGTGATAAATTAGTTACACAGGCTAGCACACTTTAGTGGGCAGCCTCCACAGTTAAATTAAACAAACAAACAAGCAAACTTTCGATCAAATTCGACTAAAATGTAACTTTAAGTGCAGATTTTAAAATAATGCAGCAATCAGTTAAAAAACAGTTCAGGCTAGTTCAAGGTAAGCTACAGAAGCTATTCCAAGTGAAAAAAAGCAAAGATACTTAAATCCAGGAGGTAGTCGCTTTTCTGAGTTCCCTGCTGCTAGGACCACTCTGTAATCCCACGTGGAGCTTGTCTGAGCAGTATAGCCAGAAAAAAATGCCCAGAGGCGGATTTTAAACAGTGAACTACAAAAGAGCTAGAAATGGTCCAAAACAACCAATTACTACAGCTTCTTGTGCTGAGGTCACTTCCCCCAAGGACAGGTAGGCTGCTCAAGGCTCCCCACTCCCACTGGTGAGCAAAGAAACTTCCTTCTATCCAAGTAAGGTAATGGACAACACAGGAACTACACCACAGCCCAGAATACAGCAATGCCTGTAAACTGGTCTAAACTAGTCGAGGAAGGAGGGAAAACAAGGATTATTTTTTTGAGTTTTTTTTTTGTTTTTTTGGTAGAAACACACAGAAAATGCATAAACAGTGATAAATTAGTTACACAGGCTAGCACACTTTAGTGGGCAGCCTCCACAGTTAAATTAAACAAACAAACAAGCAAACTTTCGATCAAATTTGACTAAAATGCAACTTTAAGTGCAGATTTCAAAATAATGCAGCAATCAGTTAAAAAACAGTTCAGGCTAGTTCAAGGTAAGCTACAGAAGCTATTCCAAGTGAAAAAAAAGCAAAGATACTTAAATCCAGAAGGTAGTCGCTTTTCTGAGTTCCCTGCTGCTGGGACCACTCTGTAAACCCACGTGGAGCTTGTCTGAGCAGCATAGCCAGAAAAAAATGCCCAGAGGCGGATTTTAAACAGTGAACTACAAAAGAGCTAGAAATGGTCCAAAACAACCAATTACTACAGCTTCTTGTGCTGAGGTCACTTCCCCCAAGGACAGGTAGGCTGCTCAAGGCTCCCCACTCCCACTGGTGAGCAAAGAAACTTCCTTCTATCCAAGTAAGGTAATGGACAACACAGGAACTACACCACAGCCCAGAATACAGCAATGCCTGTAAACTGGATTATTTTTTTGTTTTTTTTGGTGGAAACACACAGAAAATGCAGAAACAGTGATAAATTAGTTACACAGGCTAGCACACTTTAGTGGGCAGCCTCCACAGTTAAATTAAACAAACAAGCAAACTTTCGATCAAATTCGACTAAAATGTAACTTTAAGTGCAGATTTTAAAATAATGCAGCAATCAGTTAAAAAGCAGTTCAGGCTAGTTCAAGGTAAGCTACAGAAGCTATTCCAAGTGAAAAAAAAGCAAAGATACTTAAATCCAGAAGGTAGTCGCTTTTCTGAGTTCCCTGCTGCTGGGACCACTCTGTAAACCCACGTGGAGCTTGTCTGAGCAGTATAGCTCTTTTTATTGTGGTGACAAGGTTTAGGTCCCTAGACCATGTAGCTCGGAGGGATTGGGATTTCTTTTGGTGTAGCATGTCCAACAGCTCTGGGTTTGACATAGCTTTATATGTTAGACAGAGATCACCTCGGAGTAGGCGATATGCTACGGACTAAAGCTGGAGTTTTTTTGAGGCGGTCAATGTAGGGCATTTGTTTCAGGCTAGTAATCCTCTTTGTGAGGTACTTCTGTGGCCTTTCCAGCTGCTGCAGATGTCTTGTGAGATACATTCCAAAAGGGGCGTTGTACTCTATAATGGGTCTAATGAGTGTCGAGTAGAGGGGAACAATGCCCTCTTTTTTCCTGGATGACAACCCTTTTATGATGAGGTGTGCAATGTAGAAGGACTTTCTGACTACTGTGGCGATGTGACTATCAAAGGACAGACGACTGTCCACCTGGGTGCCAAGGTCTCTTATCACACATTCAGTGTTAAGCAAATTGCTGCCTATGTGGTAGTTCATGGGTACAGTGTTTTTACCAAAGGGGATGACACTGCACTTTTTGGAACTGAGCTTGAGGCCATGGCTCTGACACCAGGCATCTGTCTCAGCGAGGCCCTTCTGTAGGATGTCCACATCATTTGGGGACTTGACTATGGCTCCTAGTTTGCAGTCATCTGTGAACTTCGTTAGCCAGAGGCCTTCTGTCTTAGCCTGTACTTCATAGAAGTAGATACCAAACAGGAGAGGTCCCAGGACTGAACCCTGTGGTATTCCACTTGTCACTGCTTTATGTTCAGATTTGGAGTCTGCAGCCTTTACAGTGTGGGTTCTGTCAGTGAGCCAGTTGGCATTCCATCTTGTGACATAGGGATTTATACCTAGTTTAGTGAGTTTATCTATAATTCCACAATGGGGAATGGTGTCAAAAGCCTTAATGAGGTCAAGATAAGCTGTGTGAACCACCTTACCCTAATCTACAGCCTCTGAGTATGTTTTCGTGTATTTATGTGTGTTTTTTGCTGTTGCTGGGTTAATGGGTCTATGTGAGACTGGTGGTGTGATGCCAGTACTTCCCTTCTCCTCTTGACTGTCTTATCCAGTCTTGGGTTGAGGGAGCTTAGCCTCCAGTTTGGCTGTATAATTGCATCTCTCGCATGTATTAGTGTTTGGTGGTAGGAGGAGAGGGTTGTCTGTGTACATGAGGCAGTTATAACATTGCCTCAAAATGCCCAGATTCACCAGTTGGACTGGAGAGTACACTTGAAACTGCCCTTTGGATATGCCTGGATAGGTACAGTGAACTGTTTTACTGAATAGCTGGTAAGGTCAAATAGAGAGCCTTGTCCTTCTGTACAGTATAGGGGGGGGTCTAGTGCTAGGGTTTATAAGTGCTTGCTATGAGTTTTGAGCAAGTGCCGAGCTGAGAAATGAATGGCTTTAGTGCTTAAGTTGAAAGTTTGTCTAGTTCCAAGGGAAAAATTGAAGAGGAGACTTTGTGGAGCCAGGAATAATTATACCCTAGCTAACCGACGATGCCTGGCTAGCAAAACCAGGCAAATGTGGTTTTTATAGCAGGGAAATGACAGAGATCGAAATTAGCCCAAAATGGCCAATAAACTACTAATTTCTGGGCTGAAACCACTCCTCCAGGGACAGATAGGCTGCAAAAAGCTCCCCACTCTCACAGGTGAACTAATATACTTTTAGAATAGCAGACACTGAGCCTTCAATCAGCAATTCCCAGCTTAGAAGGATGTAAGCTACCTGTCCTGCCACAACAGTGCAGACCACAAACCTTCTTAATGTAAAACAACTGGTATGAAGCCCAAGTGCTTAAACCAAAAGATTTAGAATAACAGTTACAATTTAATTAGGCTACTACCAAGCAGTAAAAAATGCAGCAGAATAAATAAAATTGAGTACTTTTAAGAAGCAGCAAAAGCAAAATAAAGTAGGAGGAAACACAAATACAGTAAAAGCAGATTAATAAAGTGCAATTTTTTTTTTTTGTTCATAAAGTGCAAGGAGAGAGGAAGGAAGAACCTAAGTGGGTTGGCCTTGTCAAATCTTCTCTCTTTATTAAGTGGAGTGAACACTAGACTCAGAATATGATCTCACTGTATTCGGTTAAGTAAGCAAATGAGATGGACTCAGGAGGAGTGGTCATATACAGACTTACAGGAGGGGCGGGCAATTCCAGAGCCACCAACACTAACACCAAAACAAGAAAGTTTGTACTTAACTTCTGCTTCTAATGCAGGTGATTATAGCCAAGCAATAGTACCACAAAGCACAAGATAAAGAGAAAAATACTGCAGGCAACGAGCAAGCCAAAATACACCAAAAAATTTATTAGCTTAGCGGCTCGGCTATTCAGCTTTCAAAGACTAAAAAAAACATAAAAAACACCATGGTAATATACAAATAAAATTAACAAGTCACTCCCACTACTAATTAAATTAAATTACATATTTCCAGTCACAGTCTTTATTTAACTCTAGTGGTTCCAATGTATTGCATTTTAAAATATATGAGGTTTCTTTGCTACGCAGCTTACTATTTAAGCTGACCAATTCACCCAAAGACACCTCGACTTTTTCTAGAACACAGCCCCAAATACATTCAGGGCTTGAACTATGGAAGTCTCTTAAGTGCTCTTGAAATTGCACTTTGAAACTTCTACTAGTTTCACCCATGTAATATTTGTTACAACTGCACTTCAAAGCATATATAACCCCACAAGTATTACAACTAAAGTTACATTTCACAGAAAAATGATGTCCATTAATGTATTTAAAACAACTGACCACATTTTATTTATAGCCAAGCAAGTCTCTCAGAAGTTGAGCATAAAATGATTTCTCAAACTTTGTGGCTAGCACTTAAAGTACAGAGGAATAACTCTAGGCTAACAGTTAAATATTAGATAAGAAGTGAGAAGACCACCACCCCCTCTTACAGTAGAGAGAGACACAGCACACACACTATTCAGTGAAACACAGAATTAGGTACAGAAAAAAATGAAAAACAGTACTTTTAAAACTGCAAGCTTGTACTTAACTTCAGCTTCTAATGCAGGTGATTATAGCCAAGCAAGTCTATCAGAAGTTGAGCATAAAATGATTTCTCAAAACATTGTAGCTAGCACTTACAGTACAGAGGAATCCCTCTAGGCTAACAGTTAAATATCAGATAAGAAGTGAGAAGATCACCACCCCCTTATTTTATATATCTCCTGTGAAACTCTGGTGTTTATTGTAACTAGTTATTCAGTATTCGCATGTTTTCTATTTTATTATTTATTATTAAATATTTCTGTACATTTCATTGTGACTGATCTTTTAGAAAATACTTTTAACATCTTAAGAGTACTTATTTTAGTGGCATTGTGGGTAAAGCAAAATTACCTTATAGTCTGGGCAGAGGGAGCACAGATGATAAGTCTGTGCCAGCCTTTCCCAGGTGTGTGTGTGTGTGTGTGTGTGTGTGTGTGTGTGTGTGTGTGTGTGTGTGTGTGTGTGTGTGTGTGTGTGTGGGAAAATCAAATATCCAATGGTGTGTGTGTGTATCAGCTACTTGGAACAGGGACACATAGCTCCAAAGTGGTCAGTGTGGAGTTTTGTTTGGGGCCTGGAGAGAGACAGAGAGAAAGAAAGAGAGAGAGCCCAGTTTCACTTCTGGAGTGTGCTCCCTGTGTGCTCTTAAGGGAAATTTTGCTTGGTGCAAAGAGCTGCATCTGAAAATACCATGTGTATCCATTTTTGTTCCTACTGGCCATCCCAGCCCAGTGTCAGTGGTGAGGATTCAGGCTCCCTCATAACTGGCCAGGAGTAGGGACTGCCATAGCCACCAAATGCCCATGTAAGTGGATATGCACAACTGGAACAGATATGTTGCACCCAATGTCAGTCTGTACTGCAGACTTCAGAAAGATTAGGAGAATGCCTGGCAATAGGGAGGACTGCAGCACAATCATAGATTCAGCTATATGGTTATATGACACAGAGAACCAAGCAAAGCAGCAGTCAGTCATGGAAGTAAATGGACACATTGACAACAATGACAGTGAAGCAGCTGTTGTAGACATATGCAGGTATAACACCTGTTCCATATACATATGCCAGCATTTGTACAGCCTTTACTGCCTCCTTTGGCATATCAGACACTTCTTCCAAATCTTACCATATGTTGAAAAACAGTCATCTCTTCATACAGGTGCACAATAATGTCTGCACTTTGTAACATCGATAACTACTTAACCATACATACATACTGTAAAACTCTGTATTCCCCTCTCTCTCTCTCTCTGTCTCTCTAATCTCATCTTCTGTTTGGCAGGGAAGGTCAGGATGGGGCCTCTTAAGATTGCCTTTCTGATGCTGCCAATGTTCATCAGACTAGGTGATGCCTGTGGCATTACTCTCGACCCTGGCAAGACAATGCCAGTCATCCACCTTATTCTGGGGAAAGTGAGAGAATTCTGAAACCTTACAGAGGGCAGGACACATGAGCTGGACTAGTAGGACTGCCCTCTGGCTCTCTTGTGGATGCATCATGTTGGTATTATTGTATAACACTACCATGGTGTTGCAAAAGATGTTACTCAGCACCATATCTCACCTACAGGTACATCTAGGATACAGGCACAGCAGTACACACCACAAGGTACATTTGTCTACAGTCTGTGTTTACTTTGTTACCTCCATTGTTGCTGCAGCACTGTGATTTGATGTTTTTACCTTTCAGCAGTTGTACACATGAGTGTTTATCTGTCTCACCTGACAGGTGCAATGCTCATGGGATCTTCCTTGTAGACACGGGTCATTCATGATGCCATCCCATCAATGCCACCTACAGGTATTCAGCCTACTGCATCACAATGGTGCTACCTTGCAGATGTACCCAATATGTTGGTCATGCACATGGCATGGCCTAGCAGTCACAGTCATGCAGTTCTACAGCACCCTTGCCAGATGGTGTTTGTGTTAGTGCCATTGCACACAGGGGACACCCTGTGGCCAAGGCCATTCATGGTCTGTATTACTCTCACATGAGGGTTAAGAAATCTAGTCACATCCATGCCAACACACTGCTATGCCATCTGCTGCAGTTGTGCTAGTACTCTGCAAACACAGTCAGCAGTAGATCACCTGCCATCCTCTAGAAATACAAGCACCTCATTGCACAGTCTACAAACCTCACTCCAAATATTCAGTCATTTAACATGGTCTATTCCTTGTCTATAGTATATACTCACTTCCAACACTTTATGCATTTCTGATCCTTGTCACTGTGCCTCACCCTATAAATGAGGAGAGCTGTGCCGTGAGGTCTACATTGTATTACATGTGGTAAGTTATGTCTGAAGCACAACATGTCCATTCAGTGCACTGCACCTATTTTCTGTATGTAGCATTACATATATCAACTTTATTCGTTTTTATCCACATACTGCCCCATATTTTTGGCCCAGATGCCACCTCCGTGCCAGCACCACAGCATACTGCAACCTCCATTTACCTTGTGTGGGATTTCCCTACAATCAGTTTATCCAAAAACTACCTTACCTGGTTGCTCATCCCCTGCTGGCTCTGGTACTTCATGTCCTCCAATGACAATAGTCTCTTGTTGCTGTCTGTGATCCAGCATGTTATGTAGCATTGCACAGACAGCAGCTATCTTTCTGCAGGCCTCTAGAGTATACTGCAGTACACCACTGAGTAATCTTGGCAACGGAAGTGAGCTTTCAACATTCACAACCCACGTTCAATGATGATGCCATCTAGGACACTGAAGAATTGTACAGCTTCTCAGATATGGTTATGAGTGACATAACCATGTCTTCAAATATCCAACAAGCCAGTAAAACATCTCTGTGGGAAATTACCCCACATATATCATTGGTATAGGCTTGGCACGTGCCAGATATGAGAATTAAGGGAGCTGACTGGATGATACACATACACATTGTTTATTAATAGCTGTGCATTGCACACCATGTGGCAGCTGATGGAGTAAGCACCCT
The DNA here is from genome assembly GCF_019279795.1 of Protopterus annectens. Classification (NCBI taxonomy): domain Eukaryota; kingdom Metazoa; phylum Chordata; order Ceratodontiformes; family Protopteridae; genus Protopterus; species Protopterus annectens. Next base: position 227,851,986 of record NC_056741.1, read on the forward strand.
ACTGATTGACATACCAGTATCTGTGTAAACAAGCTAAAGCCTTTACATCAAGTGGCCCCTAGCACCTCCAGGAAATGGTCTGTCATGGTGTACCTGCATAGTGCTCTATCCCTCCTCTCCTCTGTGTGGTAACTACATGTGCTCCTCCACTTGCTGCAGTATAACATCATGAAACTGCTGTACTATGGATAATGACCTGTAATGCACCCTCTGTGTCCCTCTTAGTGCCACTGGAAGGTCGCTGTAGCAAAGATGTTCAAGATTACACATACCCTGGCATATGCTGGGACTCCAGTCCTTCCATCCGATGGGACTCCTTATGAAGCTATTACATATCTATCACCTCCAGTATGATAACTCTGTCCACACAACAGTGGTCAACTATGTTCCTATCATGGAGGTGATGGCGTGTTAGATGCAGTTGTATCCATATGCAATGAGGAAGGCAATGACATAAGAAGTCATGGTCAATAGCAATGAGATTGGCCTCTAGCAAATACTGTCCTGTTACTGCAGATGTTGCTTGCAGTCTCTCTCTCTCTGTTCATTACAAAATAACAGTATACAACTTTAAAGCCCAAAAGGCCTTACAGTAAAATTGCTATATTTTTCTGAATTGTGTCAACATGTTGTTTATCCTCATTTGCATTCGTGGCTGGACTCATTAGCATAATGTTGTACATTACCATCTCAATATTTGGTCATATGCATATGCTGCAAACTAAGCAACAGTAGTACTGTAGTCTCTGAATCTGCGTCAACCTGTGGGGACCATTTTTTCAAGCAATTTCACATAATGCATTGTACTATTTGTTTCTGAATCATGTTCTGTGTATTATCTGTATTATTTATTTCAACACTGATGTTTCAAAGTATTTATTGCTTATATTTCGCTTTGGCATAGTATCATACAACAATTCTAATGACTCACCCACACAAAGTTGTTTCTTAATTGCTTAAATTTCAGGAATAGTATAAATTTACTACATGCCTGTGTTTCTCATGCAGTTTCAGTATATTTCAGGAAAACAAAATTATGCTGTTCGTGGACATTATTAAGCATTTTGAGAGCTATGTTTCCCTGTTTAGCAAGGTCATAGCTAAGCGTGCACCATGTATATCAGGCATACACTGTTTTAGATTTTTTTTATTTTGTGCAATAAAATATACTAGAGTATTTTAGCAAATTACACATTTTACTAAATTATTTTTTTCCACACAATGCCTGGCTAACAATTTTTCAGTTAAGCCAGTTAGAGTGGGAGGGCTACATTTATGGAGGGAGGGGGATGGGTGAGGGGGGAGTCTGAAAATTGGTGTACAGTTACTAAATTTCTGAGGTGTTCCTGCTATTTAGATTCTTTGCTTTTACTACCTACAGAAATGTCTGTATGTACACCTATAAGTAGAAAATTAACAGATTACAAAATGTACTATTTTACTGCCTAACTGTTACAGGCAATTCAGTGCTGGAAATGAGGGATCATATTCTAAATATGATCTAGTTTGACAAGGGTTTATTATGAGTTATTGAAGCACTTCAGTGCTGAAAATGAGGAAACATCATCTAAATATGGTCTAGTTTGACAAGGGTTTATTATGAGTCATCAAAGCACTTCAGTGCTGGAAATGAGGGGCCATCATCTAAATGTGATCTAGATTGACAATGGTCTATTATGAGTCATTGAAGCACATCTTTTAACTCACTGTTATCCAAAAGATACACTCCCAAAATGGCATTAGCATCAACTCCCTTTTTCCAGTTTTGTACATTGGGTCTGGGTGTTACATCAACAGTGATTAAATCACCTAGACCACTAGGTGGGACTACCCACATTGGGGAGGCTACCTCCCCACAACCCTTAAAGTATACATACCAACTCCATGTTCACACTATATGGAAGAAAAGGACAAAAACCTTTCAAAAATGCATCACCAGCTCACACCATTCAACATGCTGCAATAAATCTCACAGGGAACATTACATTTTCATATTATTATATTGCAACAAATTAGCCACCATTGAAGTGTAAGTAAGTCTTTAACAGGTGGTAATTTAGTGTCTTCATACACTGTCAGCCTACAAAATGGCTAAAATGTATTTTCATGATCTAAAAACAGAATATTTTGTCATGATGGTATGATGGGGTAAGATACAGACTTGATTTTGATTTCTTGTACTTTATGATGAGCTTCTGATAGAAATGTATACTGTAAATGATATAACTACCAATGTTTAAATGCCACGACATTTAAAAAATACACTGTAATAATGATTCAATTAATCTATATGAAATTAGCCATTGTAATAATTGTAAGATGTCAAAGTAAATTTGGGGAATCAACTAAGGATTTATAGCAGAAGTTTTAAGAGATTTAGCATGACACACTAAAAACAGCTGTTGCATATGTTAGTGTACTGGAATCCTTTGAATGAGTTTTGTCAAAATAAATTGGTTGAAGCTCAGCTGAATGACCTTCTTACTTCCAATTTTTTCCTTATTAAAAATTACTGTGGGCATACAGGACCATGGAATAAATGAAAGGCTTGCATCAGATGTGAATTTAAACAGGAGAAAAAACACTAATTCAGGAAATGGGTAATGGTGCACCTAGGGTAAGAAGCAAGGTTAAGGTACACTGTAGTTAAGGAAGAGGACTAGGGAAAATAGTGGACTTATTCATGGCACTGATCACCGCACAGAGCTAGATAAGAAGCAAAATATTGTAGAAGATAATAAAGGAATGGAATAGGAGGAAGTAGGTAATAATCAAGGGGATCTGAATCTGACAGGAGCCTACTGTGAGTTTCAATACTCCAAAATAGAACGTGGAAGCTGGTTGAAATCTTGTACCACATATGGGTTCAACCAGGGGCTGCAGGACTGTATCATAAAAGACAGGATTCTGGATATGGTCCTAAAAAGCAGATGCTTTTAAAATGTCATTTATTAGGATTCTTATTATAAGGAATTAAAATATTTATTTACGTAAATATATGGTTTTAATATATATGAATTATAAATCTGTTACTTTTTAATAGTGTATTTAGGAGATGATAACATGCTTTTAAGAGGTTGTGGGAGCACTGTTTCCTTTAATACACACTGTGATGACGAATATCTTAGAGGTCATGTGACAGTTAAGCTGGGGATTTCAATTGAGTGTGTTTATGTCTGCAATTTTTCTGATGAAGTCCTGGAGATACTGGGATTAAAGCGCTTATTTTATTGTTTTATATTAAAGACTTGTGCTTTTAACTGCGGAGCTGACTCTCTTTGCTGTTCTTCGTTCTTAATATCTTTCTTGTTAATAAACATGTTGAACAAGACAGGCCCAAGTATTGATTCTTGGGTACATGGACAGATATTGGTAGGAAGGTGGAGTAGCTTGATTACAATTTAGCAACTTTTGATCTATCTGACTGGTAGCTTTGGAACCAGGACAGAATAGGACTGAGGATACCATAGGAGGCTGTATCAAAGGCTTTTGATAAGTCTAAGAATAGTGTGAATACAATATTGCTTGTGTTACATTTTTGTTGGCGATGTTTATAAAGTTAGGTAATGCAGTGTTAGTCCTGTGGTTTGGTCTGAAACCATGCTGGGTAGGAGACAATGAAAACAGAGACAGGATAGAATATGGCGTCAGCAGTAATTCTGAGATAGTTGCCTGGTAACTTATCAATAGCTAAGATGGTGAGTTTAAGTTTGAAACAGTACTTTTTTATGCTACAGGAAGAGGAAGATCTGAAGAATAAGGCATTGGAATTGTTGATGGGTTAAGAAGTGTTTTGTGGATTGTTATTATTAATTTTATTGAGAAGTGAATATATGGTGTTTATGAAATGCGAGTTGAACAGTGTGGGTAGTATTGTCTGGCTCCATATCAGGGCATGGGTTTGGCTGTTGACATCTACCAGGTGTTCTTTTTTGATGGAGACTAAGAACACTTTGGGGGTTTGCAGTAAATAAGTAGTAGTGGGTTTTATCTATTTTGATTTTTTTTTAGTAAAATTGCTGATGTGTCTAAAGTTTTGATGTTCTTGGAGAGTTTAATTTTGTTGCAGATTTCACAGGCCTTATCCCTTTTAAGCATGTGTATTTTGGTGTTGGAGGACATCATGGGATAATGTTATGCTTCACTCTCTTTCTAATTGTAGCCTGAGTATTTAGTACATTAAGGGAAATTGTATTAAAGAGAAGAACAGCATCATCTAGAGAAATTGTTCTGAGTATATTCCAAATTATTGATATTAGAGTGGATATAAATGTGTTGTTATAAAGGCTTCTTGATTCTACCATCAATAAATACAGTGCAATACAATATTTATTTTCCTACAGAAAATCAGTTGTTATCAAGTTCTGCTGAGCGAAATATATTTCAGGAGATCAAAATCTTGCACTCCAACATATTAACTATAGTCATAGTGTGATTATTGTTGTCCTTTTACAGCTGCACTACAGAATAAGGAATCTAGCATGATGCTCTTACAGTTGCAGAGTATTATGTAATGTTTGGAGTATGCCAGTCCAGCTCTGCAGTACAGACTGATGAAACGATGAATATGGTCTGATGACCTTGCTTCACTCAGCAGCCTGCTCAATGAGTGAGCTATCCAGTAAGGGGAAGGACTAATCCATCAACAACAACACATCAGTTCCTTTGGCAGGAATGACATTTGTAGGTCAGACTGCAGGAGCATAATCCATATGAGAACAAGGGATGTTGAGCGACAGATTTCTCAAGGACAGCATGACTCTCTAGGAGGGCAAAGTAGGTATGTAAAAGCATGCAGTCATGTAGTAGCATAGTATGGACAGTATTGCATTGCCCAAATTAGCTGACAGGGAGAGTGCTTAGGAACCAAAGAAATCTTATGATTCCCAGCAGAATGACAACCTGTGATTCCCAGCTTTCAACGTGTCATACAACTGGAAGGAGGAATGCATGAAGATGTTGGTGGGGGGGACTAAATGATAATGAGACTGGGAATCTAGAAAGTACATAATATCCTTGGGGCATATTCTTTGACTGGTACTCAGAAAAATCAGACTCTATATTTCTTACCTGTGGGAAGTGATAGATTCCCAGGATTCTAGCTAACTGAATGGAAAGTGATGACATGAGTTCTCCAACTACACCAGGAAGGCTTGGATACAATTTGCAATTGTAATTTGGTAGTGGATAGTTTGTCCCAGATAACAAAGACAATGCACCTTCAATGACCCTGTTTTCTGAATAGCAGGAATCCATAACTTTGAAACCCAGGGTAATGTTTGGTAGTACACTGTCATCTCTGTTAATTTCATTTATAGCAAATACCATGCCCATCACATCTCTGTAATATTTAATGACAAATCTGAAAAAAAAAACACAATAAATATTATGGAAAAATGCAATGATAATGAGACATACTGTGATTCAAAAATGTCTTGAGAAGTCAGCAGAAGAAAACAATTGTGGGAGATCTACCATAGGCTGTACCACATAGGAAAACCTGAATAAACTTAGAACTTTACTACAGACAGAAGATCCATGGGGAACAGTTAATGATTTAGGAATATATTTTTTCCGAAAATGAATGAAAACTCTAACAAAATAGCTCAAACATCTTGTGAAGCAGGCAGTTCAATAGCTCAGAAAGATAAAACATCAACATTTCCTTAGATGACACCAAGTTCAGCCAGAAGCCCTAACACTTAGGAGGCTCGTGTGGGGTAAGTGGGAGTCAGGTGACAGATATAAGCTCATCCACTTTGCGGGAATGGTCCATGGTTATTCCATGTGGGAGGCCCACTTTGACCACACTTGCAGAAGTGGTGCATAGAACTACTGAATGCATACTTTGGTGCAATCATTTGCAGAGAAGTCACAGCCATAGCAGGGCAGTATAAGAACACAGAAAGCAAAAACGCCTAGCCCCACTAAAGATGATAGTACTACTCTCAGCACCCAGTTCACACCTCTAAGGGGATCTAATGGGCCAGTGTTGTTTTATACCTGGAGAGCAGCTCTGATGGTCAAAGTGGGAGTAAGGGGAAAAGAGGACTAACTGACAAGTACTCACCAAAACTGAATTTAAAGGCAGACACCCTGAATTCTTGAGTGCCACTAAAATCACCTGATCACTATCAACCTTAGTGTCATTAGAACACCTCCTGTAACTCATTCAGAAATTCACATTTGATAACTATTTCTATTTTCACCTCACCCCTCCTCTTTCACTCAGTCACTTACTCACTTTAATGGAGTCACCTCCCAACAATGACTTAAGGTCAACTTAAGTGCTGGGAGGGACTGGAGTATATTTGTATTTGGTTCTGTCACATAGGACAAGTTACTCACAATGACAGATTCAGACAGCAGATAATCAAGTAATGAAATATTACATGTACATTAAATGGTATAGTCTTTCAGTTACATGTTTGTTTGTTTGCGTCTTTCGGCTTTTCCCTGTTAGGGGTCGCCACAGCGGAACTCCAGTCCGCTAATGATTGGCAGTTGATTTTTACGTACCGACTTGCCAGGCCTGACGCACAACCTTCAACAAAGGTACGCCCATTCACGCATGTCTCCACGCAGAAGATGCTCTAGCTGAAAATTGAACCGGACAGCATCTTACTGTGAGGCGACAGTGCTACCGCAGCACCACCACCGCGGGGTCTTTCAGTTACAGGTAATAAGTAGTGAAATATATTATTTTGCAAACACACTTTAGGTTTTGCATGCATTATTAAGCCACTGTTTCAGCACTGAATAAAATAACCATTACATTTAAATTAAATGGGTTTTCTGTAATTTCCTAATGGTAAACTGCTTCAAAGGCTTTAGCCACATCAAAATCTGCTTTACAGACAGCCAGACCACAATCTAACAGTACCTTTCCTGTTCATAAAGCATAGCAAGATAAAGAAAATAGATTTCTGCTCAAGACAAATTTGTAATGATCAAGAAGAAGGAAATCATCTGCATTTTTCTGAATTAAATCCTTAACTGTTTATTGATATCATAACCAGGCAGATGAAACTCAGACTGCGACCCAGATGATATGTCCTCCCCGTAAGGTCATCATTAATCAACCCCCATTTTCCCATTTTCTAAATGGGATCGGGATGTCATGTTAACTGTTGCCATCTCTCCCAACTAAATGCCACACTCCTGTGTTATTCGACACTCATGCCTGACTGTCACAGATCTTCTCTTACACAATCCATCCACCTATTTGCTGGATGCCGTCTTTTCCTCTTACCTTTTTCCTGAATGCCCCAGATCTTGTTCACCAGATTTTCTTCTGCTTTTATGTGCATGTGGACAAACCACTGCAATCCATTCTCTTCGATCTTCTCTGCAATTGGACCTACTTTGGCTTCTGATCTTATGTCCTTATTTCTTTGTCTGTCCCACAGTGTGCATCCTACCACCCTACTCAGACACTTAATTTCCATCTCCTGTAACTTTCTCATCTGCTCTGCCTTTACTGCCCAGGTTTCTGTACCACACAGTAGTACTGGTCACATCGCTGTTTGTACACCTTACTTTTCAGCTTCTTTGGCATTCTTCTATCATAGACTACACCTGATATTCTATGCCAGTTGGCTGCAACCCTTCTGATTCTAGCTTTGACCTCTTCATTCAGACTTCCCTTCTCCTCACCCACTCCTCCCAGATACCTGAAGCTGTTTACCTGTTCCACTATCTACCCTTCTATCTCTATTCTCAGCTTCTTCTGATTTCCCAATTCGATGCCATTATCACTGTCTTATCTGTATTTAGTTTCATCCCACATGCCTTCAGCTTTGCATTCTTTTCCCCTCTCCTTTGCTGAAGTTATTGCTCAGAGTCTGCCTATAATAACACATCATCATCTGCATACAGCAACTTTCTTGATCTGTCTCCTCCAACCTGTTTACTAATGTAGTCCATGACCAGTACCAGCGACAGTGTGCTCAGAGCTGAACACTGGTGCACACCTGCTCTCATTGAGAACCCCTCTGTGAGACCGAACACTGTTTGTACTTAAGTCATTGGGCCCTTGTACATAGTCTGCACTAATTCTACTAATGTGTCTGGAACTCCGAACCACTGCAGTACTGCCCAAATCAGCTTTCTTGGGACCTTGTCATATGCTCTCTCCAAGTCTAGGAATACCCAGTTAGACTCTTTCCTCATCCCTAGCTTCTTCTCAACTATTTGTCTCACTGCAAACATCAAGTGAGTTGTGCTGCATCCTGATCTGAATCTGAACTGTTCATCTCCCATATTACTTTCTATAACTCTGCATATCCATTTATCAATTACCCTCTCCAGAACTTTCATGCAGTGTGACAGGAGTCTGACTTGTCTGTGCTTCCCACAGTTGGAGATGCCCCCCTTGTTCTTGTACACTGGCATAAATGTGCATATTCTCCAGTCATATGGGATATGCCTTTCTCTCTACACTGCTATGAGTACCCTCAGGAGCCACCCAGCATCTTTATAATGTCTGCTGTGACCTCATATGTGCCTGCTGCTTTTCCTGACTTCATTTTCATTAGTGCTATGCTTACTTCTTCTAGGGAAAGCTCCTCTTCTTCTCTCATTGCAGGCTGTGTCTGTGGCAGTACAGCTTTTGTGGGGTTTTCTTCATTTAGAAGCTGCTGGAAGTACTCCGTCCATCTTTCGTCGATGTCCTGTGGACTGGTGAGCAGGTTGTTGCTGGAATCCTTTATGAAGGGTGTTTGATTATCTTCTTTATCTTTCTGTCTTTGTCTTGCAACCTGATATAGTTTCTCTGTGCCTCCTATTGAGCCACTTTCCAGAAGCTGGTAGAGTGTCTCCGATGCCCAGTTCTTGGCTATTGCAACTCCTTTTTTAGCATCTTTGTTAGCCCATCAGTATTCCTTCCTAGCTTGGTCCATATTTTCTATCTCCCTCTTTTTCCTGCACTCCTTCTTTCTTTTGATGACTTCCTGTACTTCTGCACTCCACCACCAGCTTTCCTTATGTACCTTATTTCCATGCCTGGCTTGGGCGCATAGTTTTTCTGTAGTCCTCACACGTACTGTTTTGCCATTCTTCTTCAGCTTCACCTATATCCTTCTCTTCTTGAGGTGCTAGATCCCCTGAATAATTCCTTGAACTTTTATACTTTCTCTCCAGTCAGCTTCCAGATCTCTGTTGCCATAAAAGCCTTCTTTGACCTTTGCTTGCAGCTGATTGTGGCAACCAGTGATATATGCTGTGGGCCAACTGTTTAACTGGGGGATGACTTTGCAATCACTGATTCTATGCCAGTGCCCTTTCCTTATTAGAAGTAAGTATAGCTGAGTTGCATGTTATCCACTCTTTTATGTGATCTTGTGACTGTCTCTCTTTCTGAACCATGTCTTGGCTACTATCAAGCCATTTGTCAGACACAAGTCTAGAATGGCCTCTCCTTCTTTATTCCTGTTGCCCCACCCATGTGGACCCTGGCAGTCCTCATATAGTGTTCTATCTGTCCTGATATGTGCATTCAGGTCATCCATTATCAACACCAATTCCTGTTGGACTGCTTTATCTAGTAGGTCCTGCAACTGCTGTCTGAATGCACTCTTTTCTTCACTATCACAACCCTGCTGTGGAGCAAAGGCTGAAATTATGAACACTGCTCTGTCATTATGCTGGAGTCTGATTACCATGAATTTGTCACTAGTTCTGATGATATTCTGAAGCCTCTCTCTCATCACAATTCCCACACCATTCCTAGCCTGTTCTCCCCCTGAGTAGTAGACTCTGGATCCAAAGCCAAGTGTCTTTGCTGCACTGCCCTTCCATCCTGTCTCTTGGATACCTAGGATGTTCAGCCTCCTCTATACCATCACGTAATCTACTTCCAAGTTGCGTCCTTTCAGTGAACCTATATGTTTGGCAGGTTAATTAGTTTTACATCTAGCTTTTGCTCAATAGAGTTATGCTAGATAACCCAGGCTGGGCAGGGACACTAGCTGGCCAGTAGTATATTGAAAAACAAAGCAGAAAAAGAAACATAACACTGCAGTGTCAAGTAAATTTATTACACAAGTAGTAAGGCTTTCAGATACAATCCTTCATTGGTAATGGTGTACATACACTAGCATGGTCACCTAAGGGAGGTAATGCTGAAAAAGTTCACAAGCCAGGAGAAGGATGTACTACTCCAGCTCCTCTGCACATTCAACATTCACCTCCCGCATAAAGGTGCTGCAGCCAAGCATTGTAGGGACCATATTTGTCACAGACTGGTGCAGGAGTATTAGTGTAGTAGGAAGTCAAAATTGGTCTTTACAGCAAGTTCAGTGAAGGGTTACTAATATAAAAGTCTGTGCAGAGGTACAGGATACTATGAAAAACAGGTTTGCCATAAAAGGTTGACCACCAGCAATGAAGTGGCTCACTGAGACGGATTTTTTTAATCTCACTGACCAGCCAAGGACAGTGATCCCTCATGCCTTGTGGATTGGATAAGACCAACCGCCTGTCTGTTAATCTGGGAAGCACTAAGTTAGCAATGTCTATTATATTACAACATAGCACAGGCCATTCCATGTTTGAAGGGAAGGACTGACCAAGACCCACATGTTCATTTGTCCTTCCAGGTATGTCTGGTCTGCTACTGTAACAACCTGCACAATAAGGTACAACTGCCAATGTATGTTACAGCTGTATTTTAATGTGTGGTGGAACATATCCCACATAGGGTTACAGGGTCACATATATGTTGGCAGATAATTGTGTTATGTGTTTGTTCCAGCTTTCACATGCACGACTGTTCATCATAGAGCTGATGCCAGCAGGGCACCTGTGGATAATGATGATGGTAGGATGCAAGTGCATGGCCTGATGACACAGTGTAACTGTCTGAAACACTAGAAAGGGTCACCTACATCCACCATTACAGAAATCTTTATAGTGGTACACACTGAGCAAACATCTTCTCTGATTCTATAGCATTGCTTCATAATGGACTACTTAGACAATTTCAGCCTTGCAGCAACCATTTTTGACCTGCTATCACTTTTTGCTTCAATTGCAAAATGATTTTGTACGATGAGTGAAAGTTTTTTTTTTCATATAGATCTTGGGAATATTTAATTAAGCTAACATATAGTTGAAAGTCTCTTCACAATGAGTGGTGCTGTTCACATTTAATATTTATTTGCTTTATATTTAAGCTGTCTTTTTTAGATTTTGCAGTTACTTTTAAGAATTAGTTTGGGTTGATGTTTTTCAGTATTCTGTTTTTAATTTAACTTCTGTGTGGAATTTTACTCCTATCTTTATGGCAAATTGATATTGGCAAATTACAAAATATGCAAACCAAATTCTTTTAATGATCATATGCTGAAAATGATATTATGTTTGCATTTCCTTTCCTTTAGGTTACAACATACAGGTTTACATATACCTCTGAACTTTTGTACAATTTCTCACTACCCTTCACTGATTTGACAGTTTATCATGCTTATGATACTGTCCGACTCTAGGGATGTTCTGCCTGTCCTGTGCATTTTCGCCTTCCAGCTTTTGACCCTATAAGAGTTATGGTGCACAGGGTAGGAGAAGCAAAATGACTGTATACACTGTTATTGATGGTCACACCTCAGTTATGGTGACCAAGTACCAAAATCTGATTGAGTTGGAACCCCCTTTTCACAGCAAACTCAATGAGAATAGTTCCAAAAAAGTAACAATCAGTATACAGTATACATTACAAAATATACAATACAGCTGAACACGTTTACATATAAGATACATAGACAAAATAGAACATTACATAATGCTTGTTCATAAGATAGGGAACATAATGCACAATAGTAGGTGATATTGTAGCAGCAATTGTAGGAGCCACAAATCAGCATTTTCAAGCACTATGTCTTTATAGCAACCCCTGAGAACTTAAGCCTTTGTTCCTTAGGTATGCTGTCCACTTTTTCCAGTATCTGATGGCATTAATGCAGTAGTCCCTACAGGATTTTCTCCAGGTTATTACAGACCAGACTGTACCTTTTTCACGGCCTTTGTTATAGCCCTTTGTATGAACTGCATATGTTCATGTAGCAATGATTTCACAAGCATGACATTGAAGTTGTCTAGGACTGTGTGAGATTGCATTTAGCTTCTCTTCATTTGTCCCAGTTGTTTGGCACACCCAAGAATATAGCCTACTCTGCTACAAGACCCACATTGCAATCTGCCATAGAGAAGTCTCACCCAGTAAAATAAGCTGAATGCTCCATTCACCAAGAGTGCAGGAGCCTGAGACACAGCTGCTTATCTGTTCAGCCATTCCCATTATGAGTCTCTAGCCATGGCTATCAGATAGGTGGCAGGGCTCTCCCTTAAGTACTACCACTACTTTCTGGTGTGCACACATCATCAAGCAAGCAATGGAAAGGGGAGGAGATCTACCCCAGACCATGTGACCAACCTCTTTGATAGCTCACTGCCTTGTGTCTCAGCTAAATGCCATGTGAACATGTCCAGACAGCATACCTCTCAACTGTACAGATTTTTGCAGAATGTCCAGATTTTTGCCTCATATTTTTGGTTCATTTCTCATATGATTGTGGTTTTCTAGCAAATCACTGGCAAATCACTCAGGGTTTAAGTCAGAAAATAATGACAGACATTTGAGTTTCAGACTTCATACCCTTCAGAAAATCTGTGCTAATGCAAAACCTGTTATTCTATCAAATTTCCAAGTTTGTAAGAGCAATATTTAAAAAGTGTCCCCATTTTGGGCCTTTGTCCCCCCCATTATTTATGGCTTTGTCCAGATTTCTTGCTGTAAGAGGTTGAGTGGTACGCCAGACAGCATGCATCTGTTATATGGACCTGTATCTCTCACATGTGCAGATGTACACCACACAAACACACACACACACACACACACACACACACACACACACACACACACACACACACAAAATCATGCACACAAACGAGCAAGCACAAATACATGCACACAAACACATGTACACATGCACTCCACCCCCATACACAAACATAAACACACAAATGTTAACATAAACACACACATACGCGCATACACACACACACACACACACACACACACACACACACACACACACACACACACACACACACACACTTCACTGTTCATCTGTCAGGGACTTTTGAATAGCAGAGGAGCTGGATACTGTTGTGGTTTGTCACTGCATAGCAGCAGTGTCTGCCCATGGTTCCCAGCAATGGGCTCTGGTGCCTGCTACCAGCTACCTGCCCTCTGTCCTAAGCTGCCTTTTCACTTGTAAACCCTCAGTATCTCTTGTTACCTGAGAAGCCGTTCAGTGCAGCACTACGTGTAGACCTGGTGTGGGTGTCTCTTGATACAGACACCTGTCCATGCAGACAACTGAATCATTCTACCTGGACTTCAATTGTTTTCATTGCATTTCCCATGCTGTCATCTGTGCATGTGTCAAACACTGCCAAACCCTGTAAGAATTTAATTGTGCATGCAGCTTTCCTCTGTTCTTACATTTACTTGCATTGCTGAGCTGTACATGGCTACTTATGCATTGGTAGATTGCTTTGTTTGGTCAGCATAATTTGCAGCTGTGGCCAGTGTGTACTTGGGAACTATTAGACACCCCCCCTCCCCCATATAGCTATCTGTTTGCACTCTACATTTTTAGATGACTGACTACAGAATGACAAAACTGATTGTTACTACTACGTCTGCTGTTGTTTGCTGCTCATCCCCCTTTCCATAAATGCAGGGCTTAGTGACATATGTCCAGATGATGTGTACCATACCTCTAAGCTGTCCAGAATTTCTCAGAATATCCAGATTCTTGTTTCACATTTTTGGTCTGTTCCTCATAAATTCTGTAGTATTCTTGCTAATCTTTGAGGAGTCAAGTCATTAAATAAAGACAAACATTTGAGTTTTAGACTTCTTATCCTTTAGAAAATACATGCTAATCCAAACTTGTTATTCTAGCAACTTTCTAAGTTTGTGGCAGCAATATATAATATCTATCCCTGATTCTAGCCTTTATCCAGAATTCTTAGTACCTAGACTGCTGGTGTGCAATTATAAGAATTACTGTTTCAATTCTCAGCTAGAGCATCTTCTGCGTGGAGACATGCGTGAATGGGCGTACCTTCATTGAAGGTTGTGTGCCAGAGCTGGTAACTCGGCAAGTAAAAATCAACTACCAATCATTAGTGGACCAGAGTTCTGCTGTGGCGACCCCTAACTGGGAAAAGCCGAAAGACACACTGTGTTATATGCACTCATCTTGGGTTTGGAGATTGTCTGGTCCGTAGTATGTACAGCATGCACTATATGGGACATGAATATGCATTTCTCTTCAGTAACTGTGTTTATTTAGTTCTATTCTTTGCAAGTATGTGGAAGCATGCACATTCCTAGGGGAATGCAAAGCTAGTCTTTGCTTATGTAAGGATGCACAAAACATGTGACAATGCCTGGAAGACAGCTACACCACAGTCAACCTTTACCCAGTAAAGGACACAATTATATCTTGTCTGAAATGACTAGCCAGTTAGCCAGCAGGCAAAGACAGAAATACAGAATATAAAAAGAATGAAAAGTCAGAAAATATAGGAATATAATCATGATCTTGGTTATAGGACCAATGGATTTTTTATTCTAAGTGTTTTTCATGACTGGGTTTTTTAAACCAGTAGAAGTCTCTAGTATATAAAAATATGTTTTATTAGAATTACTTTTCCTGTTGTGTTGACCTTGGTATGGTCATCCATGTAAAGTGAACAGCTGAACTAATATTAGAAAATATGGTGCCATTTTTAAACTGCTGGGAAGATGTCAACTCCTCAGATTTCATTCACTTTTGATGTTTCAGCTGTGTATTTCTTTATTTGAAAATGTGGTGTTTAAGTTCTTGAATATATTTACACCACTCTGGATTGTAAAGAGTAGACAAATACTCTTAAGTGAACTGGCCATGATGTGCAATTGCAAAGGGGTACCTACATATACTTTTGCTGCCACATGTTCATGATGTTTCACGTTTGGCCAGTGCACTCTCCCTCCGGTCTTCCCACAGACCATGTACTACCCTGACCAGCTTACCTATGGCTGTGTTGGTGTCTACCTGTCCCTGTATTATGGCGCTGTGCAAACAATGTTAGCAGACATAAAGACACTCAGCTTTGGAGGTGAGCAGTACCCAGGGCATGCTCAGCTACCAATTCACCATCCCCTTGATGTTATCTCACTCTATGAAGGTTGTAGTAACCAAGAAGGACTGTGCCACTGAAGATGAGGCAACTCCCTGAGCAGATGTGTGTGCATCTTCCTATCCATGGATATCATCTTGTGTCTGTGGGGAGGACTGTGCAGGCATAGGGACTGTATCCATGGAATGCAGTCGGGTTGTGGCCAGCACATTGCCTAAGTCTATCATTGACACAGTGACTCCTGACCATGCCGGGATTTGGCTCCCATTATCATCAGTGCCAGACAGTTCCCCAATATATAAGTAAGCCTATATCTTTACTGGAGGACCCGGAAAACACAGCACCTGTGAATACAGTTAGAAACTATCTTTTCACAAGCACCTACAGCCCAGCGCAAATGTTGCTCTCTAACAGATTGTTATAAAAAAATAGCTAGCATGCGTTGGGCTGGTGGCATTTGAATAGTAGGTCCTGTAAAATTAAGTCATACTTGTACATCATATCATATCATATTGCAGTCCACTACTAATGCAGATATTACCCCATATTCAGACATATCCACCTGGGGCATCACTGACATATATGCACTGTATCCTGTGAAAATCAGCCCCTATGTCTGTCACTCCATTGTGGATGATATAATTGTCTGGGATCCCATGCAGAGTTGTTATAAATTTCTCCATTATTGTCAAAGATGGTTTGGTCAACAGACTCCTCCTGTTGCCCTCTATTATAGTGTCAGTCCATCTGCCACATTGCATGCAGCAGTGATTATGTCTGTGGCTTTTCTTTGGGCTTGATCATAATTCTGATTCTGGCCACTGACAACACAGATGTTATTTAACATGTGCCACTGGACACAAACATGGATGCAGGAGCGGCCTTAGGTCAGCTGGTGCCCTAGGCAAAAGGGCTCCACTGCGCCCTCCACCACACCACCCAGTGCCCCCATCCTGGTATATGTACATCAAATAAATGCTGGAAAAGCATCCCTACTAGAGTGGCGCCCTAGGCGGCTGCCTAATTGGCCTATGCCTAAGGCCAACTATGCATGGATGGCCTGGTCAGATCTTTCAAGAAGGAGCATCTGTTAACCATAGTGATGGGTGGCTTGTAACAGGATCCCTTTCTCTGCATAGAATTAATTTTACCAGTATTTCCTACCTTTGCCCACAACAGCATACAATAACAAAGAAATATGCTGTAACCAGGCTTGTTTTCAGAACACTAGTAATCAGCAATTATTTGTGTGACCACTAGAATTCAATCTGTCAGCTTTTCCACAAATAGATAAATTGACAGTATAGCAGGGATTTCTCCTTTCCCCTGATGATACAGCCTCAGAGTTGGTGTGTATACGTAGGAGGGTGGGGGGTGTAGCCCCCACAACATCAAGGAGTGCAGGCAAAAACACTATTTTTCAGGATTTCTTACTCCTAAATGCTGTTCACATTCAGTCATTTGTGATCACACTTCTTTGAAGTGATAGCAAATGGCTCAAAGACTTGTTAAGGAGCCGAAAATATACATATCACTCTATAAGGTCACTCACAATATACTACAATGCAGCTCTACATGCAGTCTAACAGATTTGGCAAGAACCTTGAGCTACTGCAATAGGTAAGGGGGAACAACCCACCTACACATCTGGTATCCATGTGGAGATGTTATGTGTGTGTAGTGTCATTGGGTGTTTTAAACATGAAGCAGGGGTGACTACCTACCCTTGAAAAGGACACAAGCCACACACATATGGGTGCATGTATGGCAGTTCCTGATATGTATAGTCAGGTAAGCCACATAAGCAAACATAAATGCTGCAGGCACTTTTCAGAGGACTATGACATTCTTTACTGTCATTTTGGTACATACTCTATATTGTGAAGATAATTGAGACCTAGCATATGCTATGACTGACACTGTTTTGTAACCTGCCTACCAATGACATTTGCTGCTCCTGTATAGTTCACTGTATTCAGGAGCACAGCTTCTTCATACTAGTAAGACACAGACGAGTATGTGTAGGCCATTTGCTTACGAAAGGATATCCCACATGCTGTGACTACAATCACCTCAGACTGTATACAGATGCCTCTCTGTCTGGGTATGTTTGTAGGCTTTTCCTGCCCCCAGACTGAAAAGAAGTAGCACAGGTTCTTGCACCGTATATGATGGCAGGATGGCAGTGGTGCAAACAGGCCATGGAGGTCACATCCCCTACATGGAACACTGTAAACGCTCCGATCCCAGCTGTTTAGTAATAGTGTAGATACTTCCCTAGCCTGTAAAGTACATTTGGGTTGAGGAGCAACTTGTGATGTTGTGATAACACTACAGGAAAACATTGCATCACCACATAACTGCTGCCTACAGGTCCAATCTGTGCACACAGTCTACAGTAGCAGACTCACAGCAACTTTGTCAGTAACTGAAACATAATGATAAGTGATAGGTATACCACTTCCATATGATAACAATATAGGTCTGCCATATGTGACTCCCATATACAGATCACCCACTCAGTATTGCCACAGCTGGGACAGTAATTCTCACTCTGCAGAATACCTCCTAACACTGTTATATTAACATTCAGTGGGTTGAACTTGCATTAATTGACATACAGTATGGCTATGGCACATGCAGACTTCAATAGGGCAGAACCCTCCTAATTTGTGTTTAATTTACCCATCAGCATCAGTTAGCCTCCACATACTCTGGCATGGCAGTAGACCCTCCCTATATATAAATCCTCATTCCACAGTGGCAGCATTGTTATCACTTACAGTACCACACTGTCATGGATATCATTAAACAACACACAAGTAAACCAGAATCACTACAGCACAACTATGTAAAATACTATTTACCATTCAATTACCTTTCCATAACGGTAGTTTCCTTGTGGTATTCATTATAGATCTGCGAAATGTGTGCTCTACAGTTTGTTCTGTGACAAATTCTGAAGTATGATGAAGACCACAACAGGCACTCTTCCTACTCTGGACCCTAATTAGAAAGTGACATGGAATCTTTGCATAGCTTTAGTTTGTTTACATAATAAAGTATGTCCCCTAACCCGATCTGACTTTATGAAAAACACTGGGAATCTAGTAGGAGAATAAATCTGAGGGACAAAATCATAGAGCTATGTCTATATCATTGTAGTTGAGAGGTATGAATCAGACTGAATGGAATAGTGCATGGTCAGAAAAGGCTTTTCACCACAGTTTGCAAAACTCTTGTCTAAAGATAGTAACCATGACTCTACAATTACTCAGGACAGAAAAAGAGCAAAGAAGCTACTGAGCAGCTCAGGACTGGAACTAAAGGCCAAATAAAGTGAATTTCTGAAACAATGTTAGAGGAGGCAAAATTGTAAATATCATAATGGCATAGGCACCAGGGGAAAATAAAGTGACTGGTCTGAACATCTGAGGTTGTAGCTTCTAGAGATACTGCACATTTTGCACTTTCACCCTTTGTGTGTAAGAATGGTTTATTTACCACATGGGCAGTCATTTACTGGTCTTTGAGTACGGTAGGAAGACTTTTTTTAAATGTTAGAAGAGAAGGTGGAACATTAAAGTATGAGTCTGGGGGTCCAGATAATTTCTGATCAGTCTTTCCTGACTTAACAGATGAGGAATTTTTGTGATGCAAGAGGAATTCTTACAATGCAAGATCAGTATTGCTAAATTTCCCATTCTTTTTTTTTTATTTTTACAGCAAAACAATAACCACTTTGTGCAGCCAGCAAAGGCAGTGAAATAAGCAATTCATCTCCCAAATTATTTTATGAACATGGAGGCTATGCTTTCACAGGACAAAACACACTGTTGTAATGTTTTCCTTTTTTAGTGTTTTAACATTATAATTCAGGTTTTTATTACAAAGTGGAAAATGTGAGGATGTATATTTACATGTTCTGCTTTAAAATTGGTGTCACTCTGCTTTGAATTTTCTTATTATGCTAATATGTAATCTATTTTGCCTTATGAAAGTACCTGCTGTAACAAATGTAATTTGAATAATTAAAATACCAGTGTCATTTTAATAAATAAAATGATTAGCAGCCACTCTGCTAGCAGAATGGGTGTAAGGCTTTTCAATTTATTGTTTATGAGAGAAAAGCCCCTGCTGTAGGTGTGAAGTAACTCTACACTTTGACTTTTCAGTCATTACCTTACACCAGGTAGCATGTTTTTAAATCCTGTTTTAATTTGTTATGCAGTTCTTCTTAAAATAATCGGATCTATATTAGAACATCGAAGTTTCAAAACTTTGAATGTTCTAATATCGAACCCTATTCAGCGAAAGCTGAAAACATCAAACATACAGAACAGCGAACTTTTTTTCCTAGGGAAAAAAATTGCTGTTCCAAAACACATACACACAACACACGCACGCCAAACAAACAGCAATCCACACACATACACCTAAAATCTTACACCTAACCCTACACTAAACTATCCACACACCACTAACTATCCACTTACCTTAACCCAAACCCTAACCCTAAGGTCCGTCACTATTGCACACTCACCTCACCCGCTCCCTAACCCTAACTCACCTCCCCCGCCCTAACCCTCACGTCCACGCAATCGCACACATACCTGACCCGTGCCCTAACCCTAACTCACCTAACCCACCCTAACCCTCACATCCACACAACTGCACACATACCTAACCCGCGCGCTAACCCTAACTAACCTAACCTACACTCAATAGCACACTTACCTGAACCCAACCCATAACTTTCCACCACAGCACTGAAAATACTGAAGCAACAGAAACTGACAATTGAATTCTTTCCCAAGGAAAAAAATTTGGTTTTCTGTTGCTTCGATATTTTCTGCTTTCACTGAATAGGGTTTGATATTAGAACATTCAAAGTTTTGAAACTTCGATGTTCTAATATAGACCCAAAATAATCTTAATTAAACATGTTGGGGCAGCAGAAAAAAAAATATATCCCTCTCTCACCAAGATAACACATAAAAATGTTTGTGCTTATGTACTGGTAAATGAGAAGTAGATTCCCTTAAATTCAATTAAAACTGAGTAAATGTTTTAATTCAAAGAACTGTCATAAATGGCAAGGAAAACACAGAGCAGGCCTTGTTTTCCTAATAAACTCAGGCATTATACTATTTGTTAATTCTTATTTGAAGAAAGAGAGAAAGCAAAGTTTTTTGTACTACTGATAAGTCAAATTAAAGTATTTATTGCAGTAAAAAATAGGCTCAAAAGGAAACATTATACTTAAAAACCTGAAACAGAACATTAAAACAGTAATGGTGGATTCATATCACATTTGAATGTTTCTTCTATGAACTGCCAAAATGTATAACCCCAACTTTCCAAAATGACAAAAAAAATAATGCCCAAAACATAGACATATAAATACAATGACTTTAAGCAGTTTTTGCAGGGGGCAATCCTTTTCTACCCCCCCATAAGAAGGGCAAGCTCCCACACCCCTAAACATATATATACCAACTCATCAGTCGTATAAATTCAAGAAAGGGATAAATCTTCCTAAATAAGGGAATCTTTGCCGCACACAATTAGAAATCACACTGGCAATGATTTCATGCCGAAAACAGCTACTGACTTTATGTTCCTTGGTGCTTTTTCCTTGGGGTAACTAATATTCAACGAATTTAATTTTGATCACCAGTAGCGGAGCCAATCTGAGTGATTAATATTGCAAGTATTTATTTTTTTCAGCCAAATTTATAAAACATCTGTATGTTAGTTTCATGGCTGTCAAAAACATGCTGCATAATCATACTAGTTTAAATTACATAAGAAGATGTTCTGCATGCTAGAATCCGCCACATAATGCAAGCACTCAGGTCTCTCAACAGCAGGTACAAGTATGACTCAGTCATTGTCCACGCTGGTGTCAACGACCTGAGATGTACCTCCTTGGACTACATGAAAAGAGACATTGAGGAGCTCTCTGATTATGTAGCCCAGGCAGGTATGACTCTGACCTTGAGCAGTATCCTACCTTCACCTAGAATGATGCCACAATACAGTGATAAGATGATCAGCTTTAATATTTGGCTTAAATTCTGGTGTCATTCAAAGGGGATCCAATGTCTGTCTGCCTGGGATGACATGCTGGACAAGCCACGCTGCTTCAAGGGCGGCTTGCACCTGTCACCCTGGGCTTCGGATATTGGCAAAGGCTCTTGCCACCCCCATAGTGCCTTTTTTAGGCAAGGCTCAAATTCTAAACCTACCACCCTAGAACACAAAAAAGGAAAAAAACTAAGGTAATGCTGCTCAATGCCAGAAGTCCCAATCTCAAGATGCACGCACTCGAGGCCCTTCTCAGTATGGAGAACATCGATGTCTGTGCTGTGACAGAAACCTGGTTCAAGGCTCCTGAGAGCACCGCAGCACTATCAGGTTTCACCTCATATCATACGTTCCGGCCCCAAAATCCGGACAACACCAAGAAGGGGGGGGTGTCCATATTCATAAAGGACACACACACCTCAAGGTTGGTGGCAATGCACGATGCATCGGAGACCATCCAGGTGCAATTAACCATAGGCAAGACTGCTCTGCAATTTGTAGCATGTTACAGGCCACCCTCTCAAACTCAGGAACCTCACATGGCCTTCCTGAAAACACTGGAGGGGATAAATGTATCTCCAAACACCATCATACTAGGTGATTTCAACTACCCTAATATAGACTGGAAACACTACTCAAGCCCAAACACTCTAGCCCAAAGGTTCCTGGAGTTCATAAACTCAAATGCCATGGAACAACTAGTCACCATCCCCACAAGAGGAGAAAACATACTTGATCTCATCATCATGAACATGGGATCACAATGTTCAACACCGGAAGTATACCCCTCACTGGTGAGATCAGATCATAAACTAATCTCGCTGGAGGTCCTCATCCTGCCCCCAACTGAAATAAAAAAGACCACAGTGAAAAACTTCTCAAAAGCCGACTTCACACTTCTAAAAACTAGAGTGGTCTCCTTTAAGGCCCCTGAGCCAGTGGTAAACATTACTCAAACCGCTGAATCACTTACAAATGCCTTCTACCAGCACCTACAGGACTGCATGGATCAGGCAATCCCAAACAAAACTAAGACTCTTTGTACCAAAGGCAAGCATCCAGTCTGGTGGACCCCAGCCATAAACAAGCTCTACAACAAAAGGAGGAAGCTACTACAAGATAGAGCAAAATCCTTGAAAGGTAAGACACCTTTGATCATTATAAGTAAAAAACTAAGAGCTCTCATAAAATCATCCAAGGCAAATTTTGGGAGAAAAATCGCCAAGGACTCAAAAGACAATCATAAGGCCTTCTTTAGCTATGTTAGAAACCTAAGAGGAAACTCCCAGATATGCTCAGAATTAGTTCAAAATGATGTGAAGATTACTGAACCTACACACATTGCCAACATACTGGCTGACAGGTTCAGTGCAAACTCCCCCCCCCCCCCAAAGGAGAGATATCTATACCAGAGGATTGTAGCCCCCCAAACATCTCCAACGCCCAGGTGAGAACTGCTCTCTCCAAGGCAAAAAACACAGCATTCATGGGACCGGATGGTGTCCCCGGCTGTGTGCTCCACGAACTCAATGAGGAATTAAACCCGCAGTTAGGACAGCTGTTTAATCTTAGCCTCACCTCAGGATACGTACCCAGGGAGTGGCGCACGGCGACTGTGGTCCCACTTCACAAGGGCGGTGCCTCCACTGACCCTGGAAATTACCATCCCATTAGCTTGACAAGCCTTATCTGCAAAGCCATGGAGAGGATCATAATGGAACTCATAAATAAAGACATAGGGAACTTGCAGACTTTGGATCCAACCCAGTTTGACCTTGTCAAAGGCAGATCATGCCTTTTAAACTTGGTTGACTTTTTCGAAACAGTCACCAAGGCCATTGATGAGGGTAAGGCAGTCCATACAGCCTACCTCGACCTGGCAAAGGCCTTCGACACAATACCCCACTCAGGTATCATCGAAAAACTCATCAGCTTGAATGTTAACCCATACATCACAAGATGGGTTGCAAACTGGCTAAGTGACAGAACCCACAGGGTCAGAGTTGCTGGTGCCATGTCAGACTCAAAGCCTGTCACAAGTGGTGTCCCACAGGGCTCAGTCCTGGGACCACTCTTGTTCGGCATCTACTTTTCTGAAGTACAAGCAAACACAGGAGGGTTATGGCTAACAAAGTTTGCAGATGACTGCAAACTGGGCGCCATAGTCGAAAACACATCTGACACAGATATCCTTCAGAAGGGCCTCACAGAAACGGATAACTGGTGCCAGAGCCATGGCCTAAAGTTAAACGCCAAGAAATGCATAGTCATACCCTCCGGGAAAAACAAGGTTACCCCCAGCTACCATATAGGTGGCAATCCACTGAGCACAGAAGAAGTCATCAGGGATCTGGGGACCCAGGTTGACAGTAACCTTTCATTTGACACTCATGTTGCCAAAGTAGTTAGGAAAACCTTCTACATTGCCCACCTGATCATGAAGGGATTCACATCTAGATCAAGGGATGTCATCATCCCCCTGTACTCATCACTCATTAGATCTATGATTGAGTACAATGCCCCATTCGGAATGTATCTGACCCGACACCTGCAGCAGCTGGAAAGGCCCCAAAAGTTCCTTACCAAAAGGATAAAGGGTCTCAAAAATATGTCTTATGCTGCCCGACTGAAAGAACTCCAGCTCTATTCAGTCGCATACCACTTGCTCAGAGGCGACCTGTGCCTGACATATAAGGCCATGTCAAACCCAGATTTGTTGAATATGCTTCACCTCAAAAAATCTAGATCCCTCAGAACCACAAGGGCGGGAGACTTAAACCTTGACACGGTTATTAATAGAACGTGCTGGAGGGACAGATTCATCACCCAAAGACTCCCTATGCTGTGGAACAAAATCCCGGTACATGTGAGGCAGAGCACCTCGCTGGCCTTGTTCAAGAGGAATCTTGACCAATGGATGGGAGATCGCAGATATACCCCAGGGATTACTTCGGTGTCACTGCTTGACAGAGGCACAGCATAATAATAGGCATAGTTTTCTTCAAACTAAAGGGGTGGCGAAAGTCACATAACTATGGGCTAGGCTTATAAATGCCCTTGGGCAGATAGCCTAGTATGAACCTATGAACCTATGAACCTATGCACAGAAGTAGTATATGTGTGCTTGGCTGAATCATATATAAACATAGTACAGCCTGCAGGAGATAAGACACATGGGCATCTCCTATCTTTGGATCTGCAGTCATTGCTTGAGCAGATATCCTGCATTCCTTGTGATTTTAGTTAGTTAGTTAGTTAGTTAGTTAGTTAGTTAGTTAGTTAGTTAGTTAGTTAGTTAGTTAGTTTTTGGAACCGGTTTAATGATTGCTGGTGTTAACAGGAGATGAATCATACTCAGTCTAGCTACCAACTGTAAATCTGAAAGAACAAATAGTGAGAAAAATAAATCACCATATCTACCATTGCTTGAGAAAACTTAATGTCAAACCTGAGTAAGGTACAGAAAGAAACAAAGTGACATGGCTGCTTTAAGTATAAATGAACACTGTGATATCAAACCTGAGTAAGACACAGATGACAACAAATCTCCGTGATTATTTTGTTCAAGTAGAAAAAAAGAAATCTAAACAAGGGAAATAAAAGAGCAAGTATGCACAACTGCTTTATTAAAGTATCGTTAAATCATACTTCTCTAGTGGAAAAGGTCTTACTGCATTACAATGGAAGAAGCTTTGACCTGTTCTGTTCATCTAAGAAACAAACTGAGTAAACTAGGTTTTAAATGACACCTACCCATTTCCTGTGGTATAATGTTATGACTAATGTACAACTTAATATACCCAAACAACTTGTTCTTCTAAAGTTTTGCCCTTCAGATGATTTTATAACATGGAGGTCAAATGGATTAGATAATTACATCTTAGTTACTTTGTTATACTGTTTGTGAATGCTATACTACCACTCCAAAATATTTATTTTATTTATTTCCAGTTTGACAAGCGAGGAAGTCCACTGGGCCAATCAGACCCCATTTTCAGTGGAGGCCCAGGGAGAAAAGCTCCAAAAGCAGTTAGAATATAACATAAATATAATCTTTCTTGTAACTGACAAAATTATTTTTAATTAAAAATACATGCATACTCAGTATTATTACATATAGGTTCAAAGGTTCATAGGTAGGTCCTAGGCTATTGGCCCTAGGGCCTATATAAGCCTAGCCAAATGGTACCCTGGCTTTTGCCACCCAAGAAAATTATTTTCCTGTGCCCCTGTCAAACAGAGCCACAGAAGTGATCCCCAGGGTGAATTTCCTATCTCCCATCCAATCATCAAGATTTTTCTTGAAGAGTGCTAATGAGGAGCTTTGTTTGATATAGGTTCATAGGCAGGTACTAGGCTATTGGCCCTAGGGCCTAAAATCAAACCCTGTACCTTGTGTCTATGAGGTAAAGACATTAACCATTATGCCACACTCCCGAATGTGCTTTGTGACAATACAATTAAAACACAAAATGAAATACCCTTATTCTAACAAAGGTAAAAATGTATACTTATCTGCATTTCCTTGCAAAACAGTAGTTATGTGATTTTTATTAATATTTTTATGGTCTTTTATCCTTTATGCCTGTTGACTATCAGACCACTTATTAATGAGCTACTCATTTCCTATGAATAGGACCCATTTCTGAGAATCCATACTGTAAGCAGCCATTAATTTTCACTTTCTAGCATAACTTTGTGCCCTTTGCAGCCCTCACATGCAGACCTCTGAAGCAGGACCTTCAATAATGCCTCAGTAATGACTCCGCACACTGGTTCACTTGCCTAAATCCAGCTGAGGTACTGTTTAGTAGACAACAACACATATCTTGGTCCTTTCAGGTTGTTGATTTCAGCCTCCACATGTAACTGTTCATTCAAGTGACTTGCTCCTCATTAAGACAAACAGATCTTCTATTGTTCAATAAGATATAGACAAATGACCCTACAATGACTGACAGCTGCCTCTAAAATGCAAATCCATTCCATTCTTAACTTTCTCTTTGCACAAACACTACAGAATACATTTTTGAAAGTATACCTTGAGCTAACCTTCTCTTTCTACTTCCATTTTGAGACAGGAGCTGACAAGTCATTAGCCAACTTTGCTGGCTATGTGGCACAGAATGGTGAAGCCCTCACTGTGACTCATATGACCTGGAAGATACCTTACCACTAGAGGAGGTGATGAAAGAGGATGGGACTGAATGTCTGCTTCCAACTTATTCATACAGGAGAAGGAAGGCAAATGGACTTTCTGCTACTGTACAGACTTCGAGCAGAGGCTGAGTAAAAAAAGTACAGTAGTAACAACTGGGTATCCATGAGGACATGGTCACCAAACAGTGCATATATACACACACACACACACACACACACACACACACACACACACACACACACACACAAAGGTACTCATGAGAGCATGCTCACCAAGCAGCGCAAACACACACACACACACACACACACACACACACACACACACACACACACACACACACACACACACACACTGAAGTTACAGTCAAGCATAAAAGGAAGAAAGTATGTCCAGAAGGCTGGTTTTGCAAGCTGAAACCTCCAGCCACCATTGCGGATTGTCAGCTGTGGGTTTAACAAGAAACTCTAATAGCTGATTGGATGATGACATCCTGTGACTGTTTCTTACCCTCCAATGAATAAATGGTTTGATCAAAACATGGAAAAGGGTGATGCTCGGAAGACAGAAGGGAAAAGCAGGATATATAAAAACAAAAACGTAAGCACCTGAGACTTTAAGTTATTCTGACTCCTTACTTTTAAACCTAGAAAGGCCAATGAGATGAATCTACTCATCCTGATACTCAAATGTGCCATCACTGTAGCTGCTCTCAACACTGTCTGCAATGCTGTTATTCTATAAATGATGGCAAACAAAATATACAATTTCACCTCGTTTCACTGCAGACAATAACACTGAATGTCTCTTAAAAAAATGGTTACCTGTCACAACTCCCAAGAGCAGCCTTGTGATTTTTTTTAATTTTATTTTTAAGGAGCAATATGGATTTATCGAATACATCGGGAAAATTATAAAATGCATTTGAGAATCACAGTACAGAGAGAGAACTGAAAAGCAAAGTTTGAAATGTAATATGTATCAGTGATTTTCCGATAAATGTTTAGTTATTAGTAATTTATAAGAAAAGAAGACTTTTATGACTGCACCAACATTCAGTGCAAAAAATGCAGTGTACCATTAGAATCACACAGTTTGCATTACATTTCTCTTATAATAACAATTGTCTTTTGTCAAAAAATAAAAAAGGAAGGCAACCCTGTTACTAACATTTCTTACCTTCAGATATATAAATTAGGATTACTGCCCATTGTCTAGACACAAAACTACAAATTTAAACATAAACTCCACTTTTATATCACAAGACAAAGGAGATCCAACCCTTAAAAATATTTTTGTTTCAACTGGGGAAAGAGCCTTTATAAGATTTTACAATCAACAAAAAATCATCTTGTGGGTGAAATAAATGAATGGTATTATGACAGTTTTCCAATCAAATTGATCCAATAGCAAACTGCTGTATCCTGTCACAACAGTTATAGAGATAAAAGATAATTTTATAGCATACAGTTATATTTATTGATTTACTATATAACCAATGGTAGCATTCATTTGTAACTGTAATATTCCTTATCAAATTCCAGCCTTTTACAGTCAAACTACTTTACTACCATAAAAACATCTGTCATTTCTCCCTTTTCACTCCTTTCCATATCATCTTAGTATATACTGTCAGCAATTTCTAAAACAGTGATTTCACAGTTTTTAATTTTTATCATTGTCTAAACTATAAGGGCTAACCTCTGAAGTTTTTAATAATGGAATTATGCAGAAACAATTGTAAATAGTTTATGTCCCAGGCCCCTGCTTGTAAATGTTTCATCTCCCAAGCCCCTGCTTGCATTTATCAAGGGTACCAGAACTTGTCAGAGACTTGGGATGCATAGCTAGGCTTAAAAAGGCCCTAGTGGTCGTCAGCCTAGTACACATCTATAAACCTATGAACTAGTCAGATTAATACAAGAAATAATGGTCCAGTTGATTTGAAAAATTAGATAAACCACACACACTGTGATATTTTGTGATCAATTGCATATTGTTAAAGTATTTAATTGCTTTGTTTCTCCTTCAGCACTGACTTTCATCACATCTGTACATGCTCTCATGCACATACAAGACACAAACACACACACACAGACACACACACGCACACTCACCTTAATGGCCCTAAATCAGGAGATTTTTAATAGTTACCAAACATTTCACCTGAATCATCCCTAAGAAGGGATTTTAGGTCCAGTGACATTTTAATCAGATTAACAAATTACAAAAAGTGAATACTTCCGAGCTCAAATTCAGCCTCAGTATACTTTCTCCACTACTTTTTTAATATTTTCTTTCAACGTGATGCGCATAGTTGAAAACCTGGTAACTTTGATTAATAATATTGCCATGCTAGACAAGAACTAACATAATGAATGCTTTTAAAACTGTTTTCATTTCATTTAATTTCTAAACCAGAATGAATAAGATTCAAAAATAACTTTATCAGCTCATTAAGGGCAACCAGGAAAATGCAATGGCCTAAAACTTAGAAGTTAATCTACATAAAGTTTTTTTTTTTTTAATTATCACATCTCATGCACTTGTACTCTCTCTATATATTCTAAATCAGTTATTCTCACTATGAGATCATAACAGTTCTGGTATATTTAAAAGAACCTTGTCTTTACCAGCTCCCTCTTCTACACCAAACATTCTTTTTTTTCAAAGTACTTTGAATCTGCTGAAGAATTCTTGATCTTCCTGTGGTTTCACTAAAGGCACTCATGTCCTTGGCTTCAGTACTGTCGTTTTCAAGCATTTGGGAACTTGAGCACCTTGTAGCTTGGCTAGGTTGCTGCTTGCGCCTGAATTCAGATATGAGTTTGGGCAAGCAGCTTTGGGGAGGGAGTGCTGTTCATGCTCAAACTTGAATATGCATTTAACTAGCAGCTGTGGGGAGGGAGCAAGAGGTGGGATTAAGGATTAAGGAGCAGGAGACGGCTTTTAGGGTTAGGGAGTGGGAAGGGAGTTTTAGGGTTAGAGAGCAGGAAGGACGTTTTAGGTTTAGGGAACAATCATGAAATGTAGGTTAGGGCAGGTGGGTTGGCATTTTAAGTTTAGGGAATGGGAAAAGATTTTTATGGTTAGGGAGTGATCAGTGATTTAGGTTTAGGGAGGGGAAGTGAAGTTTTACATTTATGGAGCAATCTTAGATTTTAGAATTAGGGATGGGGAGTGGAAGTTTAGGGTAAGGGACAAAGGAGTCACATTGGGAACTGGGTAGGAGTTTTATGTTTAGGGTTTAGATTCTTGTACAGCAGTGTAATTTATTGTATTGGGTGTAGGGAGGGCTTGTAAAAATGGGAGATCAAACTACTGAGAGTTAGAGCATTTGTTTTTCAAGGGAGCGGCAATGAGTAGGTGTACCTCCATCTTCTTGCATGGAGCACCTGCTTTAGACCCTCTTTCTGTATCTTCTCCCATAGCAGACATCACATGGTTTTATGTTTCAATATTTCTGTTGAAACTATCAAGCTGACAGCAGAAAAAACATAGAAATGTCCTCCTATGTTTCACTTTCAAAATAGCAAAATATATTTTTACAACATGTCAACAAACACAATGACACTTAACTAAAATCTATACTTGCAATGAAAATTTGCAATGCTCCTTCATAACACAATGTAGTATAACTATTCTGACTGATGACATCTTTGTTACCCTTCTGTTTATATCACTTATAAGCTCACTCAGTCAAATTCCTATAAAATAATATATACAGTTTCACTAATCTGACATTCCCAAAGCATAACTTCTTTTATTTCCTTTTAAGAATGAAAATACTTAAATCTTGATATAAACATATGGAATCAGTACATTGTACTGTGACAGTCTGCTATTTAACTGTTGAATGCCTATCTTGAGTGAGTTTTTATGATCATTTGTCATGAGACAGCTGCCAGCATGAGATACAGTTCCAGAATTACACTACTAATTTTTTTAAGAAATTTGTATAGACTGGCAGTTATACATCTTAGTTTGTCATTACTATATAACAATAAATACACAATAGTCATTACATTTTTCATAAGCATTCCTTGCCTCACAATCATCATCTTACTATTGAACTAATAAGTTCATAGGTTCATAGGTTGGTACTAGGCTATCAGCCCTAGGGCCTATACAAGCCTAGCCATAAAAATTCCCTGGCTATTTCTTCCCACATTATTTACTTTCCTGGACCCCTGTCTAGCAGGGCGAGTGACGTGATCCCTGGGGTGAATTTCCTTTCTCCCATCCAATCGTCAAGGTTCATCTTGAAGAGGTCCAAAGAAGCACTCTGCTTGACGTGTATGGGCAATCTATTCCAGAGTCTGGGGAGTCTCTGGGTCAGGAACCTATCCCTCCAGCATGTTTTGTTTATTGTGATGACAAGGTTTAGATCCCTGGAGCGTGTAGCTCTGAGGGATTGGGATTTCTTTAAGTGTAGCATGTCCAACAGCTCTGGGTTTGACATGGTCTTGTATGTTAAGCAGAGATCGCCTCTGAGTAGACGATATGCTACAGAGTATAGCTGGAGTTTTTTAAGGCGGTCAGCATACGGCATCTGCTTTAGGCCTGTGATTCTTTTAGTGAGGTATTTCTGAGGCCTTTCCAGTTGTTGCAGATGTCTTGAGAGGTACATACCAAATGAGGCATTGTATTCTATA
Source organism: Protopterus annectens (assembly GCF_019279795.1). Classification (NCBI taxonomy): domain Eukaryota; kingdom Metazoa; phylum Chordata; order Ceratodontiformes; family Protopteridae; genus Protopterus; species Protopterus annectens. The sequence goes on from NC_056741.1 coordinate 227,883,084, forward strand.
ATGGGTCTAATGAGAGATGAGATGAAAAGCCCTTCGTGATGAGGTGTGCCACATAGAAGGATTTCCTGACTGTTGTGGCGATGTGGTTATCGAAGGTGAGACCACTGTCCACCTGTGTCCCTAAGTCTCTTATCACACTTTCTGTGTTTAGTGTACTGCCACCTATATGGTAATTCATGGATACATGTTTTTTCCCAAAGGGGATAACAATACATTTCTTGGCATTGAGCTTGAGCTTATGGCTCTGGCACCAAGCATCTGTTTCTGTAAGGCCCTTTTGTAGAGTATCCACATAATTTGGGGATTCAATAATGGCTCCCAGTTTGAAGTCATCTGCAAACTTTGTTAGCCAGAGTCCCTTAGTGTTGACCTGTACTTCAGAGAAGTAGATGCCAAACAAGAGCGGCCCCAGGACTGAACCCTGAGGTACTCCACTTGTCACTTGTCTGAAGCTGGATTTGGAGTCGGCTACTTTTACAGTGTGGGTTCTATCAGTAAGCCATTTAGCAACCCATTGGGTGACATAGGGATTAATGCCCAACTTAGTAAGTTTATCTATGATTCCAGAGTAAATTCACGCATATCTCCATGCAGAAGACACTCTAGCTGAGAATCGAACCGGACAGTGTCTTACTGTGAGGCGACAACGCTACCGCAGCACCACCACCACGCCAGATAAAAGATGCAGTAATAGGAGAAAAGGTAGGAGGCTCTGTGTGAGCAAATACTCTAACCAGGAGTACCTAAAGTCCACCAGGAATCCAGGCAGGGGGAAGGAGGGCGGGAAGTAAAGAATGAATAAAGATCTACAACACAGATGGAACGTTATGGTAAGACATAACTTCTTTATCTGATGTTGTAAATCTTTATTCATTATTTACTGTTAGGATCGAGTCCCCAGCTACTTGAGTCCTGGGTGGCCCTAAGGAAGGATATTCCTGAGCACCATAGAACCAAAAGATGCTCGTCCCCTGGAAGCCAAATCCAATTTGTAATGAGATATGAAGGTATGAGGTCTTTCCCACGTGGCTGCTGTGCATATATCATCCATAGAGGCTCTAGAATGAAAAGCTACAGAGGTAGCCATAGATCTGGTAGAATGAGCCTTTATTCTGGAAGGCAAGTGTAGCTTACTCTGTTGATAGATAAAGGTAATGATGTTCCTAAGCCAGGAGGAAAATGTCACTTTGGAAACAGGTTTACCCAATCTGGGTCCTGTAAAGGCCACAAACAATTGGTCTGTTTTCTGGAAAGATTTAGTCCTGTCCAAATAACAATGAAGATGTTGGTGGACATCAAGGGTGTGCAAAAGGTACTCCCTTCTATTAGAATGCCTTGGGAAGAAAAACCGGCAGGTCAATAGATTGGTTAATGGAAAAAACAGAAATTACCTTGGGCAAGAAGGAAGGGTCAGTACGAAGGGACACCCTATCGACGTGGAAGATCAAGTAAGGACTCCTGACACTCTAGGCCTGCAGCTCAGATACTCTTCTCGCTGAGGTGAGTGCTACTAAAGTATAGTTTTCCAAGACAAAAATTTCAAATCACATGAATCAAAGAGCTCAAAGGGACAGCCTGTAAGGGATTGAAGCACCGTAGTCAAGTCCCAGGGATCTAAGGGAGGCTTGACCGGAGGTTTAACATGTAATACTCCCTTCAAAAAAGTCTTGCATAGGCGGTGTGACATAATAGAAGAATTTTCAAGACCATTATGAAAATTGGCGATAGCTGCTGAATGTACAGTGATCGTTGAAGCTGAGGCTCCTGCATGCAGGAGAGTAGTCAGGTATTGCAGAATCTTTTGAATAGGCATAGCGAAAGGGTCTAAGTTCTGGTCTTTGGCCCAAAAAGAGAACCTAGTCCATTTACTAGAATAAACCTTTCTAGAGGAAGGTTTGTGTGAGGCCAGAAGAATTTCACGAACAGGAGATGGGATATCAGGCAGCCTGGAAATCATCGGAAGTGAAGGAACCAGGCTGTGAGCTTGAGATTGTGCAGGTTCAGATGAATCAATCCCTGAGGATGAGATAACAGGTCCTAGGAATGATTCAGGATCCACGGGCTGTGAATCAGGTGAGGCCATAGAAACAGGAACCAGACTTGATGTGGCCAGTAAGGAGCAATGAGGATCACTTTGCTTTTCAACCTCTGAGCTTTCTGGAGAAATTTTGGAATGAGGGGAAACAGGGGAAAGGCATATAGAAGACCCAAGGGCCAATTGTGTGTTAGAGCATCCCTCGGTGGTTCCCCCCTGAGGAGGGATCAAGGCAAAATAGCTCCTGCATTTGTAATTCAGGGGGAAAGCAAACAGGTCGCAGCAAGGATTGCCCCAATGTTGGAAGGTCCGAGCTGCTATTACAGGATTGAGGGACCATTTGTGGGTCATCAGGATGTTCCTGCTCAGATTATCTGCAATAAGGTTGGAATTCCTGGGAATGTGCATTGCTATAAGAAAACAACTGGATGCTATCACCCAGTGCCAAATCCTCATGGCTTCCCGACACAGGGGGTAAGATCTGGTTCTGCCTTGCTTGTTGATATACCAGACGACTGACATGTTTAACTGAATTGCAATGGTCCCCAAAGGCAGGGATGCATAGAATGCTTGCAATGCTAAGAGAACTGCCCTCAGTTCCAGGACATTCATGTGCAAGTTGGCCTCAAGGGGGGTCCAGGTGTCTTGGACAGTCTTTCCCTGAAAATGCCCCCCACCCTAATAGTGAAGCATCCGTGGTTACCGTGGCCGTGGGTTGGGAAAGACAGAATGGTCGACACCAAAGATTCTTTTGTGGCTCCATCCACCATAGCATTTTCTCCTTGCAACGGTTTGTATGGCGTATCATGTGGTTGAGTGGGTGGGTTAACAATGACCATTGTGCGGAGAGGAGCCACTGCAGGATTCTCATGTGCAGTCTTGCCAGTGGTACCAAAGTAATGGCAGCTGCCATGGAGTCCAAGAGTTGCAGTACAAGACATGCTGGTACAAATGTACGAGAAGAAGGTCTTGAATTTGGTGTCTTATTTTCAAAAGCCTGTGGGGGGGCTTGACAGGATGTTGTGTTGAAGACCACTCCAATAAATTCCAGTGTTTTCATAGGAGACATCTGACATTTGTCTTTGTTGATTGTAATCCCCAAGCAGAGAGCGAGATGCTGAGTGTAAGAGAGGCTGTGGACTAGGAGGTTCCTGGTCGGAGCGGTAAAGAGCCAGTCATCTAGATAGGAAAACACCTGGAATCCTTGTAGTCAAAGATTGGCTACCACAACTGCTATACATTTGGTGAACACTCGGGGGGCTGTTGAGAGACCAAATTGCAGTGTCCTGAACTGATAGTGATTGGCTCCCAGCCAGAAGCGGAGAAACCTCTGGGAGTGGTGATCCATCTTTATGTGGTAGTACACATCCTGTAGGTCTATAGAACACATCCAAATGTCCCTCCCTAGGAAGGGAATAATGGACTGTACTGTGACCATCCGGAATTTTTGAGGTTTGATAAATTTTTTCCGTAGGCCAAGATCCAACATTGGTCTCCAGTCCCCTGTCTTTTTTGGCACTAAAAAGAACCTTGAGTAAAACCCAGATCCTATCTGTTCTGGTGGGACTGGTTGGATGACCCTTTTTCTTAGCAGTTTTTCTATTTCTAAGGCTGCTAATTCCCTCTGATTGGGTGGTACATCGGGGATTCATTTGACAGGTCTGGGAGTTAGATAGAAAGATATTTGGTAGCCTATGGATATTATTCTCTGCACCCAAACATTGGTATTAAGATGCCAGGCTGGTAGATGCAGAGAGAAATGACCCCTGACTGCTTCCAGAGGAAAGCAATCAGCCAGCTGCTCAGGAGTGCTGGGAGGGTCTGCTGGAGAAAGAATCTCTGGCTCCCTGGTTACATGGACCCCCTCTACCCCATATGAGTTGCCCCCTCTGCCCCAGGGGGATTGTTCACCATGAGTGTCCCAAAAGGATCCTTGGGATTTCTTGAACCATATCTTTCCCCCCTTCTGGTACCTGGATTATGGCCTCTGGGAGTTGGAAAAGCGTATGCTCACAGCAGACAAGGTCTTTCCGTCTTCTCACTACGTGCAAGTGTGTCACGTACCTTGGGTCCAAAAAGTACAGAGGTGTCGACCGGTGCATTAATGAAGGAGGATTTAAAGGAGTCTGTGAAATCACACAACCGCATCCAAGCTTTACGTCTCATGACAACACCAGATGCGGCAGCTCGAGCTTCCCCCTTGGTGGTGTGAGATATCAAATGCATAGAGGAGTTTGAGATGGATTCAAGGGTAGCTAGCTGAAAGGCGACGGTGTCACACAGCTCATCAGGCAGTACCCCCACCAAAGAAGAAGACATTTCAGAAATTAGGTCTCTTTGGAGGTGAGTAAAGTGTGCCAGATAATTCAGCGTCCGAATGGCAAATGTTGCTGAAGCATAGGTCCACTTCCCTAATCTGTCCATGGTACAGGACTCTCTATTTGGAGGAAGGACAAAGGAACTATCTTCTGCCAGTTTCCTCTTGGTGGCCGCAGCCACGACCATGGAATCAACTGTCAACTGCTAGGACCAGTGGGGCTGGCCTTTAGGTGTATATAGAATTTTTCTCTGGCCACCGAGGACAGGTTTTACATTGTCCGGGCCTTCCAGGCATGCTGCACAATTAGTTTAACAAGGTCATCTGTCAGTGGGGTCACCCAGGAAGTAGATGGCTGGGCATGGAAAGCCTGCAGCAACACTGATTCCTCAGAAGAAGGGTTATAGGACTTCCAGTCTCCCCACTACTTGAGGATTTTGAGAATGTCTCCGAATGAGATGTCATTTGGTGGAGACCGTGGGGATCCTTCCCCCACATCACAACCAGTGTCTTTGGTGATAGATTCCTCTGGTGAATCTAAGTGCTTCCTCTTGCACCATCTCTTCTGGGATGGCTCCCCAGTGGGATATTCTGAGGAGGACTCCGGAGAAGGGGTTCCCTTCAAAGAGGGTTCTTGTGTGTCCTGTGCCTGGGGTCCCGAAATAGAGGGTTGGGAGAGGAGCAAGAGAACTGGAAACCATCAGAGCTGTGGACATAGACGGCACCAGTGAGAAAATAGGTGCCAGGCTAGATACCAAGGTACGTTCGGTCCAAGCACTGCTTCAGGAGAGCATCGGTTCCACCGGAGCCAATGCAGCAAGGGTGGACAGTGCCAACAGGGAAAACATTGCTGTTGGAACCAAGACAGTATGCACTAGAGGTATCTTGTCCTTGGCAGGTATTCGAGTTTTGGAGCCAAAGAAAACTGTCGGCACTGTGGCTGTAGATGGTGCCAAAGCAGGTACAATCACTGGAGCCAATGTTGGATCAAAGGATGGCACCGAAGTCAGTGGTGCCAAGTTCGGAGCCAAATATCATGGATGGCACTGAGGAGAAGACACAAAGCTTGGTGCCAAAGAGGTCTGTGCCGAGGAAGCACGGAGCTGATGCAGTTCCATAACTGACAGAGATGCAGGAACTGAGTGACTCTGTTTGTCCTTATGTTTTTTGGTCTTTGGAGGGGGAGACCTCTGACCCAGATAGAGCCTCTGAAAAAGGTGCCTTGAGTAATCTGTTTTTCCTTATGTTTTTTGGTCTTTGGAGGGGGTGAGACCTCCGACCCAAATAGAGCCTCCAAAAAAGGTGTCTTGAGTAAACCTTTTAAAATAAGTTTATTATTATGTTCTGCTAGTGTACAATTACTAAAACTAGCACAAGAGTCATAGTCAGCTCTAATATGATTCACGCCCAAACAGTAGACATAATGAACATGTGTATCTGAGTTAGGCATCTTACGTTGACACTTGTCACTCTGTATAAAACCCAACTTAGCTTTGTCTGACATAATAAGGCAACAAGGCTATCCTATAGAAAAAATAAGGGAGAAAATACCAGTGATGTTATTTTAAAAAATACCACTAGTAGAAAGGAAAGGCCTGTCAAAGACAGGAGAGAGGGACAGTACCAATAAAGATAAAACATTAAATTACCAAGGAAAAGGGTAGGAAATAGGCTTAGGTTATAGGTGACAGTAAGAAAAGGCTAACTTGACTAAAAGTTAAATAATTTTGAAGAGAAACTGCCTTAAAATTAACAATTTTCTACTTAGCTTTGAGAGAGATGGCAAGTACGTCTGACTAGGAACATGGCAAAAGAGATCTGGAGTATCTAGGAGAGGGGCATTGTGGGTAGGTTCTTAGCTGAGAGTTTTTGGCTTATGTGAGCTGGGAAATGGCCCTATCAGTTCCGAGGATGGAACCGAGGTCCTAACAGTAAATAATGAATAAAGATTTACATCAGATTGATGTTTTCTATTCACTCCTGCTGCTAAAAGATAGTACCAAGGAAGAGGGCATTTTCCATTCTTGCTGCTCCTGCTTCAGAAACGATCTGATAAAAAAAGTAAAATATATTTTGCACACCCCATTTCACAGCAACATAAAGTAGTAAGTTTCACAACACATTTCAGCAGGAGAAGGGCTTGTAAATGAGCCGCTTCTCCTGCTCCAAATCTGGTTGCGATATTACATTAAGTACCCAATTTCTTTCCTGTGAACTTTCTAAAGGAGTAATAGTAATGGAGTGAATTTAGGTTCTGTTTCTTTTAAAGTTTTTTGCTATTATTCTTCTTCTTATATCTAATAATAATGTCCAAAATGGGAGTATTTACACCTGCTGGTCTTAGACTATTGTATAAAATTATACTTTGTGAGCTTAAAGTTGTCTGTGCATACTGCTTGATCAAATACTTGTATTTGTTCCTGATAAGTTGCAAGTTTTGTACATTCAGCAAAAATATGCTCCCAATCTGTGTCTACAATTTTCTTTACATTTCTAGCATATGCAGTTGTTTTTCATTTTTTTGTAATTCTGGTTATTTTATGTAAAGTATAACATGTTCTATTTAAAAATTTCCAGGTATAAAATGTTCTATTTAAAAATTTCCATGTATACATTCTCCAAAATAATGATGGTGCAGCACACTTTATATATATTTTAATAACAATGTTATTTCTTTTAAAATAAGTTCCATATTTTTCACATTTAAGAACTGATGTCCAATAATTGTCTAATGATAACAGGCATAACATAGATTTAGGGAGCACTACAAACACTCGGGTCCCAAGTGCTTGAATATCTCTTCTCAAAGCTAGGGACTCTAAGGTCTTGTAACTCGTAGGTTGCTATGTGTGCTTAAACTAGAATTCAAGTTCAGGTAAGCAGCTGTGGGAATGGAGCAAGAGGGTGATTTTAAGGTTATGGACCAGGAAGGGCATTTTAGGTTAAGGAGCACGTAAAGGAGTTTTAGGATTAGGAGTGAGCAGGGTTTTTTAAGGTTAGGGAGTGATGAGGGAGATTTACATTTAGGAAGTGGTAGGGTGGGTTTAGGGTTAAAGAACAATTGAGGAATTTAGGTTTAGGAAGAAGCTGGAGCTTTAGGGTGCAATCAGGGACTTTAGCGTTGGGGTGGGGGAGTTGAGTTTTAGGGTAAGGCAGCAAGGACATGGATTAGGGACTGGATGAGAGTTTTATGGTTAGAGTTTAGATTATGGTAGGTCTACAGAGTTTTATAGTGTCAGTGTTGGGAGGGCTATATACAGATGGGAGATCAGAGTAGTGGGAGTTAAAATACCTGCTTTTTCGAGCAAGTTGCAGCAAGTGTGTTGCAAGCAAACAGCACACAAGCATTTATAGCAGACCCATGGATTTATTATTACTACCTGTATAGGTTATCTCAGACTACCAAATGTTTCACAGGTTCATAGATTCATAGGTAAATACTAGACTATCAGTCTGCAGATTTATACAAACCTAGTCAATAATCAGAGGCTAGAATCAAACATTGTACCTTGTACCTGTGAGGTAAAGACCTTAACCATTATAATACCTCCCCCCATCACACAGGTAGCTCATCAGATAGAACAAGCATGAATACTCTGTTTATACTTGAATCAAAGAAAAGGATATTGGGTTCTAATGATATAATTATTCAGCAGGATTTTATATGTTAAGGTAACCAAGCAGTGGCCTGACATGGTAAATATACCTGGGCAGTACTGGCATTTGCTCACACTTTCTTTAATGCCCCTGTTACAGTCTGAATTGTGGTGTATAATCATACTTATGTCCTGTTTAGTTTCTTCTGTCTGGCATTCATTATCCATCAAGTATAAAGCATGACATTTCTTTAAATGAGTTCTGCCTTCACAGATTTGTATCCATCACACCAGAAAGTGTTTAATCATTTAGACTTTCTTCAACACTAATATAGGTACCAAGGAAACACCAAGATTCTCAAAGCACATCCCCTCTTACATCACTACACGAATGGCAAGACTTAAGAGGGAACTAATCTAAGGGGGCGGCAAAAGCCAACACATTCCGGCTAGGCTTATAAATGCCTTCAGGCAGATAGCCTAGTACCTACCTATGAACCTATAAGATCCTTAAACTCAGTACAGAATAAATGCAATACAGTGTGATATTTTGGTTATTTATGTGAAATATATCTCTCTTCAGTTGGCTTTTATGATTACTGCTCATTTGACCAATTTAAGTTCCATTTATGTGCACTGGTAAACAGGTGCTAATTCTGGTAATTAAAACATGCTGATATATAGCATGAGGTAAGTACTTCTCCTAGAATAGTCTGTTTACCTGTTGAGAGGTCATGGTGTATTCATTCCATTTTGTTTGATATACAACATCTACTGGGTTATGTTATTTGCAGTTTTAGTGGCTCAGAGAGTAGCATTTTTTCATTGCAGAGATGATCAGGAGGCCGTGGGTTCAAGCCTCATTCCAACTACTTGGACTTGCATTCTATTATTGACCTGTACTGTAGCATAAAAGTGAATCTGTATTCCTGAGATACCATCCTTTAGATGAGATACAACATAAAGGTCCCATCTGGCTGAAGGGCAGTAGTGCAAGTGGGCTCATAAAGTTGCCATGGCACTTATAATAAATAAAATAAACAAAAAGAGTAGAGAAATGTTTCTCTTCTCCTTGTAAAATCACTTCTAGTCACTGAGAGTTACACCTTATGTTGCCCTACAAAATAAGCCATGGATAATGGCATTTATCTGGTTAATAGCAGAAAAATATTAAGAAAAATAGAAAATTAGAAATTGTTCCACATTTTGTTGCTCTCACAAAGTTAGAGTTAAAGTTTTCATTTGTTAATGTTCTTAAGCCTAAGCAGAGGTATAGAAATATAACTGAATGCAGAATAAATACATATAAACACAATAAGATAACAGGCAAATAAGAAGAAGCAGTATTCAAAATAAAACACATTGAGGTAAATTACTTGCAAGGTAAGATGTAAAATAACAGTATAGCAAATCAATAGTAAAAGCCATATAAATAACGTATTAAGAATTATTTAAACCCACTCACAGCAGGGGACTTCCTCACCCATCTAGGCAGCATTTCCAGATGTGCAACTCTTAATAATCAAAGTCCCAAAAGCCAGCAAATTCTACGCATACCACTAGAAGTGCCAGAAACTGCTATATGTCACACTGCATGAGACAGTGTGGCTGAGACCATTTGAAAAGATCTCACAGGTGGAGTGGGGGCCATGTTATAAAAGGGTAGAAAAAACAAGACTATAACATTAAAAATAATCAACTGACAAAAAGGCAATAAGACTTGCAATGAACTCAAATAACATGCTGGTAGCATGACATTCTTGTGAGCAAGCAGGCCATGCAGTTTTGTTCTATTACAAGCAGTCTACATAGCAGACTGGAAGCCCTAAGTACAGGGTAAAGTAGAGAAGATACAAAGGCATGCACCACAGTGGTAAGCTCTGTAGATTGAATAAGTTATTTCATAGAAACTATTTTTCTAAAATAAAAATAGGAAGATCAGAAAAACACTGAAATCTGGTACCCTATGAACCTATGAACCTTTAAAGTCAGCTTGTTTCAAAAACAACATGCAAATCATGCATCATCAATAAGAATTCCACTTTGTCATCATTCTGGATGCCAATATGGGACAAAAACAAAATCCTGCAATGTGCCATGTACAAAATGGCAACCATCTTTAAAGTACTGAGCTTCAGTCATAAATACATCCTAAGACTACAGCTAAAGTTTTAATGTTAGACACAGATTCCTGAGGAAAGAAGAGGTAGAAATATATTGTCATCAACACAGCAATGTTATTGCAAACCTCTCCATCAAATGGCATCAAAGGGAAGTAAATACCCAATGAAAAATAATGCTCTTAAAATAGAAACCTGTGGTACACATCATCTAGGAGAACAGGATGCAGAAGAATTAATCCAGATACCACCCTGTTAGAAAGGCTGGCCACAAACCAGTCTACTACAGCAGCAATGATAATACCACAGTAGTGCTTAGGGTTACCACCTGCCCCTCTTTGCGAGGGACAGTCCCACTTTGGGCAGTTTTGTCCTGAGAAAATATCTAAAAAATGGCAAATGTCCTGAGATTTTAAGGCAAAAAATATTTACTAAGTTTTCTTTAATAGTTGCATAAAACAGTTATTTTGCATCTGAAACACCTAAATATTATCTGAAATAGCATAAGCAACTCATATGCTACAAGAATAAGCTTTTATTTGGACAAAAACAGTGAAGTTCTGTCCTTTGCACTCCCCTTGGGTATGTCTGTCCTGCAAAATTGCACATTTCTACAAAAAATTTCCCACTTTGGGCATCTGAAAAGGTGGCTACCCTAGTAGTGCTGTAATCAGTCGAAAATGATAATATGATTCATTTCATCACATGCTGGCAAGAGATTCAATAGGGAGAAAGAAGAATTATAACATTGTTCTCTCAGCATAAGAAGATCATTAAAACCATAGTAAAGACTTTCTCTGTAGTTTGTCTTGGACAAAGGCCTGACAAGGGTGGGTTGTAATTATCAGTCTTTCGTAAGCAGGGATCTAATTGAATATAAACCACCTTCTGTAGGTTTGAGATGTTACTAAAAGTATCCTCTTCATCAGGATCTTAACAAACTTTTTTCAAGATGGAATAAATAAATGTTCCCTGTAGCAATGACATAAATATTCAGACAGAAAGAGGCTATAAGAACCTAGAAAATAATCTGATCACAGCTCCTTTAGGCAGACAAGTATCAGCCTAGTGAAAGAAAAGTCTAAGGTTGCAGTATGCTTACAGAAAACAAAAGAGAGATCAAATAGTCATAATAAAGACATTAAAACTTAGCTTAGGACTGAGACAGCAGATCCCCTGAAGGACAGACTTCATGGCCTGCTGGTATAGAGAGTGTGAAGCCTGACAAGTAACACCATCATGTAAGTACCTGGATTGCCAGTCGGCCAAGAGCTTTACAGTCTGACTGCTCTAATCTGGCAGAACACTGAGCATGTCTGCATCACGTTGCAGATGTGTACAATTAAAACACAGCATATAGCATGTGTCTGCAGCTGAAGTAGTAACTCTTAAAATGTTTTCCACTCACAGAATAGGAGCTTTACTTCTCTTCATTTAACTTGACTTAAATAATATTTAACACGTTCATATCTGAGCAGAAAAAGCATGGCAACTGACATACATTTCCTTATTAGTTACTAAAGAAAACATATCTCTCATAGTGTAGCCTTGACTTACCTCAATCATAACATGATGGGAAATGGTTAATGAAGTGAACTTCGGGCAAAAAAAGTAATCATAAATGCCTGACAAAGCAAAAAAGGTAATTCACCGGGACAACTTGCAATGTAACGCACTTGCAACAAATTAATAACACAACATTAAAGTACATTTTGATAATTTATTATGTAATCTACCTTTCTTTTATTGGGGGGAAGGTTGAAGGGAAAAAAAGCTATTATGCAGTGTGATAGCCTTGTGCAAATGTATACTCTACCACAAAATGTTTGTGGTGCAAACAGAAATAAATAATTCTGACAAGCAGGATATACAACCAACATCCTATGCAACATACATTTATTTATTTATTTTACATCTGTTAACCAGGTAGTGTCTGACTGGGCTAGTAGCTCATTTTCAGCAGAGATCCAGGTAGAAAAGCTTCTATATAATATTAACAATAGCAAAGAGTGCAGAAAAGATTATTAAAAAAAAATACAAAAACTGACAAAAAATTCTCCAATTGAAACAGCCAAAAAAAATTCAGGTAGGTGAAAGAGACAGTAAGATATAGCTATGTTAGAAGATTAATAAATCCTTGGTAAAGCTATCCTTTGAACTGCTCTCTCCCAGTAGTGAGGTAGAGTTCATGCAAATTGGATGGTGATGACATTTAGTAGATAGGCTACCTATAAAGTGCAAATGGTTCTATAGTAAAGTCATTACCAGGTAGCCACACATCACATATGACAGGTTGTCATACACAAAGATCAGGACAGTGCAGTAGTATATCACATTAATTCTCATGATATTTACATTTGCTTAGCTTACCTACCCTGTACAGGAAATTGGTTCTGGTGGCTCCTTGAATCTGGGCTCCTGATAAAGAAATTTTGAGTGAACAACAAAGATGCCTCCAATAATAACTTCCCCCTCTTTATAGAAAATATCTGTTGTCCTGCTTTTCAGTTGACACATGGCACCATTTGAAGTTGTGCCACTTGTATGGGCCAGGATTAAAGCAAGAAGCATCACCAAATGCATGTTTAACATTACAAAGTTTTGTATTGAATATAAAAGTAAAACTCAATTAGTTAAATAAAACTATGCAGCAACAAAAAATAATCCTTACAGACAAATTTAAAGTTAAATAAGTTACTTATCTTATTAGCACATAAATATAAAACAAGAGAGTCTTACATTAATCAGTGCAAAACCAATGTTTCTGATAAAGTTAATGATCAAAGCTGTAATAGTTAGCATTGTAACTATGATGCAATCAACTCTATGACATATTTTATATATTTATGTCTACATATATTCATATTTTTACAATGTTCACTTTATGAAGTTCTGTTTGATTGGGAATGTATTGGATACTACCTACTGTACTGTGAAAAGTGAGAAAAAATCATAGGAAGATGCGAAATAATGGAAATATAGGAAACCTTGCAGTTAACACAGAGGATAAAGGCTATAAGTTGTTAATGAGCTGCTTCCTGTAGTCTAGGGTTTGACTCCCTCAGCTTGCTTTGCCTGCTGTGTGACTCTGAACAAGTAATTTAACCAGAGTGCACTGTAAAACTTGGGCTATGCTCCTCAATGGTCTCCTAGATGATTTACCTAGTATATCCCCGTGAACCTAAGGATTTATATCATGACTTGTTTTTCTAATACCACCACAAAACTGCTATAGGTTAAAGGAATTACTCTTCATAAACATGTCTTGGTACTTAATTTTTCCAGTACTACATAAATACCTATATTTATGCTTAATGACTACTTTGTTCCAAATTTAATAGCAGGGAAGTTCTTCTCTTTTTATATGTAAACTATATTTATTTAGCTGTTGTTTTGTTTTTCCTCTCTGGTCTGAAAATATTTTCCTGCCATCCAACCTTTTGAAAAAGCAGACTGTATTTTCAATAACTGAATCAGGAACAAGCAAAGCATGAAAATTAAAACCTGCATTTCATTGAACAAATGTATCATAAGCAGTGAGATACAAGAACTGTATCAGAGATTAACTCTAATAAAAAAATAGCAGACTGAAAGGTACAGCAATGAGAAAAGGAATAAATAGTACCTTTTCTGAAAGAAAAGCCATGGCAAAGTATATTAATGCTTGCACTATATATTAGCCATTTCCTAAGACTCAAATCAAAGTAAATGTGTCAAAAGTTGTTAACATTTACTCATGTATTTATTTGTTTATTTATTTATCTATTTGTCTATCTGTTTATTTACTTGTTTATTCAAGCTTAGTTACTTGGGTATTGCATCGATTCATAGAGGAGCTTTTTCCAGCTATGGCCTAAGTTGAAAAGAATATAAGATTTTAAGTATAAACATGATCAGCATTACAACATTTTAGATGCAAGCACTTTCTCACATCTGTCAACAGCAAACATTTACAGAGGTAAATAAAAATACTACTTCACTGAACCAGAAATAACTGCAATATATTTAATGAAAACACATTTCAATGAAAATAATATCAAGAAATATTGTGATAATAGCGAAGCAGCCAAGTATCACCAGGACGTTAAAAAACATAAAATATTTATTGTGGAGAACAACACAGTAAGAGCTTTTGCTAAGGAGCTTCTTCAGACTGACAAACATTAATATCAAATCCAAGTCCTTATATAAAAATTCAAAAAAGCTAGAACCAATCATGAAAGGATACCATTTAGAAAATTAAAAAAAATTTCTTAAAAGTACAAAAATTTCTTAAAGGTACAAGAATAAAAATGCACATGTAATCGCTATTGGTCTGCATAAAAACATGTGTATGAAACATCATATAAAATCAAGCATGCATACCAACATATAGAAACATGCATAAAAGTATATAGACAATGAAAATACAAAAAAGGAGTATATGTATTCATACTTATATAAGCTATTTTGGTATCCTACGCTTTTTAAGTAGTGGTTTGATAGCTGCCCTTTCATTCAGACCATGGCCTCTATCCGCCCTAAGTGTAATAATCCAGTTATTTTCTCTAAACTCTGTATGGTTTCTAATATCTCCTTCTCTTATGCTAGGGGGAATCATCTCAATAACCCTAAATTTGAAGTGGTGGTCATCCCCAAAACGAACTACATGTTTAGCTAGAGCATTGTGGTCTGATTGTTTCCTAATACATGTTCTCGGATCCTATCCCTAAGGATCCTATCGGTTTTGCCAACATAAAAAGAATGGCTAAGCTGGCATTCTGCTAAATACACTAGATTAGACATTTTGCAAGTGGCTTCTATTTGAAAATTAAAGTCCTTCTGCAAATCTGGATGATGGAATCTATCAGAACTATCAATATAATCACAGAAGTTACATGTTCCACATGGGCGGGTCAACCCTCTCCTACTATAGCTATTATGATTATTTCCCTGTTTATGGCATAATAGCCTCTTCAGATTTTTTTCTATTTTTATATGTAAATCTTGGTTGGTCACCAACTATTTCACTGATGTAATAACAGAATGGCAAACCGAACTACTAAAACTGGAGTTTAATGATGTGAAGCACTTTTCGTTTGCCTTCTTAGGCAAACTTCTTCAGACAATGATCATTGTCTGAAGAAGTTTGCCTAAGAAGGCAAATGAAAAGCGCTTCACATCATTAAACTTCAGTTTTAGTAGTTCAGTTTGCCGTTCTGTCATTACAGCTTTTTGTTTATCGGTTTGTATTATTTCTTTGTTTTATTTCACTGATGTCACTGTCAACTTGAAGTACAGATCAGTGCTTACCAAAAATTCCTACTAGTTCTTTATTGATCAATGTATAGTACAATGGGAACTGAAGAAAAGAAGGTCTACCTATATCATTAGTACAAATATCTTCCTTTTGTGGGCCAAAATATGGAGCAGCTCTACCTTTATGTAAAGTTTGAATATCTAGTAAATTCTCTGAAATCTCATTTACATTGCATCCTCTTGATAGAAGTCTGTCTCTTAAATTGGTAAGTTCTTCAGAAAAACAATTATCCAGTTCAATGAAAATTCATTTAATAAAAATTTCATTTCATAGTAAACTGCACTGGAGCAAATGTACCACTAAAGCTGATTTTTGTAGAGACAAACTCCTCCACCTCCCATGTCGGGGCAAAAACATCCCCTTAGTTAAATATTCTAATTCCACAGTTACAGAATTGTTGAGAAAAAGACAAAAGACACACAGAGTGTGTCACTATTGGCATGCAAACACAAACTGCACCATCTGTGATTGCCTACAGACTATAATTTTCTTTGAACTGTGTGTGTGCAAAATGGGAAAAAGGGGTTATGTGATTTAGAGAAATGCGATTTCAATTAAATGAGTTTCTGGAGAATTTTAATTAATGTTTTGTGATTCAGAGAAACAGGATTCATTGAAAGTGCTGTCTTTCACACACACAAACTGGGAAGGTGGTGAAACAGCATTAGAATTATTTTTGGATTTTATAAATCAGAGTAGTGGTTATCTCAAATTTACTTATTCTAAGAATTATACTGGTGTCTCTTATCTTGACACTTTTGTTTCCAAATGTGAGAATGCATTTAAATCTAGAATATATCGGAAAAATACATTTTCAAAAAGTTATCTAGAATATTCTAGCAATCATCCTAAAAAACAATTTCTTAATATATATAAAGGGAAACTTATTCGTGCAATACGGATGACATCAGACTATCAGGAGATGTTAGAAGAGGTATCTTACATCACATCCCTATTTAAGGAAAGAAGTTAAAATAGTGGTTTGATGTCTAAAGTTAGCAATTTCGTCAGTAGTGAATGGGGTGATAAGTACAAACCCCTATTAGGTTTTAACCACAAATATAATACGATGATATATAATAGTAATATTACTCATAATTATAGTGACGGAATGACAAAAGACGATACTACTTCTAAGAGTATGTATTTTGGAATATGGTCCATTTTTAGGTAAAATTATAAACATATTCAAAAATAATTGGAATATTATTCTTGCAGATCAAGACATTGCCTCAGTGTTGGGTAGTGGCCCCCAGTTTGTTAATAAAGTGGGAAAGAATATTAAGAGCTACTTAGAAAGAGGGTATCGGTGTAGGGTTGACAATAAAAAGCGCACTACTAGATGTGGTGCGTGTAGACAGTGTAGTTCTATATATGAGGTTGAAAAGATTATATTAAAGAATGTCACTCAAACAGAAATTAGATTTAAGCATGGAAATTGTCAAACCAAAATGTTATATATATATTGCTAAATGAATGGCTTGTTCGGGATATTATATAGGTAAAACAGAAAGAAAATTTAATAAACATATTTATTCACATCTTTACAGTATTAAAACCAAGGATGTTAACAATGCCTTATATAGGTATATAAACAAGTGTGGTGAAGGGCATTTTTTTTAAATTTTCAATATTGGATAATGTTGTTATAGATTCCAGGGGGGGCAATTTTAAGTGACTATTATAAAGAATTATTATGGCAAATATTTACTGATGCCTCTACCCCACCTGAACTTAATGATTTTATATCTATTAAACCTTTGTTACCTATGAAGTGATTTTTAAAAGGTTCAAAAAATTTTTTTAAAGATTTATGTGATTTTGCACAAGTTTTATTAAGTAATTTTAGGATATTACAGACTGTCATAGATTCAGTACAGCTGTATATTATAGGTTTAGTAGTTTTTATTGCATCACTTTAAGTGACTGCTGTTGTATTTTTGGCGCCAAATAAGTTATTTAAATGTATGTCAGTTGGAGTTTCATAGTTCTGATGAAGCTTACTGTGATGTAAGTAAAAGCGCTTAACTTGGAAGTTAACTTGGATATTAATAAAACAGATTTTTATTGCTTTTTGTTTGCCTGGTGTTCTGTAAAGACCTTCAGGATTTCTGTTATTGCTGGTTGGAGAATAGGTTCCCAAGACACTGAAGGAACTGGCGTTCGTTGATTTTGTTCGTTGGTAATTTTGTTTCATTGAACATTTTCTTGGTAGTAAAAGTGGTTGAATAATATTACAAAGTTTTCAGAAAGAAGCCAAAGAAAAAAGTCAAAAATTCAGCACATAAATATATATATATATATATATATATATATATATATATATATACACATACATACATATATATATATATATATATATATATATATATATATATATACACACACACACAGTGGATAGAAAACGTATACACACCCCTATTAAAATGCCAGGTTTTTGTGATATTAAAAATGAGACCACAATAAATCATATCAAAACTTTTCCTACCTTTAATGTGACCTATGACCTGTACAATTCAATTGAAAACAAACAAATCTGTTAGGGGAAAAAACAAAAAATAAAAAGGTGCAATAAGCTGGTTGCATAAGTTTGCACACCCTTAACCTAATATTTTGTTGAAGCAACTTTTGCTTTAATTACAGCTTTCAGTCTTCTTGGGTACACACCTGCCATCAATTAAAGACATTCTGATTAAGCCCAAATAAAGTTCAGTTGTCCTAGTAGGATTTTCCTGATATTTACTCAGTTGCCTGCTACAGCAAAAGCCATGTTTCCCAGAGAACTTAGGAAGCATCAAAGGGATCTCATTGTTATAAGGCATCATTCAGGAGAAGGGTACAAAAAAATTTCCACGCCATTGGATATACCATGGAACACAGTGAAGACAGTCATCAAAAAGCGGTGAAAATATGAGACAACAGTGACGTTGCAAAGAACTGGATGTCCCCCCAAAACTGATGAAAACACAAGATGAAAACTGGTCAGGGAGGCTGTCAAGAGACCTACAGCAACACTGAAGAAGCTGCAATTTCTGGCAAGTATGAGTTGTGTACTACATGTGACAACAATCCCCCATATTCACCATATGTCTGGACTATGGGGTAGAGTTGCAAGACAGAAGCTTTCTCTTGCACAGAAAAACATACAGTCCCAGCTAAAATTTGCAAAACAATACATTAAGTCTCCCAAAAGCATGTGGGAAAAATGTGTTATGGTCTGATGAGACCAAGGCTGAACTTTTTGGCCACAATTCCAAAAGGTATATTTGGTGCAAAAACAACACTTCACATCACCAAAAGAACACCATCTCCACTGTGAAGCATGGTGGTGGTAGTATCATGCTTTGGAGTTGCTTTTCTTCAGCTGGATCTGGGGCTTTAGTCAAGGTGGAGGGAATTAAGAACAGTTCCAAATACTGTCACTTTTGGCCCAAAATCTTCAAACATCTGCTAGAAAGCTGAATGTAAAGAGGAATTTCACCTTTCAACATGACAATGACCCCAAGCATACATCCAAATCAACAAAATAATAGCTTCACCAGAAGAAAATTAAAGTTTTGGAATGGCCCAGCCAGAGCCCAGACCTAAATTCAATAGAAAATCTGTCGGGTGACCTGAAGAGGGCTGTGCACAAGAGATGCCCTCACAATCTGACAGATCTGGAGCACTTTTGCAAGGAAGAGTGGGAAAATTTTGCCAAGTCAAGATGTGCCATGCTGATAGACTTGTACCCAAGAAGACTGAATGCTGTACTTAAATCAAAAGGTGTTTCAACAAAATATTAGTTTAAGGGTGTGCACAGTTATGCAACCAGCTTATTGTATGTTTTTTATTTTTTATATTTTTCCCCTAACAGATTTGTTTGTTTTTAAATTGAATTGTACAGGTTATAGGTCACATTAAAGGTGTGAAAAGTTTTGAAATGATTTATTGTGGCCTCATTCTTTTATATCAGCAATTTCAAGTACGTGGGAGTGGTGGATGTAACCTTTCACGTCATCAGTTAACTGTGAGGGACATACCTCTCAACTGTACAGATTTTCACACAATGTTAAGATTTTCATCCCATATTTTTGGTCCTTTTTTTATAAAATTGTGGCTTTCTGGCAAATTATTGGCAAATCTTTGAAGATTTAACTCAAAGACTAAAGACAGACTTTTGAGTTTCAGACTTCATACACTTCAGAAAACTCATGCTAATGCAAAACCTGTTATTCTATCTACTTTCCGAGCTTGTAAGAGCAATATTTAAAAATTGTCCCTATTTGTGGTCTTTGTACCCCCATTATTTATGGCTTTGTCCAGATTTCGTACTCTAAGAGATTGAGAGGTATGGTGAGGGGTATCCCCTCTGTAAAAATATATTACCTATTAAATCAAGCTCATTTTGAAAATCATCAAACTGGGATGTCTTTCTTGCTGCCTTATGCAATGCTCTTTAATAATGTCTCTTTTCTGATTAAAAGGATGACAGCCAGAGTATTATAAATAAGAATAAATAAAAGTTGGCTTCCTGTATGCATTATATTTGAAGCCATGTTCAGTATGGGAAACTGTTGTATCCAAATAATGTATACTCTCCCTACTATAATAATATGTCAACTTAAAAACATTTTAAATAATTCATAAAATCGCTAATTTGTTCTTCTGACCCTTTCCACAAAATAAAAATGTAATCTAAAAATCTGGTTTATAATTTAATATACTTAAAAAATTACTCTGGAATATAAAAACAGATTCCCATTCAAGCAATACTAAATTTGCATATATGGGGGCAAAAAGAGGCCCTCATAGTTATTCCCTTGATTTGTTTATAATATTGTCCTTCAAAAAAATAACATTATTTTTTAGAATTAAGGCTATAAATTAATTTATTAAGTTCAACTTATCGACATCTAAAATAGAATATTTCATCATACTGTTATTAAAAAACCCT
The DNA here is from genome assembly GCF_019279795.1 of Protopterus annectens. Classification (NCBI taxonomy): domain Eukaryota; kingdom Metazoa; phylum Chordata; order Ceratodontiformes; family Protopteridae; genus Protopterus; species Protopterus annectens. Next base: position 227,903,387 of record NC_056741.1, read on the forward strand.
CTAAACTCCTCTCTTTTGGTGTATGGGTGAATAATCCATAACATCAACAATAAGAAAAAATAAATATTATGACCATATCTTTTTTTTTTTAAACGTCCTAAAAATCCCAGTAATCCATCACTAAATGCTCTGCTTTAGAGTACATAGGTTTTAGGTATCCATCAATTATCACCCCCAAGTGGTATGTCTTAGAACTTCCAGACACAATAGGACAAAATTGCGGCTTTTCAATACTCTTGTGGATCTTGAGAATTCCAAAAATATTAGCTACTACTGATTTCTTAACAACTAAATAACTATAAACATCATAAGTTAATCTTTGATCTAGTAAATACAGGAAAGCAGAAGATGATTTGATGAAGAAGAATTGGGAGAGATGGGAAGAAAGCAAGAGGAAACAAGGTTAACCAGCAAAGAGATGGATGGATTGTGTTAAGAAAGAGCTGTGGTAGGCAGACATGACTGTTGGAGAGTGGTACTGAATCATGGGAGGTGGAAACAGCTGATGCAACACCCTGACCATATGTAGAAAATGGGAAAAAGGAGATTAATAATAATCATATTCATAACATTGATGAATAATTAGCCAGTTCATTGGTATCATTATAAGGGAGAATCCAGATTGTGTCTGCATAAGATGGAATGATTAACACTCTTCCCTAATTTGTCAGGCCTGCATCTCTCATCCCTTTCTTTTTGAATACTGTCTAAAAGTTTTGCTACCCCCACAGAGAATTTATTTTAACAAATGAACATGCCAGCATAGAAAATTCCAATGCAGATTATATCAAGGTGGCACCATGAATACCAGAAGACTAAGCAACAAAATGTCTGAACTTGAGTCATTTCTTAACTTTGAAGACATCAGCATTTGTGTATTTATTGAAACTTAGTTCCTTTGTAGTGACAGCATTCTCTTTTTTCCATGGTATGACAGCTATCATGTACCCAAATACATTAGCAATGAGGGGGTGTATCCATATTTATTCTTAACTCCATTGTAATTTGCCAGATTCCACATGATATACATTTGGAAGTGGTTAAAGTAGTGGCAGCTCATAATTTTAAAGCAAGGAGGGATTGCAAAAATCAACTAAATCACTGGGGCCAATTGGAATGGGGTGGGGTTATATTACAGCAGGTCAATGACCATTTATCTGTGATCACTCAGTAGATGGAGTCAATCACTTTCATCCACAGAATGCCTCAGAACACACTCATTCTAGCTGTTTTTTTGACTACATACATCTACATCTGACTGTTATCAACAAGAATGACCTCATGTAAACCATAGTCCTAGATACATGATAGCAATGAGGACCTCTTTTCCACACTGGACTCTTATGCAACCTTGTGACCATCCCATTTTCCTCTATCCTGGCCAAACACCCTCCCGGACATTTGCTTCTTATGTATTTGTTCTACAGTTTGTCTGCCTTTTTAGCTTTTTCGCCCATCCTTTCAACACACTCTAAATTACCAAGACTGTGCTGACAATCCTGTGAAGGAATTAAGCAAATTAAGCCAGCGGTCTAAGCGCCACCTGCCCCCAGGAAGTAATATGGCTGTACATGATTTTTTCTAACATTTTAATTTAACAATGTCCTGACCAAAAATCATGAGTAAAAGAAAGAAATTTAGCCTTATTATTTTTAAGGAAAAAATAAATTCTGTCCTAAGCTTAATATTTAAAGCTGACAAACAGTAGCTTTCAATAAACTGGGAATACTTGCAAGAACATATAAATCCTATCTGGGACTAGTACCTGCTTTTCTATTTCCCCCTAGAGATAGTTACCATATATGTGCCCCTTTGGTGTTATGAAAGTTAAAGCACAGATGGGTACAAGCATACGTTATACAGATGAAGGTCAAAGGGAAGAAATCAGAGCACCTGGATAAAACCCCCACAGTGATAGGAAGGAATATCAGCCAAAAACTCAACCACAGTACCATGTGTTGTGAGATAACAATGCTAAAAACAATGCAACGTTTCTGAAAAAGTCTGATTTTAGTAGACAAAAGCACTTAATCTTGTATATTAAAGTTTTATCTAAATATTTTTTCGTGGTGTGGACCTGGCTACAGTTGCCTCACATGATCAGACTATAGACACATTTGGTTTTGGAGATAACAAAGCTACTCACTGCACTGCTGTACCAATGATTAGCTGCTGTCACACACACATTGTGTCCAGATGGACACAGATAGATTCTTACTGTGTGTAGTGCAACTTGTATGATTGTTTAAATGTCAGCTCTCACCTTGTAACCAAATGAATAAATAAATGAATATGCAATGGGCCAGGAATGCATTTCAGATTACTGGTGCCAGAATCATACGGTGTAACCAACTGCACCACCCATATATACACACGCACGCAGATAGGACCACAATTACAGGCACGTGCATGATTGTCTACACCTCAGACTTCTACCTGGGACCAAATCAATGAATATGTACATAAATTATGGCGCAGGAATTTATTTTAGCTTAGTGCAGTCAGAACCATATAGTGCAACTCACTGCAGCCCCTCCTGTCTGTATCTCTCTCTCTCTCTATCTATCTCTTTCTCTCTCTCACACACACACACACACACACACACACACACACACACACACACACACACACACACACACACTAAAAATGCAACACAATACAGCAAAAAGAGTACTTACAGTCCTGCCTGGCATGCAAAGTACTGTTAAAAAAGAAAAGAATAATTTCTTCTACACTTAGTTCATTCCATCTACTTCCTTCATGTTTTTCAGGCCTGAACCAGCCTGTATTAGAGGCAGCCTGAGCCAAGCAATATCATCCCTCACTGGTCCATACAGCAGACCAGTCAGCCTCCTTTCAAGCTATGTTTCTACTGCTTACAAAATGCAGAAAGACCTGTAACAACACAGAGCTGTTTTTCAAAATAGCCCAGCCCAGTTGAATAGAAAATATAAATAATAAAAAAAAGTGTTTCAGCTTTTCCCAGTTAGGGGTCACCACAGTGGATCACCAGTCAACTATTGATTGGCAGTGGATTTTTACAGTGTTGAGCTGCCAACCTGGTGTGCAGCCTTTACAGAAGACACACACACTCAGCCCCGCACCTACTTGCATGTCTTTGAAGTTCAAAATGCTACTACTCCTCCTCCTCCTCCTCCTCCTACTACTACTACTACTACTACTACTACTACTACTACTACTACTACTACTACTACTACTACTACTACTACTACTAATAATAATAATAATAAATAAATAAATAATAAAGTATTCGGAGTTATGATTGTGGTAGGAGGGTTATAGCCCAGCAGCCAGTTCCATGAGCTGCCCCTGGATTAAAGTCCTATTAATAATCAGTAAGATTAATTATTCCATTACAGCCAGTCATAGAATACAAAATGAATAATGAACAGCTAACAGTAACCTTCTATCAACTACCCTGCTGTTGCATGGTTACAGGAATAACAAATAATTACAAAGTCTATATTGGTAACCCAAGCTTTTAATTAACAAAGATTTTTTAGTCTTCCTTGTTCCTGAGTAAGCCTTCTAAGACAGTAACTGGACACAGAGATCTTAGTTTTTTTTTCAAACAGCCCACTTGCTGCTTCTTGCTTCTGCGTTGTGTTAACTGCATTTCAGTACTTCATCACACATTGCCCCAATATTATATTTAATTAACTGTCTAATTTGCTACCTTATGTGCTGATTTTTGAGTATACCAAGCTTCCACCAGAGTAATAATTCCCACTGTAGCTCCAAGAATAGCCAATATACCACGTCCTCCTCACTGTATTTTAGTAGCTTGGTGCATGGTCCTAGAATCTCCAATGTAGTAGCGAAAATCTGTCTGTGTTTATTTGACAAATTTATTGCAGTTAAGGTTACATATTTAATTTTTAGTTTCTCTATAATTTCAGAAAGGCTACAGAACTAGTTTAGTCTTTTATCATCTACTATTATTCCAACTACGAATCTTGTATATCAGTATAGGAAACTAATTTTTAACTTCCAATGTCTTGATTTTTCAGAATGCTGCACTTTTTGTTTTTATCTGAATTTAAAGCCATAAGTAATCTTCAATCTTACAAAGCTCCACAGTGGACAAAAAATAAATATAGTTCTAAAATTGAAAATCACTGTTTCTCACCCCCAGCAGTAATATCCACATGGAAGCACGGTGTACTCATAGAACAGGTGTGCTCTTCCTAAACCAGAGAAAGTTGTGGCTGCATGGTGTGGAGGTGTTACAGTCCTACCCCTACTATACAATTGCTAATGCAAATGACACTGTGCATTTGGATTCATTCCAATAAATAATTATGTTTACTTCTAACAGAACACAATCAATGAAATTTCATATAGGAAGATAACTGCGAATCAAAAAGAAATTAATAGGGTCATCATGAACCCAAGCATATCTTATGCAAAATAGAAACTGTAGCCCTCATTTGTATACGTTCACATAACACCATGAAAGATCACTATTGCAGTAGCTTTTGATATATACCTTTCCAAGCACCTGCAGAAACTGAAGAGACCACAAAGGTTCCTCACAAGGAAAACTCAACGTCTTCACCATCTGTACTATGAGGACCATCTGAAATCATTGTCACTTTATTCTGTTTCAGAATAAAGTGACAGTGCATATAAGGCATATAAGGCAATCTTTGACCCTGCTTTACTGGAAATGCTGCATATCTGTAAGTCAAATTGTACACGGGTTACTCATTCTAATGGCCTTAACCTGGCATGTGACATTAACAGAACCTGCTGGAAGGACAGATTTGTCTCCCACAGGTTACCACACCTTTGGAACAGACTCCTGCTTCATGTCAAGTAGAGCACCTCATTAGTCCTCTTCAAATGCAATCTGGATGATTGGATGGGTAACCGTAAGTTCACCCCAGGGGCTCCACCTATGTCCCTCTTGGACAGGGTGATAGGTGCTGATTGTGGAAATAAGTGTAAAACTTGGCTATGATTGTAAGGGCCCTAGGGTCATTAGCCTAGTAACCTCCCATGATCCTATGAAAAGTGACTTATGCAAAGAAGTCCGAATTTAACATTGATGCTCAACACATACAGCATACGCTGACATAATGTCAATAATTGCTAAAATGAACTGTATGTAAGCTATCGTACCATATATCTGGCATGGTGGGGGGAGGCAAAAAGTTTAATAATTGTGAAATGGAACAGGGATAGTACTTGGGAAGCAAAGTAGCCACTATGCAGAAGCAAATGTATTTCAAATAGAGTAACTAGATACAGTCACCAACTTCAATGTCACTGATCCCTGTTAATACAGCTGAGTGGCCTAGTGGGCTAATGCGCTATGCTGGAGATGACAGGGGCCTGGATTTGAAACTCAGCAGGGGGTGATTCTTTTGTCCTGGGAGGTTGGTGTAATGGTTAACGTTTACTTTACCAACACAAGGTGCAGGGTTTGAGTCTCATATGGGGTAATTGGCTATGCTTTAAATGGCCCATAAGTGCAGTTAGCCTAGTACTAATCTATGAATCTAATTTGGTTGCAGCTCCACAGTTAAAACAATCAATTAGATTTGACTTTGATTTCCATAACACTACTCATGGTAATCCCCACCTCCACTCCAATCATCTATTCACACCCCCTTTTCCCATATTTGCACATAAGGTCTGGGTGTCAATTCCATTCCTTGCCATGCTTTCTTTCTGTATAAACAGGTGAATTGCTTAACTGTAACCATGACCTGAAGACCTGTTAAGTAAGACCTTATCTTGATAGAAAATAAAGCTGCTTACAAAAAAAAAAAAGCCTATGATTTCTGGGTCCATTTCAAGACTTGGAAGGATTATTCAGGAATCATGGAAGACTGAAAAAGCTTGGGCTGTCAACATCAGCTCTGTACCTTAATTATTTATTATTCCTGTGGCCATTTAGTGTTAGGGTAGTTGACAGACAACTTTGGTTACTGGTTATTGATTCTCTGTGCTACAAAGTTAGACCTTGGGTGACCCATTAGGAAACCCTAGGTTAAACCACATGAAGCTTACAGCATGACAAATGACTGGAAGTCACTCAATAAGGATGGATGACAACAATGACCTCCACCAAGAAATTAGGGAGCATGAAGATACCACAGACCCAAGGGTTATCATCAAGGATGTTATAAAAGCTCCCAGCTAGAAATACCAAGATGTGGATAAAAGCAACCAAAAACAGCAGAGAGAGACATAATAGATGCACTGAAAGCAATTCTCTGTGAATTTGAAAAAATGCTTGAAAAAGCTTAAAATTCTACAATAGCAAGAAATGTATCTATTCATGAGCCATCATGACCATATAGTACCCAGAGGGTTGAAACTTACAAACCACTTCATGTAGAAAAATGTAGAAAACAATCTTAAGAATAAATGGAAAAATACAGTTGTGCAAGTAAAACTTACCATAATTATAAATGTTCTACTAGATCACTATTGCAGTAGCTTAAGCTGCTTAGATCATACCACCATTGCAACTGGTCAGTTTCACAAAGCTAAGGGGCCTTCCATGTGCTCCAGCTGTCTGGAGCTTGAGCAGAGCTCCACAAAGGGACAATTGGAGTAGGAAAAGCTTCAGAGCATTTAATTATTTGTTTGGCCTGGAGGAATGCAAATAGCCCTGAACAACAATACTTGAAAAAAAAAAAACAACTATGTACAAAAAATAAATAATGGACAATTCTGGACTTTGGCAACACCAGACAATAAAAGTAGGACTAGGGGGGGCTGAAGGAAGGGGAAGTCACTGCAACAGTGATCTATTAGAACATCTACTGTTATGGAAACTTTTACTTATACAACTGCACTATATTCAAACTTAGATCATGGTATCAATAGCCTAAGATACATGGGTAGATAGCTTAGGAATGAAAAAGTGAAAAAAGTGAGGAGAAAAGTAAATGAAGACTACAAAAGTCCCTAAAGAATGGTTCGAGCAAAGTATTTTCTGGACCTGAAAAAGGAATCCAGTTTGTAGTGCTTTGTAAAAGTGTGTATAGTGGACCATGTGACTGCCTCTAAAATGTTTCTAGAGGCCATCCATTTCCAGGAAGCCACCAAAGATGCCAAGACTCTTGTGGAATGAGCAGTAACCCTGTTTGGAAGTAGATTAATATGGTGAGTATAACAAAAGGCAATAGCATGAGACAACCACCTGGAAATTGTCTATTTTGAAACTGGCTGTCCTTTCCTTTTACCCTCATAGGAGACAAACAGCTGACCGGCTTTCCTGGATGTTCAAATTTTGTCTGTCTAGAATCTAAGCTGCCTATAGACATCTAGACTATGAAGGACGTTTTCCCCTTTGTTCTTATGTTCAGGAAAGAAAACTGAGAGATTGATTTAAAGTAAACACTGAGAGCACTTTAAGCATAAATTAGGATTTGTTCTCAAAGAAACATTGTCCCTATGGAAAACAAGGAAGTGCTGACTCACCATAAGAGCTTGTACCTCAGATTTTCTCCAAGCAGATGTCAAAGCAATGAATGATGCAGTCTTCCATGCTAAGAACATCACTTCAGCCTCATGAGCTAGTTCAAATGGAGACAGTAAACTTCACAAGCACAAAGTTCAGATCCCAAGGGTAAGCCACCTATTTCTTATGTAGACAAGTATGTAGCACTCCTTTTCAAAAACTGTTTAACTTAAGCATTAATAGAAAGGGGGATCTAAGGGCAGACAACATGAAATGACCAACAATTTTAACTTTATAAAGGAATACAAAAGGCCATTGGGCAGTAACATACACAAAAAAATCAAGAAACACAGGAAACCAGGCCTGAAGATGATCCTGTTTTTTTTTGTTTGTTTGTTTGTTTGTTTGTTTGACTGGTATCATAGGTTCATAGGTAAGTACTAGGCTATTGGCCCTAGGACCTATATAAGCCTAGCCAAAAAGGTACCCTGGCTTTGGCCACCCAAGAAAATTATTTACCTGTGCCCTTGTCGAGCAGAGCCACAGAAGTGATCCCTGGGGCGAATTTCCTATTTCCCATCCAGTCATCAAGATTTTTCTTCAAGAATGCTAATGAGGAGCTTTGTTTGATATAGATAGGTAGTTTGTTCCAGAGTATGGGAAGTCTCTGAGACAGGTATCTATCCCTCCAGCATGTTCTGTTTATTGTGCTGACAAGGTTTAGGTCCCTAGACCATGATTATCCTATACATCTTGTCACCTCTACTATTGTAAATACCTATCTTACTCTTGTAATACTTCTGTAATTTTTCTACTTCCTGCTTTTTTAATTAATCTTCTATTAAAATCCATAATTTATTATGTATTAATATTGTTTAATTCTTAACTGTTTTTAATTTTTAAATGTTTAAATGTTATTTTTAATTTTTAATTGTTGCCACTGGAGCTTTTCTCCCTGGGCCTCTACTGAAAATAGAAATATATCCAGTTAGACTAGCCCGGTTAACAAATGTAAAATAAAATAAAATAAATAAATAAATAAATAAAATGTAGCTCAGAGGGATTGGGATTCCTTTAAGTGAAGCATGTCCAATAGCTCTGGGTTTGACATAGCTTTGTATGTTAGGCAGAGACTGCCTCTGAGTAGGCGATATGCGACGGAGTAAAGCTGGAGTTTTTTTTAGATGGTCTGCATAGGGCATCTGTTTGCGGCCGGTAATCCTCTTTGTGAGGTATTTCTGCGGCCATTCCAGTTGTTGTAGATGTCTTGTGAGGTACATACCAAAAGGGGCGTTGTACTCTATAATGGGTCTAATGAGTGACGAGTAGAGGGGAACAATGACCTCTTTTTTCCTGGATGAGAAACCTTTTGTGATGAGGTGTGCCACGTAGAAGGGTTTCTTGACTACGGTGGAGATGTGATTATCAAAGGATAGACTACTGTCCACCTGTGTCCCAAGGTCTCTTATCACACTTTCGGTGTTAAGTAGACTACTGCCTATGTGGTAGTTCATAGGTACAGAGTTTTTACCAAAAGGGATGACAATGCACTTTTTGTCATTGAGTTTCAGGCCATGGCTTTGACACCAGGCATCTGTCTCAGTGAGGCCCTTTTGTAGGATGCCCACATTGCTAGGAGTTTGGCTCCTAGTTTGCAGTCATCTATGAACTTCATTATCCAAAGACCTCTTGTGTTAGTCTGTACTTCAGAGAAGTAGATACCAAACAGGGGAGGACCCAGGACTGAACCCTGTGGTACTCCAGTTGTCACTGGTCTGAAGTCAGATTTGGAGCCTGCTACGTTCACAGTGTGGATTCTGTCAGTGAGCCTGGTGGACCCCACTTTGTGGAGTGGAATAACCGTCACTGTGCACCATTCAGTGTGCACAAAGCCTGAGGTGAGACTATGATTGAACATGGTACTTAGGTGGGGTGCCAGTTCATTCTGTAGTTCATGTAGAATGCAGCCTGGGATGTTGTCAGGTCCTATGGGATGCTATGTTCTTGGCTTTGGAGAGTGTGGTTTTTATCTGTGCAGCCATGATTACAGGAACTTTGCATTCTTCTGGTATAGAGATGGGGCCCTTTAGGGGGTGAGAGGAGGATAAAGTTAGCACTGAATCTATCTGCCAGGATGTTGTCAATATCAGTTGGTTGTGTATATTTAGTGCATTGTGCTGTAACTCAGAGCAGATCTGAGTGTTGCCATTGAGATTCTTGACATAGCTATAGAATGCTTTGTGGTTGTCTTTAGAAACAGTGGTGATTTTGTTTTCGTAACTAGCTTTGGAGGATTTTATGAGGGATCTCAGCTTCTTACTCAGGTTGACCAGGGAGTTCCTCCAATCATGGGGTTTTACTCTTTTTTGCAGCAGTTTCTTTCTTCTGTTGTAGAGTTTGTTTATGGCAGAGGACCACCAGATTGGCTTCCTTTTTTTGGAGGATAGCATCTTGGTTCTGTTACGGATAGCATGATCCATACACTCGTGTAAGTGCCTATAAAGTGCATTTGTGTAGGATTCAGCAGTCATACCTCTATTGTCCATCTGTATGGGTGTCATGAAGTTTGCCACTTCTGTCTTAAGAAGCGTGAAGTTGGCTTTGGAGAAATTATTTATGGTGGTTTCCCTAATGGCAGGTGAGGGTGGGATGTGGATGTCTAGGGTGATTAGCTTGTAGGCAGATCTGACCAACGAGAAATTGACCTCTGGTATGGAACACCGGTCACCCATGTTGGTAATGACCAGGTCCAGGATATTCCTGCCCCTGGTGGGGGTGTGGATAAGTTGATCCAATGTGCTGGAATTTATGAGTTCCAGAAAATGTTGAGCAAAAGAGTGGGTATATGAGTAGTTTTACCAGTTAATGGTAGGTTAGTTGAAATCACCCATTATTAGGGTGTTAGGTTGTACCCTAATATTTTCCAGTGTATCAAGAAATGAGGAGTGGGAATCCTGGGGCATGGTGGGGAGATATGTAGCAAGCTACAGTTTGGATTGTAGTCTTGCCCAGAGTTAGTTGCACTTTTGATAATCTCGGATGCATTATACTGAGCAACTAGCCTGGAGGTGTGGATATCCTTAATGAATATGCACACGCCTCCGCCTTTAGTAATTCAGTCCAGGTTAGGTGGCCAAAAGGTGTGGTACGAATTATAGCCTGGTAATACAAGGGTGCTCTTTGGAGCCTTGAACCAGGTCTCTGTCACTGCACAGATGTCGATGTTCTCCAATTTAAGGAGTGCCTCGAGTGAATGCATTTTCAGGTTTAGACTTCTAGCATTGAGTAGCATTACCCTCAGATTTTGCTTGCTTGTACCTGTTCCAGTGGAGAATTTATCATTTGAGCCTTGCCTAAAAAAGGCACTACAGGGATCAGAAGAGCCTTAGCCAGTATCCAAAATCCCAAGGGCAACAGGTGCAGGCCATCTCTGGCAAAGCATTGTGGTCTGTCGATCATGTCATCCCAGGCAGACAGATACTGGATCCCTTTAGAATGACACCAGAAGTTTAGCCAATTGTTGAAGTCAATCATTTTGTCCTTGTACTGCGGTATCATTCTGGGTGATGGCAGGATGCTACTCAGGGCTAGGGTCATACCTGCCTGGGCTACAAGATCGGAGAGCTCCTCCATGTCTCTTTTCATGTAGATTAGGGAGGTACATCTCAGGTCATTCACACCAACATGGACAATGACAGAGTCATATTTGTACATGTTGTGGAGTGACCTGAGTGTGTGCGTTATGTGGTGGATCCTGTCACCTGACAGGCAGCTGACAGTATATTTTCAAGTTGCACTAGTTCCAGATTTTCTTGCCTCATTTACAACTGTCTGTACATCCTCAGATAAAAGGTATCTAAAAAGTATCAAAATTCTGTCATCCAGGCAGTTAGCTGAAGAGTTTCTAGACTGGGGTCTATCAAATTCTTCATCTTCTGTGAGAAAATCCTGTCTGTGGAAAAGCTTGTGGTAACTGCCCTTGAGCAAATTGAAAAGAAGGAAGAATGACTATTGCCTTGGACAAAAGGGAGCTATCACCACAATTTGTGGAGAGTCCTTCTGGATCTTTGGAGGAACCCTCACTATCAGAGGAAAGGGTGGAGAGACATACAGGCTCATTCCCTTCAAGTGGGAATGAGAAATAATTTGTCCACCAAGCCTGTTTCCAAGGAGTCCTGGAGGAGAATTTCTTTAGTCATTTGTCCTGAAGGCAGACAAACAGATCTAGTTTAGGTGATCCCCAAAGCCAGATCAGTTCTTGGAAGATCCCATGATAATGATTCCATTTATGGTGGTCTGTCCTGGTCCTGATGAGTTTGTCTGCAATGAAATTTTGCTCTGACGGAATGCATGAAACCAGAGGAGTCAAATTAATCTGAGTTACTACCTCCCAGACTATCATAGCAAGTCTATAAAGATGATAAGATCTGATACCATCCTATTTGTTTACATACCACATCACTGTGGTGTTGTCTGTGTACATTTGTAGAGGTCTTGGAGACCAGAAATGATCAAAGGCTTTCAAAGCATTGATAACTGCCAACATCACTCTGATATATACCTCCTTCTGTCTGCCTAGAGGATCCCGCACAACTTGCACTTTTACTCCTTTTAAATTCCACCCCATGCCAGGACTGAAGTCTTTGTTATGGCTTACTAAAGAGGGAATCAGAAGGATAAATAGAACACCTATATTGGAAGCCATTTGGTGTACCCACCATCCAATCTCCCTTTTAAAAAATCCCAGAACTGGGATCTGAAAGGATAAAAGGTGAAGACGCTGAGACCAGACTAATCTGAGATGTTACTGAATTTTTTCTAATGTGTTATCTGGCCAGGGGAAGCATGAGAATTATTGACGCCATGTACCCATAATCCTCAGAAACCTCCTTGCAGATATATGGTTTTGACTAGAAAAAGTCTTCTAGAACTGTTGAAACATATTGACTTGTTTGGAGAAAGAAAGACTCTTCCCAAGACTGAGTTCAACAAACATCTCAGGAAAATCTTTCTGTAAGAAAAACTGAAAGAGGACTTCATAATGTCTATTTGAAAACCTAGACTGAGTAGAAGTTCCAGAACAGTTGCTAAAGATTTTTAACAGCTGAAAAAAAAGAATCTGCAAAGATAGGACAATCATCCAAATATCAAAAAAATATGAAAGCTTTGAAGTCTGCATGAAGCAATGACTGTAGCTAGGCATTTTGTGAATACTCTTCCTGCAGTAAAAATTTCAAAGAGTAAAACTGAGTATTAATAATGTAGGCCAAACAAAGCACATCTTAAGAAATCCTGAAATGTTCTGTAATGGGGATGTGATGATTAGTGTCCTTTACATCCAGCTTTACCATGAAGGCTGGAGGAGGGTACAAAGTTACAACAGACTGAATTGATAATGTTTTTAACTTCTAAATCTTGACAAAAAGGTTTAGAAAAGAAAGATCCCATACAAGCCCCAATAATCCTTCTGCTTTGGAAACTAGAAACATTCTTGAATAAAAACCTTTGCCTAGGAGATTGAGGTCACAGATTCTATGACTCCCTGATACATCAGATGCTGCAGGATAGGAAGAAATAGCAAAATATGGTTCCATGGGTAAGAGGGAATACCTTAAAAAGGGGGAAGAGATCTCAGTTGTCAAGTGTACCCCTGATGGATTACCTTCAGAACCCAACTATCAGAAACAACTTGATGCCACAAAGGAAGGTGAAAACTCTTAAAATGAAAAGGCTGCCAGGGTGGGAAGGGGGAAAGCCTGAACAGGTGGATGATCATTCTGACTGGGAGGACTGTCCTTGATTTTTAGAGGCTTTTCCTTTCTTTTCAGGGCCTCATTTTCATTGATTTTTAAAACCATGTCTGTTGGCTTCTTGCTGCTTAAATTTCTTATAGAGAAGGAAGCAGAGGAGAAAGGGAAATTACTATTTGCTCTGGAATATGGGGGCTGAAAAATCTGACATACTCATTGAATTAGTTTTCATCTTTTATCACACTACTTAAGCACTTCAGCTGCAGAAAGGCCAAACAGAACCTCTTTAGCTAAGGGATAATTTTAAATCTCTTATTAACATCACTGGGAAAACTTTTGAGAACAAAACCAAGCAAATCTCCTCAACACTGATCTGGAAACAGCACCTCTGAAAGAAAAATCTGCAGCATCATCAGCACAATTTACAATATGCTTACTTAGATGAGAAACAGCTGTCATGGAAACATTTAATGAATTGTTTATCTCAGAAAAAAGGATGGGTCACCATTAATGTTTGCATATTCTCAAACGATAATACTTTTTTAACATAGCTTAAGAATTTAAAATTCTGAAAGTTGAAGTATTAGGGTCTATATCAGTTCAACAAAACAGCACATCATTGAATACAACAATCTCAAACCTCTAACCACGAAATCTAAAAACATCGAAAGCTCAGAACAGCACATTTTTTTCCCCTGGGAAAATATTCACTGTTCCGAGAAAAACACACACAACACAAGCACACCAAAAAAAACAGCAATCTACACACATACACTTAAAATCTTACATCTAACCCTACACTAAACTGTACATACAGTGCTATCTATCCACTAATCTTAACCAAAACCCTAACCCTAAGGTCCGTCACTATCATACACTCACCTCACCCGCACCCTAACCCTAACTCACATACCCCACCCTAAACCTAACGTCCACACAATCGCAGTCTTACCTGAACCCAACCCGTAACTTTCTACCACAGTGCTGAAAATAGCGAAGCCACAGAATCGGACAACCAAATTCTTTCCCTAGGAAAAAATTTGGTTATCTGCAGCTTCGCTATTTTCGGCATTCGCTGTTTTCAGGTTGATAATAGACCATTCAAAGTATTAACACTTTGATGATCTAATATAGACCCAAAGTACTAGAAGTATACCTTTTCTTCCCCAATATATCCATTTTTTCCCAGTCTTGTCAGTGGAAATGGGGTTAGTAGTTGTAACCTGTTTAGCAGAAGCATATTTGGAGAGGAAAATAACTGCTACTTCTGCTTAGGTACTTGTTTGTCTCGGATACCTTGTATAACTTGTAAAACATTTGGAGAACAGAAGGCTGACCATTGTGTAAGACAGAAGTAGTGAGAAAAACATTCTCTAAGGCAGACAAGATAGAAGTGACAGCTGCAGCTTTAGTCATTTCTAACTGTAACAAATCATATTTCTGTGCTGCAGGAACTTCATTTTGGTCCTACTGAAAAAAACAAACAAACAAAAAACCCACTCTAATCTTAAATTGCCAGTAAAAGAAATCTCTTCAGCAGGGAAATCTGATGCTATACTTTCCTCAGAATCAAATTACTCATGCTGAGAAGAAATTCCTAAAACACAACCATCCCTTAAAATGTCTGCTTCTTTGGCAGAAATTATTTGTTATAAATAGAAGGAACTCTTTATGTTTTCTTGCCTTAAGAATCAGAGGTAAAAGAAAAAGCACTAATAAGTTACTTGGCATGCACCAGTATGTCTGCTCTATCCACATAAATAGAAACAGGAGAGAGCACGCTCTCCCTGACAAGAGTGACTCATATTAGGCACTGCAGTCCTAATTTCCCCTTCCTTTTCATAGCCAAAGGCCCTTTAACTGGCCTTTCCTCTGACATCAACAAAACTGGCCATCCTTTACCTGCCAAGAGCATCCCCACAAACAAACAGTGGCTGAAAAAGATATATCAAGAGTGCAGGAGCAAAACGATGGGAAGAGAAACAACTGGCAACAGCAGAGTAACTCAACAGTATAAGAGGTGTAATAGGGAATATGATTAGCCTAGTGCCCAAAGATAATTTAAAACGTTCTTAATTCTTTTTTTTTCCATGCAGGGTAAGGTACTACTATGGAGACTAGAGGTTGCTCTATAGATTAACTGAGGAAGCGATATTTAAAGCACTGAATGGATGAGTCAGTAAAGTGTAAGGGAGAAATAACACATGGTTCTGATATAAGTAAGTCACTAACAGTCCCCCCACAACCACATTATCTTGCCCCAAACACACAACATGTTACAGTTTAGGTAAAACTTCAGTCAAAAGTAAAACTTTTCCTCACTGAAAGTTCACATAAGCATAACCATAAATATACCCAGTACGAACCAGCACAACACAGCAACAGGAATAAAAACTATCACCAAAAAAATTACATTGAGATGACTCCAGTAGGATAACACAGGTTTATGAAATGTTTTATAAACCAGTGCTATCCTACTGGAGTCATCTTGCGGCAATTTTTTTGTCCAAACCATAAATATGCCCAATAGAAATGTAATGACAGTCTCAAAGCATCCAATAAAGTAAACTACAGTTTTGACAGAAAAACACATAGGTTTCTCTCATAAAGTAAACGTGGAAGGCTTTTCCCAAGGTGAACTTATCTGCCCAACACTTGAAGATCACTAGTCAACTGACAGTCCCACAGTGCCTGTCAAAGGAGCACTCCCTTAGGTGGCAAAAAAGCTTTGAAGCATTTCATGCTCCAACTTTCCTTTTATGGAGTTCTGCTGAAGCTCCTGTAGTTGGAACATGTGGAAAGTGCCTGTAGCTTTGTGAAGTTTGTTGGTTGCAGTGGGGGTTGGTTCCATATAACTTAGACTACTATAACAGTGATCTAGGTCTGAACATCTCACTTTAGAGGAAGCTGGCTTAAAACTAGTTGAAGTTTTCCTGAAACACAGCAAAAATCAAGAAGAAGAAGAAGAAAACCACAGCCTAGAACTGGAAAGCAAGCTAGCTAACTTCAACATTAAACAGTTTGATATAGGACTGATATATAAAAAAGATTAAACAACATGAAAATAGCATCAAGGAAAAGAAGTACAGAAAGCTCAGAAAGGATGAGAAGGACTATTTAAACAATACTAAAACTACAAATGAAAAAGACAAAAATAGAAGCGTATACAAAAGCAAAGAATGACAAAGAAACTACTTGACCACTGGGAAAATCAATGGGATCAGCCAACAAAGATACACAAGGAAGCGCACAAAGAAAACGAAATGCCTAGATAACCAGACAGAAGAGAAAAAGAAAGAAAGCAGTACTTCCAACCCTGTTCTATGAAATAAAGACAATGACACCCTACAGGGACTGGAGAATTTTCACCAGTAACAGATCCTCAAGACCCCAGAAAAATCACAAAAGAGAATTCAACTACATCAGGACAAAGATGTTCACTTTGAAACAGTCAAACCACGAACATACAGGATACACACAAGGCCTTTCAATGGGCCTCCAAAGAACAACAGAAGAAGAAGAAAAAGAAACAAATTCATGAGAAGACATCCCCCAGCAGAAAGATAATGTCTGGAACCACTCTCGAAAATTGCTATCTGAAAACAAAACCAGCATTCTAGAGAAAGGCCTGGCATTCATTCCTCATGACAGAAGCAATAAGATCAGCATCATAATTTTTCTAAAGTTGTACTGCCACAAAACTTAATCTTAAGACATACGACCACAAAAAAAGAAAAGAACAAGAAGGCAGCAACAGACCCATGTATCCAGCATTCCAACAAGAACCACAGGAAGGAACATTACAGATGGAGGAAACCTGGTGATTTCTGCCCTCTGCCTACATGCCACCATATGCCAACTTCTAAGAAAACCTTGGAAAAAAGACTTTTAATGAAAGCCCAGGAGAAATACAAGTCCATAAAGGGCTCAAGATAAAGATAGATGCAGCAGAATGGCTGACAAGGAGAGTGGGTTATTTATTACAGATAATAGTAGGTAAGTACCATGAAAAATAGAAACAATATAGATGAATAATGACTTTTACAAAAAAGTGGAAATAATGGACATTGAAGCAGTGTAGCAGTCACACAAAACTAGGCAGGCTATGTGAACAAGAATTAATAAGCAACAGACTTGCTGATTTCCCAGTGGATCCATATTGTGGAATGACAAGGTTCTTCAGAACACCTAAACATCACAAAAGTAGTGTGAATCCCCTCCCGTAGGCAGATTGTTGCTGGAAAAGGGTCAGCCACCAAACCATTCAGGATCTACCTGGAATATCACACTAAGCCTCTTACTAAGAAAGCTCCATTGTGCATCCCAGAGACCTTAGAGACCTTAAATTTCCTGAAGAAAATCAGAGAAGTAAATATAATGTAAGAAGCTATACGTTTTATAATAGACTTCAATTGCCTTCACAGGGTCCTGCCCCACAGATTTTGCAATGAGGCAGTAAGAGAGTCCTTGGAGTTACAAATCACTATATTTCTCAGATCAAATTCAGATCATCTCAAACTACTGGAACTTTTACTTGACAATAGCATATTTACCATCAACAATAGACAATACAAACACGCATGAGGCACCACTAAGGGGAAGCTATGGCCCCAGTCTTGGTAATACAGCATTTGCCAAGTGGGAAAATGACGGTCTATCAATCAGTTTACTACAGTAAGATTAAATGGTACCTACACTTCTTAGAAGACATATTAATTCATCCTGGAAGACACCATGGAACAGCTTGAAGAATTTTTGCATCATATTAGTAATTCTTGAAACTGACCACCCACTACAGTAAGGAAAGGGCTGAATTTGTAGGCCTTTTTGTTTTAATGAAAGAGGACTCCAGAAAACTCAGGCATGACCTCTTCAGAAAATCCACAAGATTCATCTTGTTACTGCATACCTCCAGCATGCACCCTCCCTAACTAAAATGAATGTTATAAAATCACAGAGGAAGAGGACAGCAAGAGTCTGAAGATATAGAAAAACTTCTCACTAACCTGAATGACTGAGAAAGAAAGTTTCTTCAGAGACTAGAGAAACAAACTCATTAATAGCATATCAGACCCTATCTGCAAGATGAAAATAGAGTGACAAAACCATAACAAAACTCCTGGGAAGAGAGATATCCAAATTCAGAAGCTTTTTCTACGATCCAAAGACAGACAAACTGAAAATGAGTATAATACACACATACTAAAAAAAAACTGTGGAAATAAAAAGAATCATGAGGGAAAACTGGAGTATCCTGAAATGAAACGGCACTATCCTCTGCATTCTTAAAGTGGATCCCAGCTTCATCTGTAAAAAGGGTAAAAATATAAGAAACTACTTGAAAAACACAAGTACAAGCCAAACACACTCTGCCACACATAAATATGCCCCCTTGGGTGACAGGTTTTACTTACTGCTGATCAGCAAGTACCACTTATCCTGTCCTAACATCCACAAAATATATTTTAGCACCACTAGGAGTGATTGCAACAGGGACTTAGTAGTCTGTGAGACTCAATACAGTACTTGTTCTGTGTTCTATACAGGGAAAACCAAGAACAATCTAAAACTCAGAATCCCTCAATATACCTTCAACATTACACCGAAGGATGCAAAAAAAACAAACTCTTGATTGAAGAAGAAAGATAATGTATAGACTGAATCTTGCTGCACTGGATGGTGACCGCAATATTATACTGAAAAAAAAAAATAAATGGAATGGTAAATCAGACTGAATGCTTATTCCCACCCATCTATCAATAGTTCATGCACTGTAAAACTAAGCTTGTCCCTTAGAAAACAAGACAACTGTAAATACTATTAGCTGCTTTCCCACAAAGGGATAGAGTGCAGAGGGTACGGACCATATTCCCCAAATGGACATTTATCCTAGAAAACATTATAGCAGAAGACATCATCCAGTGACCACTATCTATAGTAAGGATACTCTGAATGCTAACATACTTCCATATTACAGACAAATTTCTTGCTAATGTGTTGCCTCTTGTTTCTGACTTGTGTTATCTGTAGTGCAATACTCCATCACACAATGTCCCAATATTGCTTTTGATTAACTGCCTAATGTGCTGACTTGTGCAGATTTTTGAGTATGCCTAGCTTCTACCAGACTGGTAGTTATTTCCACAGAAACTCTGAGAATAGCCTCCTATTTTCTGTCTAATCTATTTCAATGGCTTGGCGCTGGATCCTAATACTTCCCATGTAACAACAAAAAGCCCATCTATCTTTATTCAACACACCTATAATGGTTAAGTTTACACATTTAATTTCTAGGTTATCTATAATTTCTAGGAGGGCTATAGAACTAGCTATTAATCCAACTATGAATGTTCTGTACAGTATATGGTCACATTTTTAATTTCCAGTGTTTTAATTTTCCAGAAGTTACACTTTTTATTTTTTGTCTGACCTTAAAACCATAATTGATCTTCAATTTGATAAAACTGCACAGTGAAGCAAATGCATATTTAGTTCTAAAATAAGCCCTACCCCATACCACCCATATGGCACCATGATCAGCCCCAATCCCATACCTCCCATATGGCACCATGATCAGCCCCATCCAAATGCCCCCATATGGCACCATGATCAGCCACACCCCATGCCCCCCACATGACACCATGATCAGCCCTACCCCCATAGCCCTCACATGGCACTATGTTCAACCCCACCACCATACTTCCCACATGACACCATGATCAGAACCACCACCATACCACCCACATGGCACCAGGACATACTTGTGGAATAGATTTGCTCTTCTTTTTTTTTCCCCTCATTTTTTTTTTTATCTTTCAAATAAATTTGAATGAATTCCATAGTATTTATACATAACATCTTAAATAACTATGTACACTATTTACACTAGCCTGACTCTATAACATACCTTAATTTATACACTTACTTTATAAGTATGTCCAATCTATTATCAAGGTGTCTGATCAATTAATGTATAGTGTTAATCAAGTATAAGACTTTTCCCCAAGGGTTGTTGATAAATGGCTTTGGATAAATTATTAGTTCTTTAATTTTAATTTCCAGTAATGCTGTGGTCTTCAGTATGCTGTAGAAGTCTTCCAAAGTTGGTATCATGTTTGTATTCCATCTTCTTGTTATACACCTCCTTGAAATTGCAAGTATAATCCATACTAGATACATGTTTGACCTATTCAAATGAGGACCTACATTCACATTTAATAATACAAGAGCTTTAGTTAAATAAAATGATTCATTAAATAAAGATTGTAGAAAGTTATTAATACCATTCCAAAATGGCTTAATTTTAACACAATCAAAGAAAATGTGGTTCCAATCCGCATTGTGTACTTGCTCACATCTCCAACATATTCCTTTTATGGAAGAACTAATTTTACTGATTCTGTCTGGGATTAAGAATGCTCTGTGCAAGCATTTCCAATTAAAAATTTTCCAGTATTGTGTAAAGGATGTATTTTTTATCGATAATAAGATATTTGTTTTAATATCTTCAGTTAACTGTATTGAGTGTCCTTTTGTTATATATTTTCAATATTAGGTTTTGAGTGTTGTTTTATAGTTTATCAATATTTTGTCAAATTGTGAAATACTGTTTCCCATGTCAAAGTCATTATATATGATTTCATATATATATTTTGTAAATTTAGGTATTTCTTTAAATGAAGAATTGTTAATTATTCTACTTAAATCTTGCGAATATGACAGAATACTTTGTAAAGTTAGCCAGTCCTGTTGTGGAATTTTGTATGTTGTTTTTATTACTTGCATATCCAGAATTTTTAGTTCTTTGATACATTGGAGCCAGCAAACATTCTCTATATATTTTATGTGAAACGTTCTTTGTGACTATAAATGGTGTTAAAATATCAAACCAGATTTTTAAATCTATATTTGAATTAATAAGTTTCCTAAATGAGAAAATGTAATAATTAATCATACAAGTTTTAGTGGGTTTAGTTATGTTATATTGCATACTAATGCATATGTACCATGGTAAATTGTTTTTATCTGTTATTTGAAAATTTTTTTTTTTTGTAAATCAAATTCATTTATTGATATTATAGTTAGTAATTCTTTCCAGTTTGTAGTGTAATTTGAATTTATCCAATAGATTGTTTTAGATATTGATGCTTTTATATATGTTTCTATATCAGAAAAGTTTAATCCTCCTTGTTTCCATGGTCTGATACGATGTATTAATGCTATTCCGTTTCTTTTGGGAAACCATAAAAATGTTATTAGGCATGAATAGATTGCTCTTCTTAATCCAGGGAAAGATGCAAGTACATAGTGTGGAGGTGTTACAGCCATCATTCTCCTGCTGTTGAATCATTAATATGAACTTGTTTTAGCTGCACACAGATAAATAACTGTGTTTATTTCTAAGATAAGGTAATAACTGAAATTTTATTAAGTAGGATTAACTGAAATCTAAAAGAAGTTTGCAGTGTTGTGATGAGCCCAGTCTTATCCTCCCACAAACTAGAAATTTGAGCTTTCACTTTCACAAGCTCAAATTACCATGTAAAAGTGAGTTATGCAAAAGTTCAGAATTTAACCCTGACCTTCAACACACTGCAACTCATGGTAAAATTATGTAAATAATTACTAAAATTACAGCAAACTGTATGTATATTTGGTATGGTTGGGGTGGGGGCCCACAAGATTAATAGTTGTGAAAGGGAACAGGAATAGTACTACGGGGAACACAGTAGCCACTTATTGTTTTTCTATAATCCCTGAAAGTATGGAGTTATTAGGGGCCGTAAAACATGCTTTCAAGGAGAACATCACAGCAAGATGGTCAGATTTGACTTGGGAACGAGTAACAAGTGGGGTGGTGCAACTGGGAGATAGGTACATTAAGGACAGGATCTAGAAGACTGATACATCTGGTGACACCACTGTGCAGTTTTATCAGACAGAAGATCAATTATGCTGCACTGGGCAGATTTATGATATTAAAGATCACTTATGATGTTAAGGTGCAGAAGCACAAAAGCATTTCAAACAGAGTCACTGGATCCAGTCATCAAATTACATTCAAATAAGGCTGTCATTAATCCTGTTTAATTGACCACACCTTCGTAATTTAAAAAACTGATTTTATTTGGTTTTAATTTTTGGTTTTAATTTGCATGACAAAAATTATTAGCAATCCTATCCTTAGAGTTGACCATAATTTCTTTTTATATAAACAAAACTTGTTTAATTCTAACCAAGATCTGAGGAAGTCTTAAGGAGAAAGTGCTCCTTCTAATACAAAATAAAGCTGTTTTAAAAAAGCCTAAGGTCTCAGAGTCCATTGCCTGACTTAGAAGATTTATTCAGAAAGCAAGGAAGACTAAAGATTCCCTAGATATTAAAAGCCTGGGCTGACAACATTGATTATGTACCTCACTTATACAATACCATCCAAGGCCCCTTCAGAGCATGCAGAATGCCTTAACCATTTAGAAAAGTTAACCAGCAAACCAATTACTTTCCTTATGGGTGATTTCAACTTGCCAGGTATAAACTAGCAAATATATACAACCAACAACAAATATGCCAAGAGATTTATGGACTTAGTATAGAGTTTCTGTAGTATATTGGTTATCAAGTTTGTCTAACATGAGAAAGGTCCCTGGTTCAAAACTGGGCAGAAACAGTTTTCCCCCAATACACCTGACCAAATTTCTCCCTGGCTGATAGAGGTATCAGTCTCCTAGCTCTTGTCCTCACTAACATATTCCCCAGTTGTAACACCCCACTTATTATTGATTCCCTAGTCAGATGTGACCATCTTGCTGTGGCCTTCTCTTTGAAAGCATGTTTTACATTCCCTAATAATGCCTGTACTTTTGAAAGTTATTGAAAAATACTTAGTTACTATTTACCAGTTTTACTGATTGTTACATATAGTGTATCTACCCAGAAAACCTTTTACTTGTGGATGCTACCGACTGCTCTGAATTTTACTCCTTCTTTGATAGCTGTATTAAGGCATATGCATCTATCTAATGCAAGCATACTAACAAGTTTAAAACTAAAGCCATTTAGTGCAATTCCCACATCAGCAACAAACTCTATAACAAAAACGTAAACGCTCCTAGTTAAGTGCAAAATATATCCACCTCATTATTTTAAAAGGAATTTAAATGGGTAAATAAACTCCTCAAGCTTATCATTAGAAAATGCACAGCTGACTATGAACTTTAGGGTTGCAACCAGTTCAACAAATAAACATATAGATCCTTCAACTATAGCTGAAAGCCTAGAAGTAACTAACAGTTCTACACTGAACTTTTCTGAAAGGATACTACTCAACAATCACATGCTCAATGCATGGAAGATCAAGTCAAGCTGTGCGAACCCTGCATTTTGACTGTCAGAATGTTGAACACCAGCATTACCAACTGTCTGAACTTTCCACCCTTCCAGACTCATGTTAGCACTTGATCCTGGGATCATATCAGTGGGGAGTTTCAGAATATGAAATAGTTTTTTGGCTTGTCGGTATTCAGCATGCAGACTTTCAGGGAAATGTGTTGGTGAATGCTTGACTCGACCTTCTGAGCATCAAGCATTCAATAGTAAACCCTTTATATATCCCCAATGATATTGCTGATGTTCTTGTGTATTAATTCTCTTCCATCTTCTTCCCTTGTCCTCCATTTCTCTCCCTTCTTTTTCCCATCACTCTTGGAATTTATCTCCCAAAACCACTCTTGACTAAGTCCTTTTGAAACTTGCCAAAATTAAAATTTCTATGGGTCCTGACAACATCCCCACATATCTGCTCAGAAGTGTTAAATGCTACCTAGCAAATCCTTCCATCACTTTTTTTTGAGTGCCTCCACTGGTTACGTCCCCAAGGAATAGAGAACATCTGTTTTGGTTCCCTTGCTGAAAGGTGTCCGTCTGCCAGCTCAGGGAATTATAGGCCTATTAGTCTCAATAACATTATTTACATTGATATGGAACATATCATAACTGAACTCAGGGCTGACCTTAGTTGAACTGGTGTCCAAGGCAAAGGGTGTCCACACTGTCTGCCTACCACAAACCTGGTGCCCCAACAACCCTTCCCCCATCCTGGCATATTGACATCACTCAACTTCATTTTGTCTTCCCTTTCCTCACAGTTTGCATTACTCTTCATTCTTTATTTTTTGCATTCCTTCAGCACATCCTGAAAAGCTAAGGCTGTATTTTAATAATTGTTGAGGAAATAACTGCATTAAGCTAGGAGCCTGGGACATACAAAATTGCAGAAGCAATGGACGTTCTAGATGTTCTGCTTTTTTTTTTAAACTGCCATTTCATCTAATAAAGGAATGAACACAAACAGAATTAGACATAATTAGTTAAAACAATTCAGTAAACCCAAAATAGAAATACACATCTAAGTTTCCCAAAGAAATGTATTGTTAAGCACTTTCCTCTTACATTTGAAATTACTTCATTACAACAAAATACAAATCTTCTTATTTGAAAAGACATACTAGTATTTTAATGTAGCCATGATTTTCAATTTTTATGTGGCTATTTAAAAAAGTTGTAAACAATTTTGATTTATAGATCTAGGAATTTATTTATATATATATTTTACTTTAATGTATAAGGAATTGATGTCATGTGATTAATTAAGGTGTTTTAAATAAGGACGATTTGTATTTCATTCTGATGAAATCTTTTGAAATGTAAGAGAAAAGTGCTTAATAATAAATTCCTTTGGAAAACATTTTTCATGCATTTCTAGTTGGGGTTTATTGTTGGAATTGAGCTATACACTTCTTGGTGAGTATTCAGTTGATTTAAATTTAAAGTAATTCAGTCTAACTCTTCAGCTTTTGCTTTTAACTGCATGCTTTCAATACATCAGAAATGACCAAGACAGCACTTTACTAACCATGGAAGAAAGAAATGAGTTAAGCTAGGGGATTTGAAGAAAGTTGGAAACCATTGGTTTTCTATGTGTTCTGATGCTCCTTTTAGAGTTTTTTAAGCCACCATTTGATCCAATGATGGCCTAAAGAACACTAAAAGTTTAGGAAAATTAGTCTTATCTTTCAACTTTTTGGTATTGCTTGCATCATTTTAACACATCCTAAATAACCAGATCTGCACTTAAGTAACTTTGTAGGAGTAACTGAAGTAGCTATCCCCAGAGGCCATAGAGTTCCATATATTCTAAGGTGCATGTTTAGTTTTCTTTTTTCAAACCATTTCACCCAATGATGCCCTAAACAAAATAATTAGTAATGAAAGAAATTCACTATTTTTGTTTTACTAAGAAATAAATGCTATTTATCCAAGGCTTGATGAACAAAGCTTTCAAAATAGCAGTTCACAACAAAATGAGAAGACAAATGTTTAAAAAAGGATACATAAAATAATACATGGGAACGGTACCTGCCTCCCCATCCCCCATTGTCAGGTTCTGTTTATCTCTCTCTGGTGTTTGACTAGGATGAAAGTGAAATCACTGATAGCCACAGACATATATTTAAAGAAGCTGCTGTCATATATACACACAGTCTCCTCACCCTTGTGCTAGTAAGTGACTTACTCCAAGCAAATGTTTTTTGAAATGTGGCCCCTGGTGTAAACCTGCCTTATATATAGGTCTTACTCCAAACTAAATCACTTTCACTGAGAATAAGTTGTTCAGAAATAGGGCAGACTTACACTGGGGTAAGTCACTTACACTAAGAGCAAGTATTTTAAAATCTGGCTTAATAGCATATACACTAGCATAGATAGTGAGACACTATAGGTTCAGCCTTTTATGATGTATTATTGACAGAAGTTTTCAGCTTCAAGAAATTGTTCTAGTTGTCATCCTTATCAGTGAAATTAAATGCAAAAAGATAATATTCTTTTTGCATAGAAATCTGGATAATTCTGAATTGTATATGGAAAGGACGTTCTATCCATCTCTATGGGTTTGTTATTTACATGTGCTATCGAAAATGCAGCAAGACACTAAAAGAATACAGCAAAGTTTCTAAGATAAGTGCTCTTGCACAAAGATATAATGCACTCACTGTTTAACTGTATCAACAAGTGTACAACTGAAGCAAATATCTCAATATGTAGAAGACCTGATGTGGCCCTCATGCCAACAATTTGTTGTAGAAACCATCCCCAGGCAGTACCAACAAATGTAAAAAAAAAATGCAGACAAGCTGGAACATCTATACCTTTAAAGTATGGGATGGCCAGATATTTCTGGACTTCATGAATAGGCACTCCCTGGATGAACTTCCTGGATAAGGTAGCACAGTGGTGGAATGGTTAACATTGTCATCTGACAGCAAGAGGTTCTCTGGTTCAATTCTCAGCTGGGGTGCCTTCTGTGTGGAGTCTATATGTCCTCCCTGTGGTTTTGTGGGTTTCCTCTGGGTACTCTGGTTTCCTTCCACATTCCAAAGACAAACATCTGGAGCATTTCTCCCCGGGCCTCCCCTGAAAATAGTCTCTGTCCTTGTTGGACTTTCCAGACCAACAAATGTTAAATAAATAAATAGTGAGTGAACCCACTAGAGGCCAAAATATTCTTGATCTGGTTCTCAGTAATATTGCCTCTAAGTGTTCCATTCCCCTAGTGGGATTTATTCTCAAAATCACCATATTCCCTGTAACCATCTCCAGAACTATGGGGTTCAAAATGGTACACCTTATACTTTTAGAAGATAATCTCTAAATTTACCAATGGCATAATTATCACTGCCCCCAATAAAGCAGCTAATTTCACTAAGAGTTTTATGCCCACTTAGACTAATGTACAGATTTTGTAGTCATAGCAAGAGCCAATACAATGAGAAATCAAGCTATTCATCCAGCTTATCTCAACCTTGCTAAAGCATTCAATACCATGACACATGCCAGAATTGTAAGGAAACTATCATGCTTAACCCTAGATATGTCCATAGTAAGATGGATAGCCAGTTCACTAAAAGATAGAATCCACATAGTTTGTGTGGCAGGTAACTTTTCAAATAGTGCTAAGGAAACCAGTGGAGTTTCCCAGGGATCTGTACTGAATCCTCTCCTGTTTGTCTACTTTTTTGATTTCAAAAATGTTAACAAGGACAACTAGTTAACCAATTTAGAGAAAAAATACAAATGGGGTGCAAATTTCAACCTCGCTTACATAGCTGTACCCTTAAAAAGAGCATTCCCTAGTTAACTCCCAGTGTTTGGAAAATGGGCTTAAAATGAATGCTAAAAATGTAATATTGTTTCTTTTAGAAAATAGAAATTACACACAACAGACATTACATATAGCATAACTTTACTAAATGAAAAAGCAGTCAGGAACATGACAAGTTAGGTAGGCAGCTTCAACTCCTTAATCATCGTGTGGCAATTGTAGTCAGAAAATCCTTCTAATTAGCACAACTAATGCACAAAGGTATTTCATCTAGATCTGAAAATGTTATAATTCCCATGATGCCTCTGCACTGGCCCAGTAATAAAGGAGCCTCAATCCTCACCGCTAGCACCAGTAAGGAACCTACACATTGGGAGAATGACAAGTACATGCACAGAAAAGTACAATTTCCCTTAAGAGCACACAGAGATCACAGTCAGTTTGGGGCTGGTTTCTCCCTCTTTCTCCAGATCCCCAATAAGACTCCCCACTCCAATGGCACAGCTATAGAGTTGACTCCTTAGCCAGAGTTCCAAGCTTAGTCCTCCCAGACCTCTCTCTCTCCAACCAGTGCTTCATGTCCCTGCCCAAGTAGCTGACACACACACATTTTGAGATTTTATTTATACACAAACACGCACCTGGGAAAGGCTGGAACAGGTATACTAGTTATTCCCCCTTCTGCTGAGACCATAAGGTAGTTAACACTGCCACCAGAACCCCTTATCAGCTACTTTAAGGCCCTTCTCAAAGGGTGACCTATCTTACTGTGTAATGTTACTTTTAGCCAAATGGTAAGTGTGACCAAGACTTGCAAGGCTATTTAAGACTGGCCTGTACAGTGTCACCAAATACATATGCAAGTACTCTAAGAGCTTAAATATCTCTAAACAAACCAGCCACAATTTAAATGTTTAAATATATTTAATAATAAATAATAAAACAAAACAGTACTCCATAACGCAACACAATGACTACAGAGTTCAGAATCACAGGAAATATTTTAAAACAACATTGCAGGACAGTCTCAAATAAATACAGAATACATCTAAACTAATCTTTACTATATTCCTATCTATATCTAAGAGATATCACTGTGCTGTAGACTTACACAGCAAGGCAAATGCAGATGAGAAGTGCATGGATGTTTCTAGATCTAAGACAAGATACAAAATGCACAGTCTCACTCTCTGAGATAGTTCTTAAATTAATAATGCACATTACTGCTGGGTTAGCTGGGATGACATCACTTTTTGTCACCTGTCTTTAGTTTCCAGGCTAACAAAAACTTCAAATCTAGCACCTCTATGTCAGAGGTACATATCTCTCAGAAGTTTGGCTAGAACTGGAAGTTGTAAAACTGTTAAACATTTTACATTTGAAAGCCAGTAATTATTTTTGTTCCGAGACAATAGAATAAAACTTCTAACTCTAGACATCCTGTTATTTTGCTGCCTTGAAACTAACTTTTATAGGACATTGTAAAAGACTTTTAACTTATTTTCTTAGAGTTTGCAAGTTAACTCTGCATGTTCCAACTTCTATTAAAACATACATTTGCACAGGTAAATAATCTATACACATTTCTGTTCTTTCCCAGTAGGGTGCACTGTGGTTACATTATTGAAGCTCAGTACAGAACATACAGTTCAACACACACTTCTGCACCAGTAGTTTAATATACATATAATATATAGTTTTCTTACATTTGTAAGACAAGCCTATGGATCATTTAGTATTCACAAATGACATATGATTATTTACAAAATTTCATATAGCTGGGCTGGCAGTGTCACATCTATATAAATCATATTAATATTTTCAAGTGGCATATAATTAATTACAAAATTCCAGATAGCTGGGCTGGCAGCATTTTGGTTTGTCACAGTTCCCATTTATTTTACACTGATCGGACCCATTATAGAATACATCACTTAATTTGGTATTTGTTTCACTCAACAAATCACCAAATTGAAAAGTTCCAGTGTTTCTGTAGAATAGTGTGTGTGTTGTACCTTTAAGAAGCAGTTCCAAGGACAGCACATGCATATAAATAGTAAGCACATGCAAGCTTCAGTGCAATTTTGAGAGTGCAGCCAGAGTGTGAACATGTATGTGTGTGATAGTTTGTTTATAAGTTTATCTAAGTTAAAGATACTAAGCCTCAATCCTGATTTGTTTGTACATAATAAAGCTGCTTGAACAGAACCCACAATTGTTCATCTGTTTTAACCCGACCAGACGGGTAACATAGTGTCAGAACCGGAACATTACAAGGGTACAAAATGCATTGTTAAGCAAACGAATAGCATATAAATGTTTATTAAGCAAATAAAAGGCACAAAAAGCTTATTAATTAAGTAAAATGTTCAAAATTATTATATTTGATCAAATGATTATCAAAAAAGCACATAAGGGATTCAGAATTACCTTGGAATTTGAAAACAAACATGTTTAGAGTAAAATGAGCACTAGAAAAGTATAATGGGCATGAAAAGAGATTAAATAGGCAAAATGAATATAATAAAGGACAAAAAGGGCACATTAAGCATAAATAAAGCAAGATGATTGCATGCGTTTTGCAAATGACTGTGTTCTAGCATAAACTACTATTTTACATTGACTGAAGCTATTCAGGGCATAACTAAAGTTATATGAAGTGTCTCAAAGTGTGTAAAAGTACTTACACTGTATGTTTATTGCTGTGCATTTATTCTGAAGAGTTTATAGTGTGCAAAATGCAACTATTTTATGAAGTGCAGTCAAAATACAGCCATTTCGAAATTTTTCTTATGATGGGTGTGTCTGTTCGCAAAATTCCACCATTACAGAGTGTTTCTTGCACTATAAAGAGTTATTTAGCAAAGTACAGCCATTTCAGAAGAGTTTCAGTATACTGTGTACTGTTTATTCGCAAAGTGCACTTACTGAAATATTTTTTACTCTGAGTTTCTTCTGCCCAGTTTATTCACTCAGTGCAGTTATTTTGAAATGTTTCTTACACTGATAAGAGGGGATTTCTCAGGGTAGAGTGATTTCAAGAGTATTATTATGCTTTGGAGACTTATTTTGCAAAGTTCAGTTATTCAGAGGCTTATTGTGTTATTGGGCATATTTACAAGTACTGACATAAATTTCTGGCATGTGTGTGTGTGTGTGTGTGTGTGTGTGTGTGTGTGTGTGTGTGTGTGTGTGTGTGTGTGTGTGCGTGTGTGCATGTGTGCGTGTGTGTGTGTGTGTGTGTTTGTGCATACTTGCAAAAGCCTTCACTGGTATGTGTTAATATGGCAGATGCATTTTGCAGACCAGTTTCACTTATATTTGATCAGAATATTGCAGAGAATTGGAGAATATTTCAGCAAGAGTATGATATTCTGACAAAGATGCAAACACCAGGGCATTCATTTTGTTAAAAATAGCTGGGTCAGACGCCATTGAAAGAGGGTATTCATTTGTGTATGCTCCAACAGTATATGAAGGAGGAGGGGAAAACAGTCATATTGTTGTACAGGCTGAATCAAGGAAAGATCCAGAGTGTTTGAAATGCAAATTCAGAGAAATGTGCAACCCCCAGGCAAATGTTACATTAGAGAGGTATTTGATTTAACACAAGAGATCAAAAGCCAGGAGAACCTTTTGCAGCTTATGTTACTGATCTGAGAAACAAAGCTAAAATGTCCAGATTTGGTAATTTAAAGGATGAGTTAATAAAGGTCAGGCTTGTGCGTGGTATTAATAGTGCTGCAGTGAGAAAAATGTTGCTTCATGACAGTGATTTAATGCTGAGCAAAGCTATTGAGATTTGTCAAATCCATGAAATTATGGAAAGGCACAAAACTATGCTTTTAAGTGAGAAGACCATGATTTTAGTAGGCTCCAGAGCTCCAGAGCAAATGTGACAGCATGCAATATGTGGCTAGCAGAAACAGGGCTAAGCACATGGCAGCTGCAGTCATGCCGGTGTGGAATGTAAAACCTGTAGTCTTCCAGCAAGTCAAGCTTTATTGTTAACTGTCGTAACTGTAGTGCCAACAATGAGCCTAAAAGAGAAAAATGGCTAGCATTTGGTCAGCAATGCCACAAGTGTAAAAAATGGAACCATTTTCAAAAGTTTTGCAACTCAAGTAAACCTCAGTCAGTTATAAAAAAGGGTCACTTTAAAAAGCAAGTTGATCATGTAGAAAGCTGCAACCCTACTTTCTATATAGATGGTGTATCACTAATTGGTGAAAAGATTAATACAGTAGATTTATTGGCAAAGAATGAAGTGTTTTGTACTGTCCTGATCAATGGTAAACCCACTGAGCTCAAAGTAGACACTGGTTCAAAGCATAGTGTTACATCAGCAGACACATTTGTTAATGTAAGAGCTGGTGAGCAACTTAATGTGACTAGATGTGTGACACTTGTTGCTTATGGAGATGAAGAAATTCAAAACAAAGGATCAGTAGTGCTTTCATGTTATTTGGCTGGGAACAGTTACAGTTTATTATTGTATGTAGTCCGAAGACCTGTGCAGTCATTATTGGGTCTCAAAGACAGTTTGAGAATGAATTTGCTTTCCTTTACCAAAGAAGTCCATCATATAAGCACATGTCCCTGTTCCAGTTTCACTGATGCTATTTTCTCAGAGAATGCTGATGTTTTCAATGACAAGTTAGGCAAGCTTCCAGTTGTGTATTCTATGAAGTTAGACACAGAGGTCAGTCCTGTGGTCAGACCAGCAAGAACAATTCTAATAGCTATGCAGAGCAAAGTCAAAACTCAACTGAATAAAATGCTGCAGCAAGGTGTAACTTGTCCAGTTACAGAACCCACTGAATGGGTGACATCCATGGTAGCAACTCACAAAAAAAGGCTCAAACAATATCAGAATATGCACTGACCCAAGAGATTTGAACAAAGCATTAAAGAGACCTCATCATCTTATGCGTACAGTCGAGGAAGTTACAGCCCTAATACTGAATGCCATTGTTTTTTTTCTGTTTTGGATGCAAAAAGTTCATTTTGGCAAGTGATGCTTGATTGCAAATCTTCACTACTGACTACAGTCAGTACCCTATTTGGAAGATATAGATTCCTCAGGATGCCATTTGGAATAAATTCTGCAAGGGAAATCAGTCTTTCAGCATGCAATGGAGCAATTTTTTTCATGTTATCCTTGTGCCATAATAGATGATTTATTTGACAGAGGCAATGGCGAAGCAGAGCATGACAGAAACCTCAGGAAAGTTCTAGACAAAGCACGTGAAGTGAATTTGAAGCTCAATCCTCTGAAGTGTAAATTCAAACTACCAGAACTTACATATGCAGGTAGTTTATTTACTAGCACTGGCTTGAGACCAGACCTGTCCAAGCAAGCAGCTATTCTTGAGATACCAACACCAGATAATGATCAAGCTCTACAACATTTTCTTTGTATGGTTAACTATTTAGGCAAGTTTATACCAGACTTAGGTGCATTGACAGTGCCTTTGAGAAAGCTGACACACAAAAATGTTGCATGGTCTTGGTTAGAACAGCATCAGAAAGCATTTGAAGACCTTAAGCAGAAAATTACTACCCCACCTATATTAAGATACTGGGCCAGATTTGCGAAAGACGTCAGACAGCCAATATGTCTGCCGAGCGATCCACAGCTGGCAGGGGTGTGCATGAGAGCTTCTAACGCTAGTCTTGCATGGACAGTGTCATGGTAAGCAAATTACCTCATTTGCTGCTGAAAGTTCTGCAAATGAGGTAAATTTGCAATCCAGGAAACATTAACCTGTCTGTGGCAGAGTACTGTTATCTGCAGAAATGTACTCCTTTGGTAACGGAGTACCGTTCTGCAAATAGCAAAACGGAGCTATGACAGCTCCAAATAAAGGATGCATCCAGTTGATAAAGCATGCCAATGGCTAAATATAAGGCCATTGGCATTTTTAAATGTTTAAAATTATTAAAATCTATTTTTTTCCCCGATCTGCAATGTTTAAATGTAGCATAGTGCTGCGCAAACGTGCGGCACTTAAAAAACAAGAAAATAATTTAAAAATAGCCAAAAATAGGCATTTTTCGCTAAAAAGATTATCCTGCATGCAGATGAATGGCATGCTGAAGACAACATGGCCACTGAGTAGTGGTTGCTAAGGGGGGGAAGCTCAGTGTGAGAGATGTAACCAAGCATTAGTAGCCAATCCTATGCAAATGAGGATAAGGATAGTGAATCCCAATTTTCCCCAGCATGTGAGCCATGTCCCAAGAGTGTAAGTGTAGGAGTAGGTGAGTAGTAGAGTAGAAGATAGGTGGCATCATGAGGGGGGGGTGTCAGAAAGGCTGAATGCTTATTGGAGCACAGTGTCTTGCGTTTGCCCTGAGTTGCTCATGATTGCAAGAGGCATGTCTACAGTCGTCCTTTTTGAAAACCAGAAACCAAGGGCATACACCGTGAATATATCTGAAATTTCTTGCAAACATGCACAGAGCATGTGCGAGCGTGTGTGCATGTGTGCGCTCGTTTGCGCGGCGCTGCCCTGGGCAGAAACAGAAATGGAAAAGGAAGGAAAAGAAGTAGTAGGAAGTTAACCAAGGAGAACTAGCAGAGCTGCCAGGTGAAATATATCAGAATCAGCCAATTACACAGGCAGCAGACTAGCCCAGCGCAGCCCAGCCCAGCCCAGCACTTTAAACTCTGCAAACAGCATTCTTCCCTGTTTTTTCCCAAGAACTCTGCAACACTGCGGTATACAAAGAGGGAAAGCTTAAAAACTTTAAAGTCAGACAAAATGCTAGGGGCTGCTCTTGCTATCATAAACCAACATGTGCAAGGTGCTGAGGGTGGTGATGTTGTGAATGCTGCTGAGCAACCCACAGTGAGGAGACAGAGAAGAGTGCACAGACCCAGGGTAACCCACCAGGGGCTACATGAGCTGGAGATAGTGGAGTGATATAGGGTGGACAGAGACCTCCTGCAGAAAATTTTTGAGCTGTGCTGGCCATGCCTCACACACAGAACCAAGAGAGGGGAACCCATCCCAGTGGATACCAAGGTATGTGTTGGCCTAAGAATACTAGCTGCAGGTACCTTCCAGAGACCAACTGGTGATATGATGGGAATTTCACAGGCATCAGCATCCAGGGTACTGCACCAGTTCCTGGATGCCATGTCAGCACATGTCGGTGAGCATGTATATTTCCCCAATTCCCGTGAGGCTTTGGCCAGCAATAAGCATCTTTTTCACCAAATAGCAGAATACCCTGAGGTAGTGGGTGCAATAGACTGCACGCACATACACATCAAAGCACCACCCAGTGAGCAGTGTAGGGTCTACATCAACCTCAAGGGCTTCCCCTCTATCAACTACCAGGTCATGTGCGATGCCCAGGGCATAATAATGAATGTGTGTGTTGGCTGCCCTGGAAGCTATCACAGTTCCCACATCTGGCATCTGACACAGCTGTACCCGAGATTTGCCAATGGGGACATCCATGATGATCACCTAATGGAGGATGCTGGATACGCACTGGAGCCGTGGCTGATGACACCCATCAGAAATGCACACACAGGCAAACAAGAACTCCATAATGAGGCACACACACAAACAAGAAACATTATTGAGTGTGTGTTTGGGATGCTCAGGTCAAGGTTCCGGAGTTTGGACACATTTGATGGAGCCTTGCAGTTCTCACCAACTACATGTACCCAAATTGTCATGGTATGTGCCATGCTACACAATATGATTAGGTTCATAGGTTCATAGGTTCATACTAGGCTATCTGCCCGAGGGCATTTACAAGCCTAGCCCATAGTTTTGTGGCTTACGCCACCCCTTTAGTATGGGGAACTATACCCATTATTTTGCTGTGCCTCTGTTGAGCAGTGACACTGAGGTAATCCCTGTATATCTAGATCTCCCATCCATTGGTCAAGATTTCTCTTGAACAAGGCCAGCTCTGCCTCACATATACCGGATTTATTTCACAGCATAGGGAGTCTTTGGGTGATGAATCTATCCCTCTCCAGCGTCCTATTAATAGCGTGTGTCGGGTTTAAGTCTCCCGCCCTTGTGGCTCTGACGGATCTAGATTTTTTGAGGTGAAGCATATTCATCAAATCTGGGTTTGACATGGCCTTGTATGTTAGGCAAAGGTCACCTCTGAGCAAGTGGTAAGCGACTGAATAGAGCTGGAGTTCTTTCAGTCGGGCAGCATGATCCTGTGAAAACAGCTGCAGCAGGAACAGCATGGGGCAGGGCCAAACAGCCCCCCACAATCCCCAAGGCCTGCACAGGCACAGCATGACTCAGAGGAGGAACAACCTGAGCCTGCCCCAATAGGCAGAAGAAGGTGTGCCCAGTATGCCCTGGCCTTGGCAAAGAGGCAACGCATAGCACATATGCTGACTCAGTAGGAACGCTGGAAATGACACCTCTCTCTGACTCGCACATACAGTAAAAGGGATGCCTAACTTGACACTACCTGTTTTCAAACATGTATAGGGAGTGTACTATGTGCATCCGACACAGGCAGCCCTGCAGCACCACCTGAGGCATGAGTACCCTATTTTAAGCAATATAAAGCACTGCTAAGCACATTTTACCAGTATTGAGCATATTTAAATTCAATTGCGCATAGCTGCACACTACGCTAACCAGCGCAACGTCGGGCAACATCAGGCAACATTGAGCAATGTTGGACAAAGTCGGGCAAAGTTGAGCATAGTCGGGTAAACACACTCACACCTGCTTTACTGTTCCTTAAGCAGTCTGGTCTGCCCAGCAGGAAAATAAAAATCAATGACAGGGCTCAAACTCAGGATACTGTGCACTGTAGTCACAGTACTGAACCCCTAAGCCATGACAGCATTTCACTGGCACAGACACAACTTAACTCACTCACACATACCAGTTGGGGGGGTCACATACCTAACAGTCACAGCCAGCAGGACAAATGTAGACAAACACAAACAAATGCTATATCATGCCCTCTGAAGAGTCATATGAGTAACCTCCCCCAGGCCTATGCAGACAGATAACAGCAGGCCAGGCAGTGTGATGTGGGTTGGGTAGGCTATGAAGTCATAAACTAATATGCGTGTAATTGGAAGCTAAGGTCTGTAGTACAGTGGTATGCCTCAAGCCAGTATGATAGGCAACAGTACAGACTGAAATGGAGTACCTGACATAGTAGTGCAGGCCTAGCAAATGTGTATAAGTGTCAGGTGAACCCTTCATCCTATGTACACCCACAGTAACAATCAGATGTGCCCCCCCCGGGTAGAAATGTACAAATAATAGCTGCCCCACTGCATGTAGAATGACTCATGGAAGCCTTGCAGGCACACTGTGCTTCCTGTCAATGTACAACACAAAGGTGAGCCCTGAAGTAAAAACCAACTTGATTTTCACACACATATAGTATATATGATCATACTGGGCATGCTCACACACTTAAATTTAGCAATGTTCAGTCAGCAACATACTGAAAGGTCATACTGGGCATGTCTGAGTACAGCAGTGGGCCACACATATCTGGCAGTTGCAGTTCTTACTCCAGACAATTGTCACTATTTACCAGTCCTGCTTTCTGCACACACTGATATGAAAACAGACCCATATAATATATTGGACACCTGTCATAATCAAACTATGTACTCCAAGTACTTAAATTGTTCAAAGAAAGTGAAAAAACAAAGAAGATCAATAATTCTCCGATCAGTATCATCAAGAAACAATGAGCACTCCTAACATTACCCAAGCCATGGTCAAAGAGTCCATAGAGAACCATGAAGCGTTCTTTCACTATGTCATAAATATCAGTGTAAACACATATATGTTCTGAGTCAGTGCAAACTGTAAATTAATACATGTACATGACTGACATTGCCAACATCTTGTCAGACAAGTTCATACATATTTACCCCCTTCTCACTGACAAAAAGGCCCATTATCATACCTGGAGATTGTGAAAACCCAGAAATCACATATACAATGGTTAAACAGCTCTTTCCAAACCTAAAAACATGGCATGTATGGGATAACATGGTTTCCCTGACTGTGTCATATGTGAACTCCAAAACAAACAGACCTTGCACCTGAACAGTCTGTCTGTACAGGATATGAAACTGTTGAATGGGTTACAGCAACATTTGGCACACACCACGAGTGTTGGTGCACAACAGACCATGGGAACTATTGTCTTATAAGCCTAATAAGCCTGATGTGCAAGGCCATGGAGTCCATCATTATGGAACTCATAAATAGAGCTATTGAGAGCCTACAAACACCCAACCCTACCCATTTTGGTTTGGTCAGGGGCAGATCATGGTTCCTAAATCTGCAAGACAGTTTTCAAGGCAGTCACCTGGGACATGCATCAATGACATGAGCTACACATGGCCTACATAGACCTTGAAAAGCCCTTTTCCAACATCCCACATACATGTCGTATCCACAAAATAAACAATCTGTGCATAAACACATATGTCATCTGATGGATTGCCAACTGGGGTACAGATTGATCCCACAAGGTAAGAATTGTGGTCTCCTGTTCAAACTGGTAACAACTGCTGTCCCCCATGGCTCAGTCCTGGGACCCCTCCTGTCTGGTGTATACTTTTCAGAAATACAGTCAAACACGAGGGCTATGTTTAGCAAAGTTTGTGGATGACTGCAAAAGGTTGTCATAATCAATGTTTGGGACAACAGAGACATCCTTAAAAAGGGTCTCAGTCAGACAGATGTGGTGCCAAACTTATGGACTCGAGCTACAGTCATACAAATACCACATAGGTGCCAACACCCTAAATATGGAGGTAATAATAAGGGATCTATGGGCACATGTGGATAGTTATCACTGCTTCCAAAAACACATTCACAAAGTGGTTAGAAAATCATGCTATAGGTTCCCACAAACTGCCAAGGTCTTTGCATGTAGGTCAAAGGAGGTTCCCTCTACTCATCAGTCATCAGACCCATCGTAGAGTACCACAACACACTTGTGATAAATCTGACTAGGCATCTTCAGCAGCTGGAAAGACCACTGACGTACCTCAACAAGAGCATTACTGGCCTCAAACAGTAGCCCCATGCAACAAGACCGAATTTAACTCAATCTGTACTCTGTTGCATACTGTCTACTCAGGTAATCTCTGCCCAACAGACAGGTCCATGTCCAATGCAGAACTGATGCACATGTGCTATCTGAAGTAACCCCAAGCTCACTGTACTACATGCTCTAGGGATATCATCATCACAACAATAAATAGAACATGTTGGAGGGATACATTAATAACTCACAGACTTCCCTTTCTTTGGAACAGGCTCCCTCCCAACCTGCATTAAGCTGAGTCCCTCACTGACACTCTTCCAGAGGAGCCTTGATGAGTGTATGTGAAACTGAACTGTCACACCATGGATCACTTCATCAGCTC
Organism: Protopterus annectens; assembly: GCF_019279795.1. Lineage (NCBI taxonomy): Eukaryota > Metazoa > Chordata > Ceratodontiformes > Protopteridae > Protopterus > Protopterus annectens. Next base: position 227,942,149 of record NC_056741.1, read on the forward strand.
TACTACACAGAGGCCTAGGAAACTAACTCCATGGGTGGTGATAGCTGCACACTCTGGCCATACTAATATATGCCTTCAGGCAGATAGCCTATTACCTACCTATGTACCGATATATATATATATATATATATATATATATATATATATATATATATATAGGGGGAACACAGTATAATAAGCCAAAGATGGATGGGCAGAGATGTGTGTAAGAGGGTAACCATGACAGGGAGCCATCCAGGACTGTCCCACTCAGCACACATCCCAATGGCACAAAAGACATGAGGTGCACATCTCACCCAGTGTACATAACAGCCACCAGTATCTGTAAGCATTACAGTGTATATGGTCCATGTGCCTGCTGTACAACATGACAGTACAATGAAGTACACATCTACTATCTGTAGACATGTATCTGTCACACACTCTACTACATACCTATGAACCCATCTTCAATAAGGCATATGTTAGCCTAGGCAAGTTGTGCAGCTTTCACCACCCCATTGGGTAGTCTCCCAAGCCCTCATTCTAATAGTTAGTACCCTAAGCCCCTTTCTAGTGGGGCTGCTGATGTGATGACTGGCGTGAATTGTCTGTTTCCCATCCACTCATCAAGGTTCTTATTGAAGAGTGTCAGCGAGGGGCTCTGTCTGATGTACATTGGGACTCTGTTCCACAGTAAGGCAAGTATCTGGGATAGTACTCTATCCTACCAGCATGTTGTATTCATTGTTGTGATGAGGTTCATATCCCTGGAGTGTGTAGGGTGACTCAATTTTGTTATCTGTAGATGGAGCATGCTCAGCAGTTATGTGTTGGACATGGCTCTATATATTAGGCAGAGTGTGCCTCTGAGTAGGCGGTACGCAACGAAAAACAGATTTAGTTTTACCAGTTATGTTGCATAACACAATTGTTTGAGACCAGTAATCCTCTTGGTGAGGTATCTCTGTGGGCTCTACAGCTGCTGGATATGCGTAGTCGGGTACATCCAAAATGGTGCATTGTACTCAATGATGGGTCTGATGACTTAAGAGTAGAGGGACACTACTACCTCTTCGGATCCTGATGCAAACCCTATGTTGATTAGGTGGGCCACATAGGATTTCTCAATCACTTTGGCAACATGGTTGTCAAAGGAAAGATGACTATTTGTGTCCCCAGATCCCTTATTACCTTGTCAGTTTTAAGGAGGTAACACCAATGTGGTAGTTTGTGTCAGTTTTCACCAAAGGGGATCACTATGCATTCCTCCACATTGAGCTTGAGGCCATGATTCTGACACCATGCATCTGTCTCATAGAGTCCATTCTGGAGAATATTTGTGTCATCCAGGGAATCTATTATGGCAAACACTTTACAGTTCCCAGCAAACTTAGTCAACCACAACCCTCCTGTGTTGGCATGTACATTTGAGAAGTCCATATCAAACAGGAGGGACCCCAGGACTGAACCATGGGGGCCACCAGTTGTTACCGGTGTAGAGTCTGACATGTAGCCAGCAACTCTTAATTTGTAGAATCTATCTGTGAGCCACTTTGCAATCCATCTTGTGATGTATGGATTCATGCCCAGGTTGGTGAGTTCATCTATGATATCTGACTGGGGAATGGTGTCAAAGGCTGTAGTGAAGTATAGGTAGGCTGTGTTGAGCTCATTTCAATCATCTATAGTCTGGGCAATGGTCTCAAATAAATCCACCCAGTTCAGGAGGTGTGATTCGCATATGATGAAGCCAAACTGGGTGTGCTCAACTGTGTGTAGTGTCACAATCTCTTTATTGTATACTTCTGTTATGATTGGCTCCATTGCCTTAAAGATCAGACTCGTCAGGCTCATAGAGCATAACTGTCAAGGGTTTTTTGTGGCCCCACCCCTGTGGAGTGTGAAAAATGTTGCTGTGCAACATTCTATGGGTACATATCCTGTACAGAGCATGTAGAGAGAGGTGTAGGTATCCTTGATGAATATGGATACATCCCCACCCTATGTGCTATGATCCAGGCCCTGATGCTGGAAGGTATGGAATGAGTAGTATCCTGGTAGTGCTGCTGTACTCTCTGGAGCCTTGAACTAGGTTTCTGTTACTGCACAGATATCAATATTCTCCATACTGAGATGTGCCTTGAGTGTGTGCATCTGGAGGCTGAGACTTCTGGCAATGATTAGCATTTAGCTAACTTTGTGGTTATTTGTGTTGGTTATGGGGTTTGGTTTGTCCTGAGTGACCGGTGTTCCACACCTGAAGTCAAGGCCTCATTGGTCCCATTTGACCATAAGCTAATTACCCTGCATATCCACATTCTGGACCCACCCCCTCATTAAGGAAACCATGTTAAAAAATGTCTCCAAAGCCAACTTCATGCTTCTTAAGACAAAAGTGCTGAACTTCAGGACACCCGTGCAGATGGACAATACTGTTACGACTACTGAATCCTTCACAATTGCACTTTATAAGCACTTACATCAGTGTATGCATCGTGCTATCCCAAACAGAACCAAGATGCTATCCTCCAAAGAAAAGGAAGCCAATCTGTTGGTCCCCTGCCATAAACAAACTGCACAATGGAAGGAAGAAACTGTTGCAAAAGAGGATAAAATCCCATGAGTGGAGGAGCTTCCTGGTCATCCTCAGGAGGAAGCTGTGATCCCTGATAAAATCCTCCAAAGCTAGTTATGAAAACAAAGTCAACACTGATTCTAAAGACAACCACAAAGCATTCTATAGCTATGTCAAGAATCTCAATGGCAACACTCAGATCTGCTCTGAGTTACAGCACAATGGCACTAAATATACAAACCCAACTGATATTGCCAACAGCCTGGCAGATAGGATCAGTGCTAATGTTACCCCCCTCTCACTCATGAAAGAGCACATCTCTATACTGGAAGAATGCATAGTTGTTGCCATCATGGCTGCACAGGTAAAAACCACTCTCCAAAGCCAGGAACACAGCATCCATGGGACCAGACTACATCCCAGGCTGCATTCTACACAAACTACAGAACGAACTGGCACCACACCTACATACCATGTTCAATCATAGCCTCACCTCAGGCTTTGTGCCTGCTGAATGGTGCACAGCGACAGTTATCCCACTACACAAGGGGGGGAGCCACCACGGACCCCAGGAACTAGCGCCCCATTAGCCTGATGAGCCTGATCTGCAAGGCCATGGAACGTATCATCATGGAACTTATAAACAAAGACATTGGTAATCTCCAAACTCTGCACCACAATGATTTTGGATTTGTAAAAGGCAGATCATGTCTCCTAAACCTGATAGACTTTTTTGAAGCAGTCACCAAAGCCGTAGGCAAGGGTAAGGTGGTTCACACAGCCTATCTAGATCTTGCCATGGCTTTCAACACCATCCCCCACTCTGGAATTATGGATAAACCCACTAAACTAGGTATAAATTCCTATGTCACAAGATGGGTTGCCAACTGGCTCACTGACACAACCCACACTGTGAAAGTAGCAAACTCCAAGTCCAACTTTGGACCAGTGACAAGTGGAGTACCAGAGGGTTCAGTCCTGGGTCCAGTCCTGTTCGGTATCTACTTCCCTGAAGTACAGGTTAACATGAAAGGTCTCTGGCTAATGAAGTTCCCAGATGACTGCAAACTAGGAGCCATAATCGAGACTACTAACAATGTGGACATCCTACAAAAGGGCCTCACTGAGACAGATCCCTGGTGTCAAAGCCATGGCCTCAAGCTCAATGCCAGAAAGTGCAATGTCATCCCCTTTAGTAAAAACACTGTACCCACAAACTACAACATAGGTGGTAGTATACTTAACACCGAAAGTGTGATAAGAGACCTTGGGACACAGGTGGACAGCAGACTCTCCTTTGATAATCACATCACCACAGTAGTCAGGAAATCCTTCTACGTGGCACACCTCATCACAAAAGGTGTCTCATGCAGAATAAAACAGGTCATTGTTCTCCTCTACTTATCACTCACTAGATCCATTATAGAGTACAATGCCCCTTTTGCTATGTACCTCACAAGACATCTGCAACAACTGGAAATCCTGCAGAAATACCTCACAAAGAGGATTAGTGGCCTCAAATACATGCCATACACAGACTGTCTCAATACACTACAGCTTTACTTTGTTGCATATTGCCTACTCAGAGGTGATCTCTGCCTAACATACAAAGCTATGTCAAACACAGAGCTGTTGGACATGCTCCACTTAAAGAAATCCCAATCCCTCTGAGCATCGGCCCCAAAACCCAGAGTGAAATACAAAAGGAGAGGGTGTATCCATTTTCATAAAGGATACCCACACCTCCAGGTTAGTGGCACAGCACGAGGCCTTGGAGACCATGCAAGTGCAACTAACATTGGGCAAAGCTGCTTATCAGATCGTAGCCTGCTACAGATCACATACCTTGTCTCAGGACCCTCACTCAGTATTCCTGAGGACACTGGGAAATATAAAGGTCCTACCAAACACCATGATATGAGGAGATTTCAACTACCCAAACATTGACTGGGAGAATAAGTCTAGTACAAAGCCCTTTGCCCAATGCTTCCTAGAGTTTATAAACTCAAACGGCCCGGAACAGCTGGTCACCATGCTCACTAGAGATGACAGCATACTGGACCTGATCATCACCAACATGGGGGATCAGTGTTCCACATCAGAGGTAAACCCCTCACTGGTAATATCAGATCATGAAGTAATCACACTGGACATCCACATCCCGACCCCCCCCAGTCAACAAAACCACTGTGAAAAACTTTTCAAAAGCAAACTTCACACTTCTCAAGACCAAAGTGGAAAGTTTCAAAGCCCCCTTGCTACAGGATAATGCTATCCAATCTGCAGAATCCTTTACAAGTGCATTCTATGAGCATCTACAGGGATGCATGGATTGAGCCATCCCAATTAAAACCAAGACTCACTACTCCAAAAAGAAGAAACAAATCTGGTAGTCCTTGCCCATAAATAAGCTATACAACAGAAGGAGGAAATTAACACATGCTAGAGCAAAATTCCTAAAAGGAAAGGCATCACTGATCATTATTAGCAAGAAACCACGATCACTCATAAAATAATCCAAGTCCAGTTTCTAAAGAAAAATTGCCAAGGAATCTAAAGATAACCACAAAGCCTTCTTTAGCTATATCAAACATTTAGGTGGCAACTCTCAGATATGTTTTCAGCTACTGCAAAATGGCAAAAAATACACTGAACCAACTGACATTGACAACATCCTGGTGGACAAGTTCAGTGCAAACTTCACCCACCTCATCCCCAAATGGGTCTGTGTCCATCCCAGAAGAATGCAGAGCCCACAGACATCATGGACATGCAGGTAAAAACAGCCCTCTCCAAAGCTAAGAACACAGCATCAATGGGACTGGATGGTGTCCCAGGCTGCAACTTACACGAGTTCCAAAAGGAACTAAACCCTCACCTACATTCACTGTTCAGACTCAAACTTACCACATGTTATGTACCCAAAGAATGGCGTACAGCAGCAGTCATCCCACTCCACAAAGGTGGTGCCACAACAGAACCTGGGAACTATCACCCTATAAGCCTGACCAGCCAGCAATGCTATGGAGCGAATTATCATGGAACTCATAAACAGAGACATTGGGAACCTCCAGATACTGGACCCTACCCAATTTGGCTTTGTTAAAGGCAGATCCTGCCTCCTAAACCTAGTTGACTTATTTGAAACAGTTACCAAGGCCATAGATGAAGGGAAGGTAGTCCACACAGCCTACCTGGACCTCACTAAGGCCTTTGACACCATTCCCCACTCTGGCATCATAGACAAGCTTACCAACTTGAACATTAACCCCTATGTCATGAGATGGCTGGCCAACTGGTTCATGGATAGAACACATATGGTCAGAGTTGCAGGTGCTATGTCCGACTCTAAACCATTCACAAGTGGCATCCCACAGGTCTTGGTCCTGGGACCCCTCCTGTTCATTATATACTTCTCTGAGGTACAGGCAAGCACGGGAGGACCATGGCTGACCAAGTTCCCAGATGACTGTAAACAGGTGGCCATAATCGACTCTCTGGCTGATACAGACATCCTCCAGAAGGGTCTTACAGAGACAGATACCTGGTGTCAAAACCATGGCCTCAAGCTGAATGCCAAAAAATGCATAGTCATCCCTTTTGGAAAAAACAAAGTGCCCACGAATTACCACATAGGTGGTAATCCACTAGGTATGGAAAATGTAATTAGGGACCTGGGGACCAAGGTAGATAGTAACCTCTCCTTTGATAATCACATTGGCAAAGTGGTTAGATATTCCTTCTATGTAGCCCACCTAATCATGAAAGGGTTCACCTCTAGATCAAGAGAGGTCATTGTGCCCCTCTACTCATCACTCATTAGGCCCACAATAGAGTACAATGCCCCATTTGGTATGTACCTTAATTGGCACATGCAACAGCTGGTAAGACCACAAAAGTACTTCACCAAGAGGATCATGGGACTCAAAGAGATGCCCTATGCAGCTCAACTAAAGACACTCCAGCTCTACTAGGTTGCTTACTGCCTGCTCAGAGCTGATCTATGCCTGACGTATAAGGCCATGTCCAACTGGGAATTAATGGACATGCTCCACCTCAAGAAAAACAAATCTCTTAGAGCCACATGCTCCAGTGAATTAAACCTCAGCAAAGCAATGGACGTGCTGGAGAGATAGTTTCCTGCCCCAGAGACTTCCCTCATTCTAGAACAGAATCCCAGTTGATGTCAGGCAGATCCCGTTGCAAACTCTCTTCAAGAGGAATCTTGATGAGTGGATGGAAAATTGTAAATTTACCCCTGAGATCACTTCAGCGGCCCTGCTAGACAGAGGCCCAGGAAACTAATTTAAAAGGGAGGCGAAAGCCAGCACATTCTGGCTAGGCTTATAAATGCCCTTGAACAGATAGCCTAGTACATACCTATGAACGTACATGCTCTAGGCACCTAAACCTTGTCACCACAATAAACAGAACATGCCGGAGGGACAGATTCCTATCCCACAGACTTCACATACTCCAGAATAAACTATCTATATCAAACAAAGCTCCTCATTAGCACTCTTCAAGGAAAATCTTGATTATTGGATGGGAAATAGGAAATTCACCCTGGGGATCACTTCTGTGTCTCTGCATGACAGTGGCACAGGAAAATAAATTTATTGGGTGGCAAAAGCCAGGGTACCATTTTGGCTGGCCTTGTATAGGCCCCAGGGCTGATAGACTAGTACCTACCTATGAACCTATGAACCTTTGAGCCTTGCCTAAAAAAGGTAATATGGGGACAGCACGAGCCTTGGCCAGTATTCAGAAGCATAGGGGTGGCAGGTGCAAACCATCTGTAGTGAATCAACAAGACTTGTCCATCATGTCATCACAGGCAGACAGAGACTGGATCCCCTTTGAATGACACCAGGCGCTCAGCCAATTGTTGAAGTTTATCATCTTTCTGTTATATTACAGTATCATGTAGGTGAAGGTAAGATGCTACTCAAGGTTTTACCCTGTGTGTGCCAGCATGTGGTACATCAACCCATATATGATATGGTCATGGCCTATGCATACAATACACTCACAATACACCTAGTATGATAAGCCTGATGAGGTTAGCAAATGTGAAAAAAACCCTTGTGCAAACTGTCAGCAAGTAATGGTGTATTGCACCCTGTAACTCCATATTGCTTGCTGAAGAGTAAAGACGTTCTTAGTTTGGATTAACTTGGCAACTGTGTGTGTGTGTGTGTGTGTGTGTGTGTGTGTGTGTGTGTGTGTGTGTGTGTGTGTGTGTGTGTGTGTGTGCGTGTGTGTGTGTGTGTCTCCCCCTGGGGAGGAGCAACCTTTCTGGAGACTATTCAAATACCTTAAAAGTGGTATACTCATCTTTGTCAAGTCTGATGATGTCACCATCCTACAAATATACCTGTGGAAAGATGAAATCCCAGTAATGTGTATAGTGTGTTGTGTAAATGTGTACTGCTGTAGTTTCATAATGTAGTTAGGCAGGAGTTTGATTCCTGTACCTGCCAACTGTGTGTGTGTGTGTCTCCCTGAGGAAGTGCAACCTTTTTGGAGACTACTCAAACACCTTAAAAGTGGTATACTCATCTTTGTCAAGTCCGATGATGTCACCATCCTACAAATATACCCGTGGAAAGGTGAAATCCCAGTAATGTGTATAGTGTGTTGTGTAAATGTGTACTGCTGTAGTATCATAATGTAGGTAGGTAGGGGGTTGAATCCTGCACTTGCCAACTGTGTGTGTGTGTGCGTGTGTGTGTGTGTGTGTGTGTGTGTGTGTGTGTGTGTGTGTGTGTGTGTGTGTGTGTGTGTGTGTCTCCCTGGAGAAGAGGAATCTTTTTGTAGACTACTCAAACACCTTAAAAGTGGTATACTCATCTTTGTCAAGTCCGATGATGTCACCATCCTACAAATATACCTGTGGAAAGGTGAAATCCCAGTAATGTTTATAGCACATCATGTAAATGTGTACTGTTGTAATATCATAATGTAGTTAAGTAGGGGTGTGAATCCTGCACTTGCCAACTGTGTGTGTCTCCCTGGGGAGGAGCAACCTTCTTGGAGACTACTCAAACATTTTAAAAGTGGTATAATCATCTTTGTCGAGTCTGATGATGTCACCATCCTACAAATATACCTGTGGAAAGGTGCAATCTCAATAATGTGTATAGTGTGTCATGTAAATGTGTACTGTTGTAATATCATAATGTAGTTAAGTAGGGGTTTGAATCCTGCACTTGCCAACTGTGTGTTTGAGTGTGTATGTCTCCCTGAGGAGGAGCAACCTTATTGGAGACTACTCACACACCTTAAAAGTGGAATACTCATCTTTGTCAAGTCTGATGATGTCACCATCCTACAAATATACCTGTGGAAAGGTGAAACCCCAGTAATGTGTATACATTGTGTAAATGCATACTGCTATAGTATCATAATGTAGTTAGGAAAGAGTTTGAATCTCGCACTTGCTGACTGCGTGTCTGTGCTCCAGGTGTGTAACACCGTTGGCCAATGTGGAGTGGGTTTTGATTTTTCTAGTGTATGACATATCACAATGACAACTGTATGTACATTACACATGTAAGGTAGCTGTGGGGCAAATCCATATACATACATGTGACCTCAAGTATTTCATAGGTGGGTACTCTGCTTTCTCCATGAACGCATATGTTATCTTTGCCAGAGCGTGCTGGTGCTTTCTAGACCTTAGGTCACTTCTGTATGCTTGTGACAAGCTTAGCCACTGCAGTGATCCCTGGGCTACGGCTTCCATTTCACATCCACTCATCACGGTTTCTATTGAAGAGTGTGAGTAAGGGTTTATGCTTGAGGTATATTTGAAACCTGTTCCAAAGCAAGCAAAGTCTGGCAAAGATGACTAATCATTATAGGTGTGCAACAACCTCAGTGGATCTGCATGCAAACCCTTTATTGCTTATGTGCTCCACAGAGGGATTTCCAAAACCCTTTGGTAATGTGATTATCAAAGGAGAGATGACTTAACACATGGGTCTATGTATACATTAGTACCTGTTCCACATTTTGGGGGCTACTACCTATGTGGTACTCTGGGGATACTTTGTTTTCTAAAAGTGGATAACTATGCTTTCTTAGACTTATAGATTTACAGAATGAGTTTGACACCAGGTATCTATCTGTATGTTACCCTTTTGGAGGATGTGTATGTCATCTTGAAAATAAAGTATAGCCCGCAGTATGCATTTTCATCAAACATGGGCAGACATATCCCTACTGTGTTTGCTTGCACCTAAGAAAGTTATATGCCAAACAGGAGTGGTCCCAGGACTGAGTGCAGGTGAATACCACTTGTTACTGGCATAGAATAGTACATGGAGGCTGCAAATGTTACTGTGTGCCCTACATCTGTGTGTCCGTTGTCAAGCCATCATCTAACAATCATGTATGGTCAGTCTGTTGAGGCTATGTCTAATACCAGTATGTGGGATGGGCATGATTTGCTGGTGAGCTATAGCTTGGCTGTGTTGACCTCCCCTCCCTCACCTATAGCCTTGTTGACTGGTTTGAAGTCTACTAGGTGTAGGAGCCATGATCTGGCCTTTAGAGAACCTAAGTGGGTATTGTGCAGTGTTTGCAGGTTCATAATGTCTATGTTAATGAGTTCTATAATGCTGTGCTCCATAGCCTTACAGACAACATTGGTCTGGCTTATAGGTTGAGAGTTTCCAGGACCTGTTTTATTTCTACCCTTAATCAATTTATGTTAACATTTGCACTCGGTGTGATGAGGGTGGACAGGTTTAAGAATAAGTATATTAGAGGGTCAGGCCAGGTTTGAAGATTAGTAGACCATGCCAGATAGGCAGAATTAAGTTGGTTTGTACATGTGCTGAGGAGGGATGCAGAGTATATTGTGAAATAGATGCTAAGGATGAAGCCACCAGGTAACAGGAAAAGAGGAATGCCCAAGATAAGATTTATGGCTGTGGTGAGAGAGGACATGCAGGTGGATGGTGTGATAGCGCAAGATGCAGAGGCCAGTTATGTACTGTGGCGACCCCTAATGGGAGCATCCAAAAGGAGAAGAAGACGTTATAGCATAACCCTTTTGGACTGTGAACACCATTACAGTGTGTCAAGCCCCAAGTATGTAACCTGTATAGAGGCTGCATCTGGACAGAGTGTTTAGGTGAGTGGTGACTTCATATGTCAGCTTGTGTATGACACAGCCAGGGACAATGTCCAGTACCATTGCCACTGTGGTGTGTACTTTGTTAAAGAGATGTTTTAACTAGAGTGTCTGTGAATCATCAGGTTTTACATTCTTCAGGTCTGGAAATGTGACCCTTGTGTAATGACAGGGTGGTGACATCTGCATTCAAACTGTCTGACAAGAAATTGGTAATGTCAGTCAGATAAGTGTACTTTGTGACCATTTACATTAACTGTGACCCGATCTGAGATTTCACCTGTAGATTAAGAACAACACTGAAAAAAGCTTTAGTTTTGTCTTTGGAATCCTTGCCATTTTGTATTTTGAAGCTTGCCTTGTATGTTTATTGAGGGATTGTATTTTCCCAGTGATACTGACCAGAGAGGTTATCCCTTCTTGGTATGTAACTCTTTTGGTACAACTTCACACCTTCTATTATATATTTAGTTCATGGCAGGGGTCCATGAGACTAATGCACTTTTATGTGAGAAATTCTTGGGTTTGTGATAGTACAGCCCATGCAACCTTGTAGGTGAACAGTGTGCATTAATAAAGAATTATGCAGCTGGGACAGTGTTAACCTTAGTAATGCAAACCAATGACAGATAGCAACAACAGCATCACCCACAGCACAGTGTTAACCCGTGTCATACACACACATGCGTACTCAAGTTCCAAAATGTGTGTAGTACAATACATACTGGCCACCAATAGAAAGTATGGAGTGTTAATACTGGCCAATACAGGGTATGTGACCCTGCCCATGTGTCCAATATGCACGTACATGCAGACAGTGCACCTCCACCTTGTACACAAATGTACATCTGCAGACCTGTGCTGCACACACCCCACACTCTCTCTCCACTGTATAATGCATGCTGACACAACTACACACATCAGCCAAGTGGCACATGGGCAAACAAAACACAATTGGAATAAATACTGCTGGAAACAATACAACATTGCTAGTTACAGCTTTAATGCATCATGCCTGCTCAGCTACACCTTCAAGGATATCATTACACTTTACTGCTGACAACATGCTACACATTCAACCATTGCTGTACTTTATTAAAGTCACCCTGTGCATCAGCACCATGTTAGCCTGTTCCTGCATCAATGTTACAGATGACAAGAGGTGGCAGAGGTTTCATCATATGCACAGGGTGTGTTGTTGGTTTGCCAGAGGCCTACACTGAGCCATACAATTGACATTTGTGTGTGAGTGTGTGTGTGAGGGCCATGAGTACTGTTATGGGCCAATGTTGACGTAGTGTGTGCGGGTATGTGTTTGCCCTAGGTTTCTGGTTTATGTGTGTGTGTCTGCATGCACACAGTTCCACCATGTGGCTGCCATATATGGGGATTTGTAAGACAGCTACAGACTGTACCTGGCAGGCTTCAGTTCCACCATGTGGCTGCCATATACGGGGATTTGTGAGACATCTACAGACTGTACCTGGCAGGCTTCAGTTCCACCATGTGGCTGCCATATACAGGGATTTGTGAGACATCTACAGACTGTACCTGGCAAGCTTTACAGATCACCATCTCTGGCCATAGATATGGAACCTGTGCCTGGCAGGGGTGCTACAGACAGTATCAGGTACTAATCCAGACTGGGTACTATCCGAAGATGTTGACATACGTTCTGGATCCAGGTCTCTGCTGAGACTGGCCAGAGCCTCATGCACGTGGTCTTCTAGGACAGTCTATGGACAGCCCCCCCAACATTGCTGGGGCTGGTACTGGCACTATGGGAGCGGCTGTGACTTGCTGGATGTCCAAGGCAACCTCCAGCTGCTGATGTCCATGTTGATGTCTCAACCATCCCGCACTGTCCTGGCACATGGACATCCAATGTCTCGCCCCAAAGTCTATCAATGACCTCAGTGTAATTACATATGGCACCTGCTAGGTCACGGATACTGTCATTTACAGAGGTGTTATGAGCCCTCTGTGCCCTTAGTCCCAGTCTGGTGTACCACTCCATTTGTGTCTGTGCCTCCATGACAGCCTGGAACACGCTTGTGGTAGAAAGAGGCATGGCATGTCTGCCAGGGGCATGATAACCAGCAGTGCTCTGACGAGAACCCCCTGGGCATCTGCCTATGTGGTAGCGTTCCAGACATCTGGCTATGGCTGCTGTGTCCTGATACATGTGCCATAGATACCACACTGTCCCTCAGCTAAGGGCAATGGTGATGATGGATGTACAGGCAGTATGACTGTGTGCATGGATGAGGTGGAGACTTGTGTACTATCAATTGGTGGCCCAACAGACCCTGACAAACCTGCCTGTGCCTCAACACACCTATCCTCATGATCACTGTCTGTCCCAGTGACATCAGGTTCCCTGCTGTAGTGAACCAGCCCCACCTCAGCACCTGTGAGAGGAAAACAGGAAACACACCTTAAGATCTGAATATGATGTCAGACCGCATGCACACATGCACACATGCACATGCACTCATACACACATGCACACACACAAATACACTCCTCCCTAAAGCAGAGACACACACACACAACACCAGAAATCTCAGAACATACACAATAGCAGGTGATGGTGGGGTACAGTATCACAAGCAAAACAGTCATATCACACATGTCAGCATGCAAGACATGTGCTGCTCAACAGCATGCAGTACAAGTGTAGACAGTCCTTGTTACTAACAGTATACATGGCTTTGATGCATGTGTTTTGTTATTAGGTGATTGGCCTCCCCCTGGAATGCAATGCATACATGGACACAACATTGTTGTGCAAGTATTCAAAATTCTTTCATGTACTGTGCACCATAACTCAGAGGACTACATACCATGGCTGGATGTGTATCTGTGTGTCAGATAGGTATCCAATGCTGATTACAGCTTCTGTGTCTTCAACAAATCATTGTGGACACAGTTTTAGTACATGCATGATGAGTATTCACACAACATCATCAGTGGTGCATGTATAATTGATGGAATACCATTCGTCCACATACCCAATGTACATTAGTTATGGTGAGTGTAGATCGTATTGTGGACATGCCAGTGTCATCCATGACATGGCATGCTAAACCACAACTGCATATTTAAACATCACACATACCCAATGTGTGTCATATGACCTAGCCACTCAACAGCATCACAAGACATATATATGTCAGTTGTGCAAATGGTGATTGGTATGCATATTGTTTAGAGGTGCATATGTTTGCACACATACAACATTGAGGTGTATAGCAATGAAAGCTATGTGTAGTACTGTAAAGTAATAAGTATTAACAGCTACTGTGCAGGGTCCACCCAGGCAGTCTTATAAAATGTTAGTCTAAGGTGCAACACTAGTAAGAAATCCAACAAAGTGTTGAAAACATACAATAGCCAAGCAAGCATAAATCCAGTTGTCTATTCAGACCACTAATCAGTCCATGTAGCTCTTTGCAAGCAGCTTTTATTACATAAAGAACAAGGAGGTAAACGCTTTTGCTGTATAGCTTTTTCCAACCATGATAAGACCAATCACAGAGCTAATACATATATACCTGTGCATAAATAATTATCCAATTATATTTGATTAGTTCAGACAATAAAACAATTAAGTTATATGGAAACCATAAAAACAACAAACTGCTATGTACAAATCACATATTTTAAATAATAATTAATTAATAATACCTTTATATACAGTTCATTAAAATTAAAATAAAAACATGTTGTGACTCAGTGTTTAATATTTAAATCTTCTACCTTTTAACTTCGGTTTTAATGGAATTTTATCATTTAAACCAGGGGGGTTATGTGCCTGTAACCTAATTATCCAATCTGTTTCTAGTTGTTCAGTTCTATTTCTTACATCTCCCCCTCTTTAGTTTGGTATATTAACTTGTATAATCATAAACTTAAAAACATTTTATTTATTTTTTTTATTTATTTTACATTTGTTGACCGGGCTAGTCTAGCTGGATATATTTCCATTTTCAGTAGAGGCCCGGGGAGATAAGCTCCACATAAAACATAACAATGAAACAATGAAACATATTGTTAATAAACACATAGAATAAAAAATAAGAAAAAATTATTAATAAAAAATTGGTAATAATAATAATAATACATTGGTGATAAAATTAACAAAAATTAAGGCACATCATCAATAGAAGTCATGACTAGAGTTAGGTCAGTTTGAAAGCTTCTTACTTAATACAAACGGGCTATGCCATAAGGCTCCTACTATAATAAGAAAAAGTACAAGAAGTTAGAGAAGAAGGAGGAAAAGTGTAAGGTAAAAAGAGAGGGAAGAGACAGTAGTCAAGAAATGAGAGAAGAAACGAAGAAAGACAAATAAGGGGAGGCAGGAGAGGTGAGAGAAATAGGTCAGAGTATAGAAGGACTACAAGGGAAAAGAAAAGGTAATTACTAAGAATAAGCACAAAGTAGGGTTAAAGGTCGAGAGGGGGGGAGAGAAGTCAGTCAGGTGTTCTACATGAACAAAGCCAGTGATTTTGGAAGTACAGTTTGATTTGTTGTTTGAAGAGGGGTAGGGATGTGATTAGAGTTATATCCCTAGGTAGCAAATTCCATACTCGGCCTACAGTATTAGTGAATAAAGAGTCACCAGCTAAGTCGTGAGCTTTTATGGGTTTGGTCAAGAGTTTACAAGAGGAATGAAGGGAGGTAAGATTGTTATAAGGGAGTAAAAGCTGTGATAGAATAGGGGTGTTATCAGGTTGGTACAGAATTTTGTGGGCAATAGTAAGTTGTGAGATTATAAGATAGTTTTGTAGTTCTAGCCAGCCTAAAAGTTTCAAATTAAGGCAGTGATGGGTTCTGAAAGGGTTACCAGTGGCGAAGCGGGCAATGTTATTGTAGCAAGTTGCTAGTTTGTTTAGGTTAGTTTTCTTGAGGTTAGTGAAGATAGGAGAGGCGTAAAAGAGAGTGGATATGAGATGGGAGTGGGCAATAGTAGCTCTAGCAGATGGGGTGAGAAATGGTTTAATACAGTATAAGGATCCTATCTTTCTATTTACTGATTTGATGGTGTTGTTGATGTGTTGATCAAAAGAGAGATTGTTATCAATGGTTATTCCTAGCAGTTTAGTTGCAGAGTCTGGAGAGATGACAGTGTTGTTGTTTGACAGGATGGTGAAATTTAATGGGGAATGCAGTGGTGGGGTGAAGAGGAGAAGTTTAGTTTTTTTAGCATTAAGGAGGAGGTATCGTCTAGTAAACCATGTTTCTACTGTGTTGAAGATATTTTGGGTTAGTGAGATTAGGTCAGAAGAGGAGGATGCTGAACATATAATAGTGGAGTCGTCAGCGTATTGAATGCAGGTGGCTTGAGGAATTACAGAGTGGAGATCATTGATATAGAGGGAGAAGAGAAGTGGGCCAAGAACAGAGCCCTGAGGGACTCCAATAGAAATGGGCAGTAAGGAGGAGATCCCAAAGAATGGCTTGTTGTCTGTTGTTGAGATATGAACTAAACCATTTTATGGTAAGTTTATCAAATGAAAGGGATTCAAGAATGTTAATTAAAGAAGAGTGGTTAACCATGTCAAAAGCTTTTGAGAGGTCAATTAAAAGAGCGGAAGAGAAAAGGTTATTATTGTGATTGCTGTTGATAGTATCAACAAAGGAAAGGAGGGCAGTGGTGGTGCTATGGTGGGGTCTAAAACCATGTTGACAGTTAGCTATAATATTGTGTAGGGAGAGATACTGTACAAGTTGCTGATGAATACATTTCTCCATAATCTTAGCTAAAGGTGAGAGAAGTGCAATTGGTCTAAAGTTGGAGTAGTCAATAGAGTTACCACCTTTGTGTAGTGGAATAATATGAGAGACTTTCCAGATGTCAGGGATGGTTCCTTCTTGGATGGTCCTATTTATGAGTATAGTTATTGGGTATGCAATTTCTTTGGCTGCCTTTTGCAGAAAAAGGGAACATGTTCAGAACCTTCCTTTAATACGTGTTTGGAAAGAGCATTCACTTCTGATTTTATTTTAATTTGATAGATATGCTCCCTGACTCTACTTTTTAACTTCCTATCCATTTTTCCCACGTAGAATGCATTACATTCCAAGCAGGTGGCCAAATACACTAAATGTTCTGTATTACATGTACCACTAACATTGAAGGTATAAAATTTAGAAGTCAGGGGATGTATAAACATATTACTACTATTAATATACCTGCAAAAATTGCATTTGCCACATATTACAGTGCCAGAAAAACTGTGCAGGTACCTTTATTTACTGGTGTGTTTTATTATCATTACTGTGGTTACAAGAACTGGATGGGGTATAGTACCATAGCCCATCATGAAATTTCATGTGGTCACTCAAGGCTACAAATGTTTCCCAAACCAGAACTAATCATGCTGTACTGGAACTTTACTACCTTGGCTACATTCACCATTTCACAACCAGTTGTTACATGGGTTTGTAAGGAGGCCAATAAGGAGCATTCCCTGACATGAATGTGTAGTGTGTTGCAGAGTGTTTAAATGCCCCATGATAGGCCTCTACCCCTCAGGTATATTATGTGCAATGTGTGGATGAGATTTTGGATACTGGAGTGTGTCTTTACAAAGGGTTTGTGAATCCTTTATGTGTAGCATGTTACAATGCTTTGTGTATGACATAGTTGTGCATGTTATGTGCATGTTGAGTATCAACCTTGGCTATCCAATGGTCACTACAGTGTAGCCACATTTGCTTGAGATGGTCTGGGTATTGTATGTGTTTGAGGCAGCTAATCACAGTAGTGAGATGTGCGTGGTCTTACACCAAACATGCAAATAATGCATTATGGGTAGATGTGTTACATGTGTACAAGGCCTACACCTTAACTATGACATGCACTTTTTATTTACAATAATAAATGTAGAACACACTCACCAGCATCTGTCCGCTGCCTTGATGTCACCCCAGAGAGACCTACATAGAGATGAGACAGTTTGTCAGTGGCCACAACTGTGGCATTGGTATTGTGTGTTTGCAATCTTACAGTAGAACAACAGTTTACATTCACAGGCCTACAGATTATGTTCCAAATGATTGGTACTGCACAACAACAGGCTCCACATCTTCTAACTACACACTCCACATCTCACATATGCATGATCTACCAATACAGATAACAGTAGTCTACAGATATGCCATGTTACATGCATGCTCCATGTGTGCTTGCTGGGTGGCTCCAACCTCCATCATGGTGTATGTCTGCTGCTGTTGTTGTTGGGCAGGTGCCATGAGGCTCAGGAGCAGCTCCTCCACTCTGGTGAGGGGGGGGGATGGAAATTAATACCACCTCCTATTGCAAGCTGTTGTTTCCACTCATCAGAAGCACGCTGATGGACATGTCTGAGCAGATCACTGCAGTGGTAGCGTACCTGCTTATATGTCCAGTTATGCAGGCCTACCTCATTTACCCTCCGGACAACATCTTGCCACATTGCAGTACGCTCCTGCTGGGTCTGGCTGGTTCATGAGAACATTAGACTGTAGTGCTGAATCATACAGCCAGTAATGATCTCATCTTCAACACTACTATAGCTGGGATTTCTGTGATGTGCCATGATCCCTGGAAGACAAAAAGAAAAAATATGTCTGAGCAAGTCATATGGCACATTTAAAGGACAACCGCGCCCTCAGACTCAAAAAACATATTAATTTCATCATGGTTTGATGTTTCCTACATTTTAACAGCACTCTGAGACTATTTGTAGCTTTTTAGATATTTTTATATGCAATTTCTGACTCTGACCACATGGGATCTGGCATATTGAAAAAATTCAGACTGTTTACTCTGCCTCAACTATCCCAGAATGCATCATTTGTCTCCCAAAAATTGCATCAGATCTGCCACTTTTTCCCTTAAGTTGCCATGACTTCATTGACTTAACAGGCATTCACTGCAGTCTTCAAATCCACTACTTTTGGTTAAATTGTTATCCTTTTTAAATGACCACTTGAAACACAAGCAGTGCAAATGCTACAGAACAGAACACAAAAGTGCATTTTCTAGCTTTTTCTCCTTTCAAATGCTAACTTGCTTTCTTTTGTGAAGGCTGGAATCTAGCTCTCCAAGGAATCTCCCCTCCCACTTCACACCTACCTTCCCTAGCTGTCAAACAGCCAAGGGTAATTTGAGCCATTATCTGCATGTGATTGACAGCTCATCACAGCAGGTGACCAGACCAATGTATTGTTTGCTAGTCTGCCTTTTCCTCCTTAGTGGGAGACTTTTTTTGTTGCACTACTCCTGTCAAATTTAAAACCAAGCAACATAGCACTGGCAATAGTTCCTGCTTTGCAAAGCATCAGTCTGCCACTTATTTTCCTTCCTGTTTAAATAGCCAACAGATGATACACTATAAACAAATAATTTCAGACCTGCATGACAGCACACACATGCTTTGAGTCAATATTAAAAAACTTATGGTAATGCATACCAGTTGTAAATTGTTGCACTTTAATTGTGCCAGACATAGTCTTATGCAATAACATCCTGTTACTGTTCACGCATGGTCACTGCAAAATTATCCTTTTGTAGCCGTTACTGTACTTCATCAGTAGGGCTCTTAATAGTGAGATTAGTGAACTTATTTGGCTGGACTTCACAGTTCCAGCAATGGTCAACTACATATACTGCACCATATATTGGTTTACTCAGAATTTCACCGCTTAGTATCCATGGTCTTACTACATTTTTAGCTTTACAGCATCTCAATTTACAAAGTCTGTGCTATATCCATTTATCTCTAAATATAACCCCTGTATACATTAAGACTGCAGCGTAATGAAGATCCATCACGTATGAAACACTTTATTTTAATAGACCTTACAAATCTATAGCAATCATATACCATTTAATTTTTAAAATGTACCAGAAGTCAACTGATCCCTCAGACATACAAGATTAGCTGGCTTTTGGTTTACAATGTGCAAAAGTGGCAATTCCCACAGCACTATTGTGAAAAGCCTCTGTACCTCGTCAAGGTAGCCAGCATCACAGAGGTCCACTCACACCACAATACTTCCGTCTACAGCCTGATCCACTCACATCACCAGTTGCATCCAACAGTCTTCCAGATGCATCCAACAGTCTTCCAGATGCATGCGACGCTTGCCCAGCCAAAAAAATCTACATGCATACATTTATTCACCAAGGACCAGTCCTTAGACACTGTACAAGCTCCAGCTGCCGACAAATAAAAAGGAATCATACACAACTTCATACCGCTCCATCATTCACACAATAGTACTGCAAATCAAGGCTAAGACGAGACATTCCACAATAGCAGTCTCTTGGTCTACATCTGCACAACATGACAGATCTTACACAAGTTATGCCAATCGATTGACCCTTGTTATTTTATTTAATTCTAGCAGCACACATACACATCACTATTTCTGAAAACTTTATTATCACTTCACTATTTCTGAAAACTTTTTCACTTCACAATACCAGTACACATTCCATAAAATATTATCATTTGTCCAGAGCCTCAACTGCTCAACAGCAGGAACACCATGTACCTCAAAATTGCAAACTTGCATGCTCAGCTACTTGTTCCCAAATGACCACAACCAAACAAAAGTTTCACCCGGACCAACTTGTTACAAACTAGTATCCCTACTTAACAACCTGCACCCTCAATGCTATGAATGCTTCACTATTTCATGCTTGGATTGATACTCCATTGAAAATGGCACTTTCCAAGTGTGTAATGTGCAGGACTATAATCATACCATTCACAGATGAAGCCAAAAGATACATTTAGTGACTGCATGTAATAACCAGTCCATACACCATCAGTAATACAATTCTACCTTACATAGCTTATCAATTCCATCCATTTAACCATCAGACACACACCATTTAATTTACCATCCATTAACAACTTAAGAACCAATCCACTTAGCTATATTCATCAAGTCAGGAAACCATAACATTACACATCACAAACCATCCATAACCCATTTGTAGACTCCATTTCACATCACATGAATTCATTGTAGCACCATGTTAGACATTGCATTCAACACGATGGTCTTCTGTAGTGAGCTGTACTACTTCCATGCATTCAACACGATGGTCTTCTGTAGTGAGCTGTACTACTTCCATGCATTCAACACGATGGTCTTCTGTAGTGAGCTGTACTACTTCCATGCATTCAACACGATGGTCTTCTGCAATGTGATTCCATCATACAGGTAGCCAAATGTAATTACCTTGCAGAAAAGAGGCTGAAATGTGGAAGTATGACCACTACTTTTCCACACAGCCAGGGGGTGCAAAGACAAAATCCTCAACTCTTTACACTCTGATATGTGCATAAAACACAATTAGTCTGTGAACATCCACAGTATGGATAACAGAGGTTCCCGAATAGGTCCATCACCATTGCCATGGACGGTTTTGTCTGGAGCAAGAACATATCGACTAGGTGGGAGACCCTACAGTCCCAGGTTAGTGCCCATGAAATGTCATGGCAACAAATCCGGAGTGAAATACAAGACTCTGAATAGACCATAGACTATATCCAAAACAGGGGGTATAGCCAGAGGCCTATGTTGTAAGCTCAAATGATGGAAGCCTGTTCTGAGGACAGGGATTATTCCTCCACTCGAGGCCTTTTATCTGTGGGGGTGGGCGAGTACTCCTGATATGAGTAATCAAGTCCTCAGCCATTTTAAGCATCTGCTTCTTCATTGTGGTTCCAGGTGAGGGGCCCTTACCAAATGATTTCCTGGTGTGTTTGGAAGCCTTGGCCTTGGTAAAGGCCTTTATAGAGAAGGTAGAGGGAGGTCTGAAGACGCCATGAGAAGAGGCAGATTTATCGACTGTCTCAGCATCAGTAGCAAAGGAGGCTTCGGTATAGCCAGGTAAGACTTTGGCCGACACCAGCCTCGAGTACCCAAGGTACTGTTAAAGAGCTGTCGTCTGTAGGCAGAGGCTGTGTCAGTCTCGCTGCAAACTGGGACACTAGAGGTCGGCTTAAGCGTGGTGTTGGTAGAAGCCGCGGACCGCATGTGTCTGGCCTTTTCCTTGTGTTTTGTGTAAATGCGTAGTCGGTATATCAGACGACATTGTAAAATTCAAATCTTCTACAAAAAGATTTTCAGCGAATTCGCCCCAACGCTTTATGGTGCGCATACTGAAAGCACTAAAGTGACAGGCATACACGTAGTGTTCTGGGCCTAAGCAAGGTATGCAAAGGGAATGTAAATCCCTATGATGCATTTGCTTCCCACAAGAAATAGAATTACCTTTTACTGCTTTTAGTGACATTGGTCTGAGCCAAGAAAATTATCCCCAATGGGGTACTTATCTTTTAGATGACTTTGGAATGCTGATATTTAGTTCTCATGAGCTGTCCAACCGCACTTGCAAACTGCTTGGGCACCGCGGCAATAAATAGTGAAGAAAATTGCCTCGGCTGTTTCCTTTATACCCATGCAGCACTAACGTCAGGGAAGAAGTAAAGACAAACTACACTGGACAAGGACTTTGGAATACTGCCGACTGAGGGTGATCTCCTGATGGCAGGACAACCCATTTGTGATGACTGCAGCTGTATGCACGATGAACATTGTCCAATGCCACCCACAGGAGCCAGTGCATCACAGGATGGGGAGTGTGTGAAGTAATACTGCAACATGGAAGGCATGGACATTTCGGGTAACAATTCACACAACTTTGATGTCCTCCAGTTGCACTGTTGTACTATTCCATGTGGTTGCCTTCTGCAGCTCACCATGAACTCTATTCTTGGCTAGATGATCCCTAGGAAAAGGTGGACGACAGCCCGTTCCAATCTAGCTCTGCCCACTGTGATTGCCCTGCTTGCATTTTTACACAACGTCTCATCGATGGAACAACTAGCTACTTCAATGATAGCATTGGTGGTGGTCCCATGTCCCTTAAGTCCCCTGAAGAGGCCATTCATTTTCTGTAGTGAGCTGTACTACTTCCATGCAATGTGTTTCCATGGTACAGGTAGCCAAATGAAATTACCTTGCAGAAAAGAGGCTGAAATGTGGAGTATGACCACTACTTTTCCACACAGCCAGGGGGTGCAAAGACAAAATCAACTGTTTTACACACTCTGATATGTGCACAAAACCCAATTAGTCTGTGAACATCCACAGTATGCATAACAGGTTCCTGACTAGGTCTATCACCATTGCCATGAAGGATGCTTTGGTCTTCAGCAAAAACATTACATCGACTTGACGGGAGACCCTCCCGTCCAAGATTACTGCCAGTCAAATTTCATTGCTTCATGTACATACATTTAGGTGAGTCTTTGACACATCTCACAGGGGGTTCTGTTCAGTACGTTTTCCTTCTAGTTAAACCCATGTAGGTGTCCTTTTCATATGTTTTCTTAAATGTAGAACCCCCTTCATGAAGGTAGTCTGTATAACGGTCCATTCAGGTTGCGAAATGCAGACATATATAAAAAAGTCCGTTTATAGCTCATTATGCACCCCTCTGTATTCATTACTACACAATACAGGATTAGGTGGATGTTACTTTTCTGTGTCTCGAAAAACTTCGAAACATAATGGAAAATATTTTCCTCTTTGATAGGCAAGATTGCCTTGTTCATCTATGATCACTACAGTGTTTAGTTGGTCCACTGACTGTGGTAACTAGGTGTGATTGACCATAGAGGGAACCAGGGCTCTCGACCAGTATTGAGTCAACCTAAAGATGTACACTTTTTCCAGCTTGTTTCAGCTGCACATTTGGAAAGACTCTGAAGGGTGGTACAGCATGCAGACAATTCCCCTGCCAAGAGGTGGAGATGGCATCACTTATCACTGCCTTGTCATTTTGCAATGCCTGCCTAATTGCCCGTTGGAAAAGGCAAACAGGTGCATTTGAGGTACGCCCCACATGTGTTCCAGTTCCAGTAAGATCTCTGAAGCTGTACTGAATGCCCAGGTGCATCCCAATGGGTGTCACTTAACTGGTCAATCAGGGCTAATCTTGCATATTCTAGCAGTCGTTAGAACCACAAAATAGTTAGGTTCATAGGTTCATACTGGGCCCAAGGGCATTTATAAGCCTAGGCCATAGTTATGTGGCTTTCACCACCCCTTTAGTTTGAATAAAACTATGCCTATTATTTTGCTGTGCCTCTGTCAAGCAGTGACACTGAAGTAATCCCTGGGGTATATCTGCGATCTCCCATCCATTGTTCAAGATTCCTCTTGAACAAAGCCAGCGAGGTGCTCTGCCTCACATGTACCGGGATTTTGTTCCACAGCATAGGGAGTCTCTGGGTGATGAATCTGTCCCTCCGGCACATTCTATTAATAACCGTGTCAAGGTTTAAGTCTCCCGCCCTTGTGGTTCTGAGGGATCTAGATTATTTGAGGTGAAGCATATTCATCATATCTGGGTTTGACATGGCCTTATATGTCAGGCACAGGTCACCTCTGAGCAAGCGGTATGAGACTGAATAGAGCTGGAGTTTTCAGTCGGGCAGCATAAGACATATTTTTGAGACCCTTTATCCGTTTGGTGAGGAACGTTTGGGGCCTTTCCAGCTGCTGCAGGTGTCGGGTCAGATACATTCCGAATGGGGCATTGTACTCAATCATAGGTCTAATGAGTGATGAGTACAGGGGGACGATGACCTCCCTTGATCTAGATGTGAATCCCTTCATGATCAGGTGGGCAATGTAGAAGGTTTTCCTAACTACTTTTAGCAACATGAGTGTCAAACGAAAGGCTACTGTCAACCTGGGTCCCCAGATCCCTGATGACTTCTTCTGTGCTCAGTGCATTGACACCTATATGGTAGCTGGTGTAACCTTGTTTTTCCCGAAGGGTATGACTATGCACTTCTTGGCGTTTAACTTTAGGCCATGGCTCTGGCACCAGTTATCCGTTTCTGTGAGGCCCTTCTGAAGGATATCTGTGTCAGATGCGTTTTCGACTATGGCACCCAGTTTGCAGTCATCTGCAAACTTTCAGCCATAACCCTCCTGTGTTTGCTTGTACTTCAGAAAAGTGGATGCCGAACAAGAGTGGACCCAGGACTGAGCCCTGTGGGACACCACTTGACAGGCTCCAGCAACTCTGACCCTGTGGGTTCTGTCACTTAGCCAGTTTGCAACCCATCTTGTGATGTATGGGTTTACATTCAAGCTGATGATTTTTTCGATGATACCTGAGTGGGGTATTGTGTCGAAGGCCTTTGCCAGGTCGAGGTAAGCTGTATGGACTGCCTTTCCCTCACAATGGCCTTGGTGACTGTCTCGAAAAAGTCAACCAAGTTTAAAAGGCATGATCTGCCTTTGACAAAGCCTAACTGGGTTGGATCCAAAGTCTGCAAGTTCCCTATGTCTTTATTTATGAGTTCCATTATGATCCTCTCCATGGCTTTGCAGATAAGGCTTGTCAAGCTAATGGGACAGTAATTTCCAGGGTCGGTGGAGGCACCGCCCTTGTGAAGTGGGACCACAGTCGCCGTGCGCCACTCCTTGGGTACGTATCCTGAGGTGAGGCTAAGATTAAACAGCTGTCCTAACTGCGGTTTAATTCCTCATTGAGTTCGTGGAGCACACAGCCGGGGACACCATCCGGTCCCATGGATGCTGTGTTTTTTGCCTTGGAGAGAGCAGTTCTCACCTGGACGTTGGAAATGTTTGGGGGGCTACAATCCTCTGGTATAGATCTCTTTTTGGGGGGAGGGGGGGGAGTTTGCACTGAACCTGTCAGCCAGTATGTTGGCAATGTGTGTAGGTTCAGTAATCTTCACATCATTTTGAACTAATTCTGAGGATATCTGGGAGTTTCCTCCTAGGATTTTAACATAGCTAAAGAAGGCCTTATGATTGTCTTGAGTCCTTGGCGATTTCTCTCAAAATTTGCCTTGGATGATTTTATGACAGCTCTCAGTTTTTTACTTATGATCAAAGGTGTCTTACCTTTCAAGGATTTTGCTCTATCTTGTAGTAGCTTCCTCCTTTTGTTGTAGAGCTTGTTTATGGCTGGGGTCCACCAGACTGGACACTTGCCTTTGGTACAAAGAGTCTTAGTTTTGTTTGGGATTGCCTGATCCATGAGCCTTGGG
>NC_056741.1:228171802-228321802 GCF_019279795.1 Protopterus annectens
TAAGGACTCCTGGTCTCACCAGCAGCTGGGAAGGCCCCATAGGTTCATTGTCAGACAGATGCAGGGTGTCAGGGATTTGTGTTATGCTGCCCCACTGTAAGGACTCCTGCTACATTCAGTCACATACCTCTTGTTCAGTGGTGACCTGTGCCTGACATACGAGGCCATGTCGACCCATATTTGATGACTATGCTTCACCTACTGGATCTACATCCCTCAGAACCACAAGGGCAGGTGACGTGAACCTTGACACGGTCATTAATAGAATGTGTTGGAGTGACACATACATCACCCAGACACTCACTATGCTGTGGAACTACATCACAGTACATGTGAGGCAGAGAACCTTGCTAGCCTTGTTCGAGGGGGATCTTGTCCATTGGATGGGGGATTGCAGATATACCCCTGGGATTACATCATTGTCACTGCTTGACAGAGGTACAGCAATATAATAGGCATTTTATCTCCGGACCGGAGGGTTGGCAAAGGAAACCTAACTATGGCCTAGGGTTATGGCTGCCCTTGGGTAGATAGCCTACTCTGTACCTATGGACCTATGAACCTATGTTCATAGTTTGTCCCATTCACACTTGTCTATCCCTTATCCTCATTCTTATGTGTATATTTCTGTGGCACGTGATTGAACTATGTATTACCTGCAGGTATGCTGTCTACAGTGCACATACGTCACGGTTGATTACAGTGTATCTGTGTACCTACCTCTGTGATACTGAGGACTACCACACATCCTTCACAGCATTACATGCATATGTCCATTCTATTATTCTTTGGCCTAAGGGGGGATGTTAAGGCAGCGGTTACACGTGTCCCTGTTTGTGCGCACGTCATGGTGGTCTTTGACCAGCCTCCGTTGCTGTTGTGGGATGGACGGTAGTGTTGGTGTGTGTTTGGCATGTGTTTTCACTGCCGGTACATCTGTGGGAGGTGGGGTTGGCACATGTTCCTCTTTGCAGGGGGCCCCATCCTGGACATTTGTGTCATGCATCGACACTTGGCACGTGCCATATGTCCTGTGCTATTCCCACAGTCGTGTATGCCTTCATGCATTACTACTGCATGTTACTGGCTGTTTGTATGTGGTACACATGGCTATTATGGTGGATAGCTTGGCCTATTCCCATGCTATGACATACCCATCCATCCAGGCATATACATGTTATTCCGTCCTTTGCATTGGCCGTGGGTGTGTGGCTGTCCGGCAACGCTACTCTCAACATGTGATGTCCCACCTTCCCCTTCTGTGCCTGTGGCACCCTGTTAGGGCGTCCTGTTTGGTAGGCAGATGTTCCACCATATGTGTTGTGTTTGACATGTCTGCATAGCTAATCATCGGTACGGTGGCTGAACATACCGCCTTGTCCAGATGTGTACAGTTATGGGCACCATGGCGTGTGCACGCCTATGGGGTTTCGACAGGTCCATACCACATGCGGGATGTACACATTCTGCCGACACATTCACATGCAGCCATTTGGATATCTGTACCTGAGGTGGGATGTTAACATGTGGGGTACATATTTGCCCGCTGGCACTGCTCTAGGACAATACTTCCTACTACATTTCAGGTATGCCCATTGTGTGTAGGTGTGTAGCTGCGCAAGGCTGCTAGCTGGGTTGGGTGCACGGTTGTACATGGGTGCGGGTTACATGCTATGACGGGGCTGTTGTGTATTACATTTGCATGCATGAGTTCTGCTTCTGGATATTACACTTAGACATACGCCGTCCTATGTGTATGCAATGAGCACGTTGCTGGGTGTGGTACATGTTGCTATGCACATGTTTGCCTGTGTTTAGGGTATCTTGTTTCCTTCTTGTTGTTATATCGACACGGCTACCCGGCTGTGTACTCTCACTACTGCTGGTGACCATGCCCATGTCGCTACTTCTATGTCGGTGCGGCGCGCTGACATGCTGCGGTACACCTTCACTGGGTATGCCCACTGACAGTGCATTGCAGGACGGACACAGTATTATGCGTATCCTTTGTTCCTTGGACGGGTACACTTAGGACTTCGTGGGTTAATGTTTGGTTCTCCGTTTTGTGTGAACGGGTACTATGTTGCATAGTCTGCCTACGTTTCATTATCCACGGGCCCTGGCTGGTGCGGTTACTATTACTGGCAGACTGTGGAAGTCAGCACTTTAGGTTGCTCATCGCCTGCCAGCTTGGCCACGCCTCCGGACGCATCCTACTTGGGCTCGCTCACGTGCCCTCCGCACGTGTATGTGGTTGCGGCGCACACTCATTACTATGCATATGGCGCTGCTACACCGACTATTCACTGCACCGCCGGCGCAAGCCTTACACCGGCCTTGCGCCGAGCTTCATGAATCCCGGGGAATATCTTTTAACTCACAGCAGGCTGACATTGAAGAAATTCCAGAACTAACTGAACTTCATGTAAGTCAGTTAAATTTTAAAAAGGCATAAAGAGTGAACACTGCTTTGAACAGAACAAGAGAAATATAATTAGAGCTGTAGAGTAAAAAGTTGAACAAAATATTCTGACTTCTTGCCATACTTGGAATTACAAAAGAATTTATTGTACAGAGCAGGTAGGGAAAAGAAGAAGAAGAAGTAATTAGCACTCAAACAGTCTGAAAAAATAGTTACGAGACTAGTACATATTCATATAGTAGGACAGTATGAGTGGTAAGACTAAAGCAAGGATCGAAAGAAAGTTTCACTGGCCTGGAATAAAGAAAAATGACAAGAACTTCTCTGCTGGATGCCTTGAATGCCAGAAGACAGACCCTTACCTAGTCTTTAAAATATTGATCCCAGTGCCAATTACAGTGGTGCCATTTAAACATATTGAAGTGAGTATTGCTGAGCCATTGGAAAAATCCAGCAGTGGACTTCTTTGGGTATTTTGGATAATGCAACTTGGGTATTTTGGATTATGCAGCTAAGTAACATGAGACTATAGCTCAACATAAGATTAATGTTAAATTTATAGCTAGGGAGCTAGTCATCTGATCAGTAGAGATACCTAAGGAAATAAGCACTAGGAAGGGGATTCTATTTATGCACAGAATAATGAATTGACTGTGCCAGTGCTTTAAGATTCATAGATTCTTGCTAAGCTAACTGCCCTTGCGAGCCATTTTAAGCTTAGCCAATTATCCCTTGTGAGACTTAAACCCTGCACCTTGTGTTTGTATGGCAACCACCTTAACCATTAGGCCACCTTCCCAACCCAATTAAAAATTCAGTATACCATCCCAGGCAGATTGGTTAGTAAAATGCTTTAACAAAACATTAAAGTCCATGTTGAGATAAGTTATTGATAGAGATAGCTAAAACTGGGACAAGGTATTACTGTAACTCCTGTTTGCAATTAGACAAGTAATATAAGCCTCTACAGTGATCACTCTTTTGAGTTGCTATTCATCGTGGTGTCTTGCAGGCTACGTATTTCCACAGAAACAAGAAAAGAGAAAACTCTGTGTAAAAAGTGTCATATAACACTACACCAGCTTAAGCTGGATAAACATAAATAATACCTTTCGCAAAGGAACACATGAAAGGATCATAGGCTACACAGCAAGGGATGTATAACAGGAGAGCAACAACCGAAGAAATCATTGCTGGAGGCCATGTGAAAAAGTGGAAAAATAAAGGATATAAACTACAGAGTTAGGCAAACTGTTAAGAGAAGGTAACAACAGATATATACTATCTATTTGTAAAACCATTAACAGAGTGCAGACTTCTCTAGTTAGATAAATGGCAGAAACTGACAGAGCTCATGGAGAAAAGAAACCCAGATCTGTGCCTGCAGTGGAGGTAGATGACACACTATCTATGCTAAGAGCTATGGGACAGAATAGTCTGATTCAAAACCAGATTGAGACAATTCCAAAAGAAATGTTAACTCAAATTCTTAGAGAATATCAGACCCAGAGAAAAGATGTGCTACAGGAAGCAAACATAAAAAAATGCCTAATATGGGAGTGGCAGAAGAGTCAAAATGTGAGTGGAGCAGTTGTATAGTATTAGTGCCAAAGCCTGCAGGTTCTGCAAGGATTTTTTGAAATAATCTAAAAAAACAGGACAGGCAGGTAAATGAAAAACAACAAAGACACCAACAAAATCACACAATGTAGTCAGAGTAATCTATAATACTTAATAAAAATAAACACATTTATCCTCCAGCAGGTGGGACTTCTTTACAATAGTGATTATTTTTAGTAAATGTAGATTACTGTGACTACATTGGGTGATTTTTGGTGTTAAAGATTTTAACAAACAGAAAAACCTACTGAAACAACAACAAAAAAAAAACACTGCTAAGTCCAGCCACAACTCTTTAACCATTTAGCACTTTCTTCTACATAACAGATTTAGAAGATATTCAGTGGCCAGTTCAGATCATCCCAAATCTTGCTTCATTTGAAGCTCTCTTTAATGCAAAAAGAAAGTATATCCTTGAAAGTAAACCAATAGCAAAAGGAACACAAACACAGCATTCGATCTGCAAAAGTAAATCAAAGAAACACCACAAACACATCTTTTCTATAGGAGGATTTGCCTGTCAAACCCCCTAACTTACATATACTAAGTCCGCAATGCTTAACTATGGCCACAAATGAAACTCTTATTAAACGACAATAAATCTTGCATGAGAAGATAAACAGAATAGGTGTATTATTTCCCTTTGAATGGGTACAATGTCAACTGTTTGGTCAACACCATTTGGCTGACAGAAACAGATGATTAATATGTTTAAGAACTCAACAATTCCCAAGCAGGGGAATATTAATTTTTCCTAGAGAGTGTGCAATTGCAGAGTTAATAGATATAATTAGCAGGGGTTATGGGGAGTGCAGCCCCCTGACATTGGGAGTTTTGTGTTTTGATGTTTGTATGTTAATATTCTGAACAGTTGTGCTTGTTCAATAACAAAATTATACATAGACATATGTATATCTATCAGGTCCATATTACATCGTCGGAGATCGAGCGATGTAATATCAAACCAGGAAGTTCGAAAACCGAAAAGTACGAAAACCCAGAACAGTGATTTTTTTTTTCCCAAGGAAAAAAAATCGCTGTTCTGGTACAAAAAAAAACACACATGCTTTAAACTTAAACTAATGTGGGGGGCTTCACCCCCACACCTCACCTACTTAAATATACCAACTCTGAGATCACACCACAGTGGAGGAAACTGCAAAGCCACGAAAATGGCCCACGGTTTTCCCTGGGAAAAAAATGATGTTCCGTGTCTTCACTATTTTCGCATTTCGAACATATGGCTTCGATATTACAACGTTCGGACTCCTGTGAGTTCAATGTTGTAATATATACCCTATCTATCTATATATATAGATCTATATATATATATATATATATATATATATATATATATATATATATATATATATATATATATATGTAGGTCTACTGCTCCACATCGAAAGTACACTTCTTTGAACTAGAGCAGAAGACCCACACTTCAGCAAAAGTTCACTTCAAAGAAAATGCACTTTCACTGAAGTCTAGTTCCCCAGGCAACGCAAAAAAAAACCCCACCAAAACATGTTTTTGCAGGGGGGCAAGCCTCCCCACACCCCTCCTACTTAAATATACCAACTCTGAGATCACACTACAGCAGGGAATAGGGAATATTCCCATTCCACGCTGTAGTGTGACTGCTGAAGTCAATGTTCGAAGTTTGACTACTTTGAACAAGTGGACTCGGTGAAGTGGGTTTCAAAGTAGTGAAACTTTGAACATATGCACAGATCCCGTATATGTGTATATATATATATATGTGTGTGTATATATATATATATATATATATATAGATATATATATATATATATATATATATATATATATATATATATATCTATACGGATCTACTTTGTTTAAATAAAAGTATGTTTAAATGAATCTGAGTTACCGAGCTGATTCCACCAAAATGGCTTTACAACGAATGCATGGACTGCCAAATTCTTTTCCCTGTGAAAGGAACCACTTGGCCACCATGGTGAATTGTGCTTTCTCTTCCGTTTAGTGCAATCTCGGAGTTGGTATATTTAAGGAGGGGGGTGTGGGGGTGTGGGAGGCACAGCCCCCCCACTTTGTTGGGCTTACTTTTGCTTCATTTTGGTTCATTAACATTGTGACCAAGTGGTTCCTTTCACAGGGAAAGAAATTCAGCAGTTCTTGCATTCGTTGTAAAGTCGTTTCAGTGGAATCAGCTTGGGTAACTCAGATTTGTTTAAACGTACTTTCATTTAAACGAAGTAGCTGATGTAGATCCATATATGGATATATATATATATATATATATATATATATATATATATATATATATATATATATATATATATATATATATATATATATATATATATATATATATATATATGCATGTATATATATATATATATATATATATATATATATATATATATATATATATATATATATATATATATATATATATATATATATATATATATATACCTATGTTACATGATGACAACTTAAAATATCGACAGTGACTTCACCGACAAGTCAAATAACTGACATCGCAAATCACGGGCGTTTACCAGGTAAGGGATGTAAATTCACTACTCATGCCTACCATGGTTGCATGACACTGCCACACTTACTAAACCATGGTAGGCACCATGGTAGGCATGAGTAGCGAATTTACATCCCTTACCTGGTAAAAGTCCGTGATTTGCGATGTCGGTTATTTGACTTGTCGGTGAAGTCACTGTCGATATTTTAAGTTGTCGATCATTTCATAGGTACCCATATATATATATATATATATATATATATATATATATATATATATATAAAATAGACAAATTATTTTATAGATACATATGCACAGAGATAAATAGATACAAATAATACAGCCATATACATAATATATTTATTTAGTTCCAAAGCCATGCAGGAGGCATATTGGATACTCTAAATTGGCCATAGAGGTAGGTGTGTGTGTGTGTGTGTGTGTGTGTGTGTGTGTGTGTGTGTGTGTGTGTGTGTGTGTGTATATACATATATATATATATATATATATATATATATATATATATATTTATTTATAGGTCCCTTTCAAAACATCTAAAACCCATAACATCTAAATTCATAACATCGAGACCAGAACATCTAAAACCCAATCTGTTTTACCTAATATTAAAACATCATTTCACTGCTAAAGTACAGAATGACATCGCAGACATCTGGTCGTCTTGCTTCTGGTTCCCATACTACCCCCTTTACTAGAAACTGAACCAGAATCTAGCACATATGTGTCATAATACACAAACATAGAGCTTTGCTAAGATGTGATATAGCATATGGAAGCTATAAAACCATTTCAAAAGCTTCCACCCTTCCAGATTAGCAATTAATTCACCCCTAAGGACAATACAGTAGGATTCCTAGACCTGGTTGTCAGAGACATTTTGTCTCTGGCTGCAGTGAGAACTGTAAGATACATTTTTATTGCCTAATTCAGGTAATTTAATTTCAGACTATTTTTTGAAGTTAGCTGGACTGAGATTCATGTCTTCTCTTCTCTGTTACAATATATTAATTTTAACAGTTACAGTACAATTTGACATACAGGTGTATTTCTTTTCTGTCCAGCAGGACCCACTGTTGTTACATTTTTAACACAAGCAGCTTTACAAATACATTTTTCAACACATGGAGCTGTACAAATTAGCTTGATATACAAATGACATACAATTCTTTACAAAACTCCAGCTAGCTATGCTGGCATATGTTACACATCCACTACCCTACTCCTCTGGCACAGCTGGTAATACCTCACATCATCACAGCAATAGAAGAGGTTATTGTCTTTTGATCAAATGTTTGTTCACATGTTCAGAATATTGAACCAGCCTTTATTCTGGTTGCCGGTATTTGCGTGAAGGTGGAGTATACACTTTTCCCAATGTAGTGAGATATCAGAGTTTGTATATATAAGTTGCAAGTGGTGGGAAGGTACAGAACTTTTTTTTATCTTGTAAGGTTCAATGTTTAGTGTTTCAGACCTATGTCATTTTAACTGTATGAAGGCCAGAAACATCCTGTGCAAGTTTTTGTTTGGTTATATTGTTGTTTTCTACAGATTAAAACTGCAAGGGTATATTCCCCTTACTTTTGAACTGCATCAGCAGTGGGACTGGATATATCAGATCAAGGAAGTAGAGACATGACTCTACATCACTGTAAGCTTTTTCCCTGAGAAAAATATATTTCTGCAACTGTTTGTGAGTACAGTTTAGAAAAAATAATGTATTCACACTCTTTGCACTCACTTGCTCATAGGTTCATAGGTTCATAGGTTGGTACTAGGCTATCAGCCCTAGGACCTATACAAACCTAGCCAAACAATTCCCTGGATATTTCTTCCCGCAGTATTTACTTCCCTGGACCCCTGTCTAGCAGGGCAACTGATGTGATCCCCAGGGTGAATTTCCTATCTCCCATCCAATTGTCAAGGTTCCTTTTGAAGAGGTCAAGGAGGCGCTCTGCTTGACATGTATGGGCAGTCTATTCCAGAGTATGAGGAGTCTCTGGGTCAGGAACCTATCCCTCCAGCATGTTTTGTTCTTTGTGATGACAAGGTTTAGATCTGTGGAGTGTGTGGCTCTGAGGGATTGGGATTTCTTTAAGAAGACCATGTCCAACAGCTCAGGGTTTGACATGGCCTTGTATGTTAAGCAGAGATCGCCTCTGAGTAGACAATATGCAATTGAGTATAGCTGGAGTTTTTTTAGATGATCAGCATAGGGCATCTGCTTTAGGCCTGTGATTCTTTTAGTGAGGTATTTCTGTGCCCTTGCAGATGTCTTGTGAGGTACATACCAAATGGGGCGTTGTACTCTATAATGGGTCTAATGAGGGATGAGTACAGTGGGACAATGACCTCCTTTTTTAGGGATGAAAAGCCCTTAGTGATGAGGTGTGCCACATAGAATTATTTCCTGACTGCTGTGGTGATGTGGTTATCGAAGGTGAGACCACTGTTCACATGTGTCCCTAAGTCTCTCATCACACTTTCAGTGTTTAGTGTACTGCCACCTATGTGGTAATTCATCAGTACCTGTTTTTTCCCAAAAGGGATAACTATACATTTCTTGGCATTACGCTTGAGCCCATGGCTCTGGCACTAAGC
The DNA here is from genome assembly GCF_019279795.1 of Protopterus annectens. Classification (NCBI taxonomy): domain Eukaryota; kingdom Metazoa; phylum Chordata; order Ceratodontiformes; family Protopteridae; genus Protopterus; species Protopterus annectens. Next base: position 228,180,991 of record NC_056741.1, read on the forward strand.
ATATGTTTCTGTAAGGCCCTTTTGTAGAATATCCACATCATTTGAGGGTTCAATAATGGCTCCCAGTTTGCAGTCATCTGCGAACTTTGTTAGCCAGAGTCCCTTAGTGAAGGTCTGTACTTCAGAGATGTAGATGCCAAAAAGGAGCAGTCCCAGGACAGAACTCTGAGGTACTCCACTTGTCACTTGTCTGGAGCTGGATTTGGAGTCGGCTACTTTTACAGTCTGGGTTCTGACAGTAAGCCAGTTGGCAAACCATCGAGTGACATAGGGATTTATGCCCAGCTTAGTAAGCTTATCTGTGATTCCAGAGTGGGGTATGGTGTCAAAGACCTTGGCGAGGTCCAGATAGGCTGTGTGGACCACCTTTCCCTCGTCCACAGCTCTGTTGACTGATTCGAAGAAGTCAATCAGGTTCAGGAGACAAGATCAGTCCGTCATGAACCCAAACTGGTTGGAGTCCAGTGTTTGAAGGTTGCCAATGTCTTTGTGTATAAGTTCCATGATAATGTGTTCCATGCCCTTGCAGATCAGGCTCATCAGAGTGATGGGACGGTAGTTCCTGGGATCCAAGGTGGATCCCCCCTTGTGGAGTGGGATAACTGTAGCTGTGTGCCACTCAGTGGGCACGAAGCCTGAGGTGAGTCATCCTATATCCCAAGCTCAGCTTAACATAATCTCTGCTGTTACTATACTTAGAACTACATATGTCATGATGTTGTTAATACAAGATTGCCATGACATATGTGTGCAGTAATTTACTGAAGCATAAAAGCATAATTTACAACCTTCAGCCTTTAACTAACTTAACTATAAAAGAAGAAATCAACCTGATTTTTTTTTTAAATTCCTGGCTCCTTTTACACTGAATGGTGACTTTATATTTCTGTTGATGATAAACAGTAACAAAATTTGCATTGCTTCACAGTAATATGCTTGCTGGCAGTAATGCTACAGCAAGCTGTTAAGGATTCCGGCCCCCACCACCTCAAAAAAAGAGAAATCAGTTTCCATACAAAAATAGTAATGTGTTTTGACATTTTAGAAAGTTGCTCAGTAAGACTCAAACAAGTCCTGGCAAGATAACAGCTTTGGTTACAGGTATTAGGTCTGTTCGGCAGTCCAAACATTCTCAGTTTACTTGATGTTTTCCCCTTTCACATAATGTATTACATTGCTCTCCGTTTCCAGATTTTAATTGCTAAATAAAGAGCTTGATGACTGCTTCTCACTAAAATAGCAAAAAGTAGTAATACATTATTACTTTCTTCTAATATCAGTCTTTTTACATACTTGTTAATAGCTTAGATTTGTTTATTTATTTCTGTCAACGTTAATATTTTGTCACCGGGCATAGACCTACCCTAACACTTTTTGGCATTCTTGGTTTATATTTGCCTAAAAGGCAAACTTGTTTTCTATTTTGTATTCACTTTGTTGGCAAAAAAAAAAATAGGCTCTTGCCACCCCCATAGTGCCTTTTTTAGGCAAGGCTCAAATTCTAAACCTACCACCCTAGAACACAACAAAGAAAAAAAACTAAGGGTAATGCTGCTCAATGCCAGAAGTCTCAACCTCAAGATGCACGCACTCGAGGCCCTTCTCAGTATGGTGAACATCGATGTCTGTGCTGTGACAGAAACCTGGTTCAAGGCTCCTGAGAGCACCCCAGCACTATCAGGTTTTACCTCATATCATGCGTTCCGGCCCCAAAATCCGGACAATACCAAGAAAGGAGGGGGGGTATCCATATTCATCAAGGACACCCACACCTCAAGATTGGTGGCAATGCACGATGCATCGGAAACCATCCAGGTGCAATTAACCATAGGCAAGACTGCTCTGCAATTTGTAGCATGTTACAGGCCACCCTCGCAAACTCAGGAACCTCACATGGCTTTCCTGAAAACACTGGAGGGGATAAATGTATCTCGAACACCATCATACTAGGTGACTTCAACTACCCTAATATAGACTGGGAACACTACTCAAGCCCAAACACTCTAGCCCAAAAGTTCCTGGAATTCATAAACTCAAATGCCATGGAACAACTAGTCACCATCCCCACAAGAGGAGAAAACATACTTGATCTCATCATCACGAACATGGGAGCACAATGTTCAACACCGAAGTATACCCCTCACTGGTGAGATCAGATCACAAACTAATCTCGCTGGAGGTCCTCATCCCACCCCACCGAAATAAAAAGACCACAGTAAAGAACTTCTCAAAAGCCGACTTCACACTTCTAAAGACTAGTGTGGTCTCCTTTAAGGCCCCGAGCGGTAAACATTACTCAAACCGCTGAATCACTTACAAATGCCTTCTACCAGCACCTGCAGGGCTGCATGGATCAGGCAATCCCAAGCAAAACAAAGACTCTTTGTACCAAAGACAAGTGTCCAGTCTGGTGGACCCCAGCCATAAACAAACTCTACAACAAAAGGAGAAAGCTACTACAAGATAGAGCAAAATCCTTAAAAGGTAAGACACCGCTGATCACTATAAGTAAAAAGCTAAGAGCTCTCATAAAATCATCCAAAGCTAATTTTGAGAGAAAAATAGCTAAGGACTCAAAAGACAACCATAAGGCATTCTTTAGCTATGTCAGAAACCTGGGAGGAAACTCCCAGATATGCTCAGAATTAGTTCAAAATGATGTGAAGATTACTGATCCTACAGACATTGCCAACATACTGGCTGACAGGTTCAGTGCAAACTTCTCCCCTCCCCCCAAAAGGAGAGATATCTATACCAAATGATTGTAGCCCCCAAACATCTCTAACGCCCAGGTGAGAACTGCTCTCTCCAAGGCAAAGAACACAGCATCCATGGGACCTGATGGTGTCCCCGGCTGTGTGCTCCACGAACTCAACGAGGAATTAAACCCGCAGTTAGGACAGCTGTTTAATCTTAGTCTCACCTCCGGATACGTACCCAGGGAGTGGCGCACAGCGACTGTGGTCCCACTTCACAAAGGCGGTGCCTCCACCGACCCTGGAAATTACCGCCCCATTAGTTTGACAAGCCTTATCTGCAAAGCCATGGAGAGGATCATAATGGATCTCATAAATAAAGACATAGGGAATTTGCAGACTTTGGATCCAACCCAGTTTGGCTTTGTCAAAGGCAGATCATGCCTTTTAAACTTGGTTGACTTTTTCGAAACAGTCACCAAGGCCATTGACGAGGGGAAGGCAGTCCATACAGCCTACCTCGACCTGGCGAAGGCTTTCGATACAATACCCCACTCGGGTATCATTGAAAAACTCATCAACATAAATGTAAACCCATACATCACAAGATGGGTTGCAAACTGGCTGGGTGACAGAACCCACAGGGTCAGAGTTGCTGGCGCCATGTCAGACTCAAAGCCTGTCACAAGTGGTGTCCCACAGGGCTCAGTCCTGGGCCCACTCTTGTTTGGCATCTACTTTTCTGAAGTACAAGCAAACACAGGAGGGTTATGGCTGACAAAGTTTGCAGATGACTGCAAACTGGGTGCCGTAGTCGAAAACACATCTGACACAGATATCCTTCAGAAGGGTCTCACAGAAAAGGATAACTGGTGCCGGAGCCATGGCCTAAAGTTAAATGCCAATAAATGCATAGTCATACCCTTCGGGAAAAACAAGGTTACCCCTAGCTACCATATAGGTGGCAATCCACTGATCACAGAAGAAGTTATCAGGGACCTGGGGACCCAGGTTGACAGTAGCCTTTCATTCGACACTCATATTGCTAAAGTAGTTAGGAAGACCTTCTACATTGCCCACCTTATCATGAAGGGATTCACATCTAGATCAAGGGAGGTCATAGTCTCCCTATACTCATCACTCATCAGACCAATGATTGAGTACAATGCCCCATTCGGAATGTATCTGACCCGACACTTGTAGCAGCTGGAGAGGCCACAAAAGTTCCTCACCAAAAGGATAAAGGGTCTCAAAAATCTGTCTTATGCTGCCCGACTGAAAGAACTCCAGCTCTATTCAGTTGCTTACCGCTTGCTCAGAGGTGACCTGTGCCTGACATACAAGGCCATGTCAAACCCAGATTTGATGAACATGCTTCACCTCAAAAAATCTAGATCCCTCAGAGACTTAAACCTCGACACGGTTATTAATAGGACGTGCTGGAGGGATAGATTCATCACCCAAAGACTCCCTATGCTGTGGAACAAAATCCCGGTATATGTGAGGCAGAGCACCTCGCTGGCCTTGTTCAAGAGGAATCTTGACCAATGGATGGGAGATCACAGATATACCCCAGGGGTTACCTCAGTGTCACTGCTCGACAGAGGCACAGCAAAATAATGGGCATAGTTTCTCCAAACTAAAGGGGTGGCGTAAGCCACAAAACTATGGGCTAGGCTTGTAAATGCCCTCGAGCAGATAGCCTAGTATGAACCTATGAACCTATATATATATATATATATATATATATATATATATATATATATATATATATATATTTATATATCAGGGGATCAAGGTTTCAAAAACTTGAAATTCATACGGATGAAACCATATGATCAAGTTTCCAAAAACTTGAACATCAATAAAGAAAAAACATCCACAAACATCTACTATTTTTACATTTATGCAGGTGGGCAAGCTCACCTGTACCTACCACACCCCCTTCAAATTATATATACCAACTCCCAGGATCGCACTACAGTGAAGGAAAGGGTAAATTTCCCAACCTTCGCTGTACTGCGATCTCCATTCAAAAGCTTTGAGTTTTCAGAACTTGATCATATAGTCTCGACCATATGAATACACACACACACACACACACACACACACACACACACACACACACACACACACACACACACACACACACACACACACACACAGGCATGTGTGTGTATATTTGTGTGAGAAATATTCTAGTGTAAATCCACAAATGAAAGGCACCAGGAAGGAGGATAACCACAGCTAGACGTTGTATAACAAGACACTGAACTTCTATTAAAAAAAATTCAAAGACATAAACACGTAACTGAAATCACCGCATTTTCGTCTTCTTCATACTAAAAACTTCATCAGATGCATAAAACTAGTGTTTGAATAGGTTTAAATACTTTCATTTACGTAGCTAAATGGAACCTAATTAACACTAATTAAAATAAGTTAAGTCATTTAATCACTACCCCAAGTGCTATGTTATCTACTATATCAGAAGTAAGAGTACGAATAAAACCATAATAAGAATATCTCTAACAGTCAACCTGTCTAAAAATCTAATACATAAAACAAAACCATAAATAATGAAAAAATATAACTGAAATAAAAATTAATAAATTAAAACAATAAAATACTTAGTATTTAAAATAGTGTGAGGGCTCTACCTGCTGGTTAAACTGATTATAACATAGTACATGAAATACAATGGGATGTAATAATGCTCTCTTTTAAAAGTTCTCTGAAAGGCTGTTAGCACATAATCATTATAAACATTATTATAAAAGCCTATATAATCTTATTCAACTGGATAGGGCTTATTTAAATAAACAGGACAAAAACTCATTAGAATTGGAAAACTTGTTCATATAAAAATTACTAGCATTTCTTTTACAACTTAGCTACTCTCATTTTAAGAAGGGGGCAATGGAGATATTCTCATTCAGCCCAGGGAGGGTGCTGGCTTGTAACGTAATTTGCCACCACACCTCTCTGTATTCAACTCTTTCTTCCCATAGCCCTCCTTTTACATCCTGCTTCACCTCCTCAAGAACAAAAACCAAAAATCTAGCTTTTGTACGTTCCTTGGAAAGTTTATATAAAGCATTGTTTTCCTTTCTTATCTGTATGTCATGGTAGTGTTCATATATTCTTCTTTTAAATTTACTTCCATTTTACCAACATAGAAAGCTTCACACACTTCACAAATAGCTAAATAAATTCAATGAAAGGACTGGCAATTAAAATAATTCTTTCCTTCATTCATTCTATCCCTGTTAGCTAGAAATACCCTCTCTTTGTTCAAGATGTATGGACACTGGGAACAGGCACCACACTTGAATGTCTCTTTCTTCTAATATGTGCATTCTTTTTCAAATCATTGTCATGTTCTAAAAGAGCTTTTAAATTTTGTACCTTCTTGTATATAACTTTAACAGGTTCTTTAGGAATTTCCAACATATCAATTAAACAATGAACCTTTCCCATTCCTTTTCTATAGGTTCATAGTTTGGTACTAGGCTATCAGCCCTATGGCCTATACAAGCCTAGCCATAACAATTCCCTAGATATTTCTTCCCACAATATTTAATTCCCTGGACCCCTGTCTAGCAGGGTGACTGATGTGATCCCGGGTGAATTTTCTATCTCCTATCCAATCATCAAGGTTCCTTTTGAAGAGGGCCATGGAGGCACTCTGCTTGACATGTATGGCAGTCTATTCTAGAGTATGGGGAGTCTCTGGGTCAGGAACCTATCCCTCCAGCATGTTTTGTTCATTGTGATGACAAGGTTTAGATCCCTGGAGCGTGTGGCTTTGAGGGACTGGGATTTCTTTAAGTAAAGCATGTCCAACAGCTCAGGGTTTGACATTGCCTTGTATATTAAGCAGAGATCACCTCTGAGTAGATGATATGCCACAGAGTATAGCTGGAGTTTTTTTAGATAATCAGCATAGGGCATCTGTTTTAGGCCTGTGATTCTTTTAGTGAGGTATTTCTGCGGCCTTTCCAGCTGTTGCAAATGTCTTGTGAGGTACATACCAAATGGGGTGTTGTACTCTATAATGGGTCTAATGAGGGATGAGTACAGTGGGACAAAGACCTCCTTTTTTCTGGATGAAAAGCCCTTAGTGATGAGGTGTGCCACATGGAAGGATTTCCTGACTGCTGTGGCTATATGGTTATCGAAGGTGAGACCACTGTCCACCTGTGTCCCTAAGTCTCTCATCACACTTTCAGTGTTTAGTGTACTGCCACCTATGTGGTAATTCATGGGTACATGTTTTTTCCCAAAGGGGATAACTATACATTTCTTGGCATTGAGCTTGATCCCATGGCTCTGGCACCAAGCATCTGTTTCTGTAAGGCCCTTTTGTAGAATATCCACATCATTTGGGGATTCAATAATGGCTCCCAATTTGCAGTCATCTGTGAACTTTGTTAGCCAGAGTCCCTTAGTGTTGGCCTGTACTTCAGAGAAGTAGTTGCCAAACAAGAGCGGTCCCAGGACTGAACCCTGAGGTACTCCACTTGTTACTTGTCTGGAGCTGGATTTGGAGTCGGCTACTTTTACAGTCTGGGTTCTGTCAGTAAGCCAGTTGGCAACCCATCGAGTGATGTAGGGATTTATGCCCAGCTTAGTAAGATTATCTATAATTCCAGAGTGGAGGATGGTGTCAAAGGCCTTGGTGAGGTCCAGATAGGCTGTGTGGACACAGCTCTGGAGACTGATTCGAAGAAGTCAGTCAGGTTCAGGAGACAAGATCGGCCCTTCATGAACCCAAACTGGGTGGGGTCCAGTGTTTGAAGGATGCCAATGTCTTTGTTTATAAGCTCCATGATAATGTGTTCCATGCCCTTGCAGATCAGGCTCGCCAGACTGATTGGACGGTATTTCCCGAGATCCAAGGTGGATCCCCCTTTGTGGAGTGCGATAACTGTAGCTGTGCGCCACTTAGTGGGCATGAAGCCTGAGGTGAGGCTATGATTAAACATGACACCTAGGTGAGGTGCCAGTTCATTTTGTAGTTCATGTAGTACACAGCCCGGTATGTCATCTGGTCCCATGGATGCTGTATTCTTAGCTTTAGAGAGTGCGGTTTCTACATGTGTGGCCATGATTACCAGAAGTTGGCAATCTTTTGGTATTGAGATGGGCCCTTTCAGGGTTGGGGGGGTGAAGTTGGCACTAAATCGATCTGCCAGGATATTGGCAATATCCTTGGGATCAGTATATTTAATGCTATTCTGTTGTAGCTCAGAGCATATCTGAGCATTGCCATTTAGATTCCAGACATAACTATAGAATGCCTTGTAGTTGTCTTTGGAATCTTTGGCAATTTTATTTTCGTAACTAGCTTTGGAGGATTTTATGAGGGATCTCAGCTTCTTACTGAGGCTGGCAAGGGAGTTTTTTGCATCCTGGGATTTTTCTCTTTTCTGCAACAGTTTCTTTCTTCTATTGTATAGTTTGTTTATGGCAGGGGACCACGAGATTGGCTTCCTTTTTTTTGGAGGAGAGCATCTTGGTTCTATTTGGGATGGCACGATTCATGCATGAGTGGATGTGCTCATACAGTGCCTTAGTGTAGGATTCAGCAGTCGAACTTTCAGCTCCCGTCTGCATGGGTGTCATGAAGTCTGTCTCTTCTGACTTGAGTAGCATGAATTTGGCTTTGGAGAAAATTTTTACAGAGGTTTCCTTACTGGGGGGGGGGGGATGTGGATGTCAAGGGTAATTTGCTTATGGTCAGACCTGACCAATGAGGGGGTGACCACTGGTGTGGAGCATCTATCTCTCATGTTGGTAATGACCAGGTCTGGGATATTGGAGCACCTGGTGGGACAATGAATTAGTTGATCCAGGGCATTGGAATTTTTGAATTCCAAGAACCGTTGGGAAAAGGTGTTGGTACCCGAGTAGTTTTCCCAGGTAATGGCAGGGTTGTTGAAATCACCCAGTATTAGGATGTTTGGTTGTATCGTAATATTTTCCAGTATGTTTAGAAAGGTGTAGTGAGAATCTTGGGGCATGATGGAGGATCTGTAGTAAGCTACAATCTGGATTGCAGTCTCACCTTGTGTTAGTTGCACCTGGAGAATTTCAGATACATTGTGTTGGGCAGCTAGCCTACAGGTGTGAATATCCTTGGTGAATATGGACACTCCTCCACCTTTAGTTTTTCGGCCTTAGTTTGGTGGCTGAAAAGTGTGGCAAGAGTTGTACCCTGGTATTGCAGGGGTGCTCTCTGGAGCATTGAACCAGGTCTCAGTTACTGCACAGATATGGATGTTCTCCATTTTTTAGGAGTGCCTTGAGTGAGAGCATTTTGAGGTTTAGACTTCTAGCATTGAGTAACATTACCTTCAGATTTTGCATGCTTGTATCTGTTATGGTGGTGGTTTTGTCCTTTGAACCTTACCTAAAAAAGGCACTATAGGGGTGGCAAGAGCTTTCACCAGTAACCTGAATCCCAGGGGTGACAGGTGCAGACCATCTCTGGCAAAGCATCGTGGTTTGTCGATCATGTCTTCCCAGACAGACAGATACTGGATCCCCTTTGAATAACACCAGAAGCTTAGCCAATTGTAGAAGTCAATCATTTTGTCCTTATACTGTGGTATCATTCTGGGCAAAGGCAGGATACTACTCAGGGCTAGGGTCATACCTGCCTGGGCCACATGATCTGAGAGCTCTTCCGTGTCTCTTTTCATGTAGTCCAGGGAGGTACATCTCAAGTCATTCACTCCAACATGGACAATGACAGAGTCGTATTTGTACTTGTTGTGGAGTCACTTGAGTGCATATGTTATGTGGCAGATCCTGGCATTTGACAGGCAACTGACTGTAATTTTCCCCTTGTTCAGCCCGGTGAGTGGGACATCAGTGTGTCTGACTATAGAGTCACCTATGACTAAGACTATAATGTTCTTAACTGTGTGCACATTCCTATTGAATTAACAAATTTCATCCTACAAATATTTTCACTTAATATGTGCAGTTTAACATTATTAATACATATTTCTGTATGCTTCTTATATATAAACCTACAATGTTCACAGTTAAGGCATCTAACCACCACTTCTTTTGTATCATTCATATATTTAATTTTGTCTTGAAAGATACCTTTGAATTTTTTCCTTTTTTATTTATAAAAATAGGTTCATCTCCCACTGTTTTGTTAATTTCAGGAACACTACCCATAATCTTCCAATTATTCATAAATAGTCTTTTAATCTCACCTCCATCTATAGAATATGGCATTTCTATGCCTAATTCATATTTATTTCTCTGATTCTTACATTTTCACAGGGGCACTATTTTCTGCATTATTACAGTTGTTAACACTTCCCCTACTTCTAGTTGTTCCAATTAATTTTTCCAAGACCATTTCCTTTGGGTAGCCCCTAACTATAAACTTTTTACATAACATTCTACTTTCTTCCTGAAATTTAAGATTACAATCTGTTAAATCACTCAGTCTCCTTAACTGTCCTTTCACAATATTATTTTTGACATAACCAGGGTGCATGCTATTATACCTGAGGTATGCATTATTCTGAACATTTTTCTTATATATTTTAGTACTCAGTTTACTACCTTGTTTATAAACCTCTACATCCAAAAAACATATACTTTTGTAGTCATAGTTCCAAGTAAAACTTAGATAATCACATGCATTATTAATATCATTCAAAAGCCAGTAAAGTTCATTAATTTTACCTCTCCAGATTAAAAAAAGGTTGTCAATAAATCAACCATAATATGACACATAATTAAAATATCTATTGGATTTAATATATAACTTTTCCCATGTGTTCATAAAAAGATTGGCGTAGCTAGGGGCCATTGCTGTATCCATAACCAAGCCATTTATTTGTTGATAAAACGTGCCATTGAATTCAAAAAAATTATAAGATAAAATAATATCTAATATTTCCATAATAATAGAAATGTCTTTATTTGTATAACATCAGGATTCTACAAGTTCCTTACTAACATAGTCCATTCCTATGTTATTAGGTATAACAGTATATAAGGAATTAACATCCATAGTCACCAAGTAATCACCTTGCTCCCCTTCTATGCTAGTCACACAATTAGCAAAAGTATATCTAATACATGTGTCTCCAGCTTGTACTACTTTTTACAATTTTTAACTATATAAATAGCCATTGCCTCTGTTTTGCATCCTTCACTTGCCACAATTGACCTTAGGGGGGACAATCCAAATTTCTATGTACTTTGGGCAAATCAAATAGTTTGCTAATATTTGGATTCTTTTTTACAAAAAAAACTTGCTTCACTAATAGAAATTCTCCCTTCACATAATCATCCCTCTATCATAGAATCAATAAATTTGTAAGACCATGTTATTTCTTTTAAATTAACCCTTTTATAGTAGTGTATTTCCTGTAAAATAACAGTCAAAGCATTTAAATAAGCAAATTTGTCAAAAAGCACAACAGCATTATCTTTGTCAGCTTTTAATAATACAATACTTGCATCATTATTGAAATCATTCATTGCTTTTCTTTCTTCATATGACATGTTATAATATTTTGTAACAGGTTTGTTTAACAAAAGATCTCTTAGCTGTTTTTCCATCACATTTTGAAATGCCTCAAATTCTGGCCTTAATGGAGGGTTAAAACAGCTCGGCTTTTGAAAAACTGTAGATGCCATAACATTTCCACTACTATCTTCATTGTTAAACATACATTTCAAATTTAGTCTTCTAACAAAATCTCTCAAATTATTTAAAGTCTCACAAATATGTGCTCTTGAAGCTGGTACAAATGTCCAACCTCTGCTCAAAACAGAGATCTTATAGTGCCCCAAGCATCTATTTGACACATTCACAATTTTAAAATCACTTTCAGAAAAAGTACCTTTATTTAGTAGTTGTTTTTCTTTTTCTTCCACAATGTATTCTTTTGAGGGGCTTTTCTTTTTTTTTGGTTTGTTCCTCTTTGCTGGTCCCATAGATATTTGAGCCCATGATCTCTTTCCCGTACCTGGATCTTGATAGACATTCACACCCAGAAAAGGGCGCTGGTTGCTTGTAGTGTTTGTTGCACCAAGTGTTACAATATTGCCACATACACCAACAGACACATTTTTGATAGTTTGTATCTCTCTCTCCTTAGCCATCTGTTCTTGTCTTTTCGTTTGAACTTCTGACCCTGCAGTTACTTCATTTACATTTGAGCTGTCCATTGTAACATAAAATGTATAAGCCACACCCCGCTCATACTCACTACGATCTGTCTCATATTTCATAAGCTTCCTCTGCTTAAGAATATCATTTTCCTTAATTAATCTGTCCTGTATCAGACAGATTTAGTCTCAAAATTCTCACTTGTAGCATCTTTTTTAAGGGAAAAATATTTTTCTTTAATTCCCTCATCAAGTTCGTGGATTTTTTGCTTGTAAAAGTCTACCAGCATATTCATATACTCAATGCCTGTTCTTTGATTTAACTCCACCCATTTCTTAATGAGCTCTTTTGGTAGGTTATTTCCTACTGGCATTTTGTTAACTCTTAAATCTCTCGGCACTCTTTTGGCCAAGATACTGCTTTCAAAGAACATTACATCCCACTGTAACCTTTTTAACTTAATCATAGACTTCTCTAAATCTGAGAAGTGTTCTGTGAGATTTGTGCTGGTAGACTGAATAGCATTAAAATTACTCACATTATCCACAAACCGGTTAATAGGTGCAGCAAGACAACCATTTAGCAGTTCATCTCTCATTGTGCAAAAAACAGGCTGCAAAGTCACTGAAGCGTTGGCTTTAGTTAAGGTTGTATTAACAGTCTTAGTCTTAGTCCCATTCACATTTCCTTCCTTATCCGACATGAATGAACCATTCGGTGTGTCACAGAGTGTAAAACCTAATGATAGTACCAAAAAACTGCTCTCTGGCTGGCTGTTCATAATTCCGATTTTAAAGGAATAACATCATAAACAGAGAACAGCAAACAGCGTATAAACAAAAATCACTCGAAATACCTTCAATGAACAGCTTTTATTTACCAGAAATCACAGTTTTAATCAATATTCACCAATGACATATCATTATTTAAAAAATTTTCAGATAGCTCTGCTGGCAGTATCTCCCTTTGTCACACTTCCAAATAAATAATGTTGATATTCACAAATGAAATATAATTACTTATAAAATGCCAGCTAGCTGGCAGCACCTGCTTTGTTACAGCAAGCTACAAGGACTTCTTGTGTTTGCTTATAATATGCAACAATTGTCCATTAGTGAAACTCCTTTTGATAAGAATAGATTAATACTTGTCATTCAGCTTAATCTAACTAATCAGCAAAACAACTCAGATCTATAAAAAATGTATAACAAGGTTCCATCACTGTAGTTAAATCCAGTCAAGGTGCTGTTATTATACTATAAAGTAGCACAGTCTGCTTCACATTAAGCTCTTTATTTTATATGATTTACTTACAACAAATTTCTGTATATTTTCATTAAAATCAGTTATAACTGTCTCTTTTATAAGTTCACTAAATAACTTGTTAATAAATCTCTCTTTTAGTCTTATACAAATTGTACAGTTTTGTGTGTTATTAGATATACATCCCTTTAAAAATCTGAGAAATTCAAGCAGTGCATTGTTAACCTTTAACCCAAGTGCTTACATCATGCCTAACCTTTTACTTTCATTGTGAAGCACTCAAATGGTAGCAAAGGGATTTTCAGCTTTTAAATATGCTAATAATGGAGACAAAAATCTTGGGAACAAGAAAACAAGCTTTTCAGCTTGTGACCTTGGTGAGAAGCTGAAAAACAAGTAAGTAAGCAATTTGAGTGATTCCAAGCATGTATTGTGCTCGAGGAGTGCTTGAAGGTTTTCCCTTCTTCTTAATGGCTGTTTGTAAAGCTCAAACATGTCTCAGTAGTTAAAATCGAGTTTACATTTATGTGAGACAAGTTTTAGTTTAACTGTAATAAACCTTTATCATTCCATATGAAAAAAAAGAAAGACATTTATTTTCCTGATTAAGCATGTACTAATTATTAAACCAGTTAAACCATGAAACATTCATAGACAAAGATTTAAAAAAAAACAGGCACATATTTTCTATTTCTTAAAGTTTATAACTTGTTTAGAAATCTATATTAAACTGTTATGTTCAAATAAACATTTTAAATGTTCAATTAAGTGCCATTTTAGGCTGTAAATAATTCTCTATACAAAAAACATTATGATGTGTTACTTAAATGTTTTCATTTTCTTTAAGCTTTTCTCCCTTTCTTTTTTAAATCCAAAAAGGCCTCACTGACCCCCCCTTCCAGTGTTCCCTATTGTAGATGTTAAGGCATCTAAGACTTTTTGTATGGCTAAATATATAGAGTTCCATATTAAAAACATTTCTGCGAACAACCACTGTTTGCTTAAGGACTCCTGTTATTTATCCAGGATTTCCCACAATTTATTTAGTAATGATTTAAGATTTGTGACCATTGATATCCAAGATTTTATTCAGTTACTCCACATGACACAATAATAGAATGGTTTTATGAATATTTGTGGTTCAATATGTGTCTTGGATTTCCCACAATTTATTTAGTAATGATTTAAGATTTGTGGCTGTTTATATCCAAGACTCGTGTTCAGTTACTCCACATGACACAAGAATAGAATGGTTTTATGAATATTTGTGGTTCAATATGTGTCTTGGATTTCCCACAATTTATTTAGTAATGATTTAAGATTTGTGGCTGTTGATATCCAAGACTCGTGTTCAGTTACTCCACATGACACAAGAATAGAATGGTTTTATGAATATTTGTGGTTCAGTACAAGTCTGGATAGGAAAGTGACTGATACTATAATAAGTCTTATGAGTATGGTGTTAGAGAACTATTTGGGGGTTTCTGAAAACCAGTTATTTAGACAAAAACTGGGGTAGCCATTGGGGCAGTTTGTGCTCCCATGTTTGTCAATGCCATACTTTCATATTGGGTGACCCACTATGTATTACATTCTGACTTTAAGAATACATGGGTCTTTTATGGGTGGTACTTTGATGACATGATTTTCTTGTGGAGGGACAGTAATGAGATGCTTTTTGAATTTTTTTGACTATTTACAGGCCACCACAGAGTTTTTGAGATTTATGATGTACCTGCAAAGTGACTCTATTAACTTTTTGGATGTTACCATTAGAAAGAATAAAGAAAACAAGTGTTTTGAATCTATTTTTTGTAAAGTGACCTACTTGAATTCCTTTCTCCACTTTGGAAGTATGCACTCTCTACACCAAAAAAAAAAGGCCCTGGTTAAAGGTCAGTTAGTAAGACTGACTAGAATGGTCACTGATGAGGGTGAATTTTGGTTTGAGTGTGATAAATTAAGGAGCATGTTCAACTTGAGGGGTTACCCAGATTCCTTTTTAATGGATATTTTTAATGACATGAACAATAAGAAAAGATCAGGTTACTTTATGCCATTACTGGGTAACCGGGTTGTAACTATGAATAATTTTGGACAGAGGGAGGATGTCCCAACAGATATACAACAGGGCCTTAATCTAATTTTCCTAGTGACTTTTATGATATCAGGGCAATTATTGAGATAAACTGGAAGGTGTTTCAAATAGAACAGCATAACATAGAAATTGTGGGGAACTTCTATTGTTTACAAGAAAGATAAATGTTTTAAAGTCCTGTTGGAAAAAGTGACGAAGGCTGGGATGTGGGGGTAGAATGAGAAAATGTGGTACGTGGCCTCAGTCTTCCTACATGTTAGAGGGGGATTCCTTCTTTGTGGGTGGTTATGAGGAGATGAAGAGCCAGAGAAAATATCATTGCTGGAGTAAAGGGGTGGTTTATTTGGCTTTGTGTGGGTCTTGCAAAGCATTTTATATAGGCAAGACTAAACTTGCTTTTAGATAAAGGTTTTATCAGCATATGTATGACATCAAGACCAAGTAAGTTAGTAATGCTATGTACAAACACTTTGAAAAGAGCCCAAATCATGCTTTTAAATTTACTGTTATAGACCAGGTGGAATTGGGGCAGAAAAGTGGCCCATTGGATAACATTCTAGAGTTCCAGGAGCTTAAGTGGCAGTTGAGAACTAATGCCAGAGGGTCACCAGGCCTTAACAAAGCAATTTATATACCTAGTATACTACAAATGAAGGTTGCATATTTTTATTGTAACTTTTTTATATTCACATGGTTTAATTGCAAATGATGTGAACAAGATGATACGGGTATAAGTATGGTACAGGGTAAAACAACTTACAAATGTCATTAATATGTTTTACTTTTTATTTTAGTTTCAGGGATTTGTAACATATTTTGAGGTGTTTGTGTTTTTAAAAAATGCTTGGATTTGAATGAGATGGAGGTGGGGTTTTTTATGCTGGATGGTTTGGTCTTTTTTTTAATTACTTAATTAACTATTCAGTTTGAAAGGGTATATATATATATATATATATATATATATATATATATATATATGTGTGTGTGTGTGTGTGTGTGTGTGTGTGTGTGTGTGTGGTTACCACTAATTTCCATTTATCCTGATGAAGTCCATTGCAACCAAGGACGAATGCACTTAATTTTGTTTTGTTGTTTTGCAAATAAAAGTGTTGCAGTTTTTAGCTTTCCAGCATTTGTTCTCTGTTTTATGCCCTTTCTTTTTTAAAGTAACTCTTTTTAAAGTAACTTGCCTGAGACTATGACACTAAAACACTCTAACAAAAGATATAAGCAGATAAAGCATTGTTTTGTTTCATGCATTCTGCTACTGTTATTTACTATACTTTGAGAGATATTAGTTTTATGCAGAATTGCTCAAGCATTACAAAGCTGTTAAGTTAGTGATCTAGAGAGTTAATAAACAAGAATAAAATGTTTTTAACTTTTTCCTTTTGAGATTGCAGTCTTTTAGTTAAAAAGCATTATTTTTGTTGTATATATTAGGGAACTTCATAAAGTTGCCATCTGAGTAAAATGTGGTTCCCTTTAGATAATTTGCATGTGGTAAAAAAGGAAAAAAATATGTAAAATAATTACTTAAAAGGTACTTGTCATTTAGTCTCTTTTTTGTCTACTTTTTTCCATTCATTCCTCTCTGCTAGGCATTTTAGGATAAAACCAGTGCAATCCATTTTTTCTGTTTGTTTAAAGTTTTGTTAGATGTTAAAAATGACATAGCAGCATCCAAGGTGTCAAAAGTCTTTGCTCCATGCAAGAAAAAGATTTTAAGTCTCATAGGAAACAGTAGATGAACCTTAAAATGTCATAGGTTCATAGGTTGGTACTAGGCTATCAGCCCTAGGGCCTATACAAGCCTAGCCATAACAATTCCCTGGCTATTTCTTCCCACATTATTTACTTTCCTGGACCCCTGTCTAGCAGGGCGACTGACGTGACTGACTGACGTCTGACTGACTGACGTCTCTTCCTCAATTCTTTTACTAAAGGTAAACATTCCTTTTTTTTAGAGTTTACCTTTGAAGTGTAATCATTGTCAAATATTATTATATTATCTTGGTATTTGACAGGAGAGTTTGACCACACGGTTTTTAGCATCAGCTCCTTGTCCTACAAAGATATAAATCTTACTATTATTGATCTTGGACTTTTATTTGCTTTGCTGAAAGATGAAGGAATGGCCAGTAACCTACAAGCTCTTTCAAATACATAAGAAAAAGACTCAATTAAATTCAGAACATTTGGAAACTATGATGTGAGAACATTTACCATATCATCTCCTTCAGTCTTTTCCGGTAGTCCATAAATATACATGTTGTTTCTCCTTGTCCTATTTTCTAGGTCAACTAATGTGTTTGTTAGAAAAGTAACTTGTTTTGAGTGAGACTTAAGTTCTTGTTCTTGTTCCATAAGCCTGCCTTCTATGTCATTTAATGTTTCTTCTATGTCAGCAATCTGAGTCTTATGTTGCATTATTAATTCTTGTAACTGCTCCATTTTGTACACTTTTCTTTAAAATAGTAATTATTTGCCCAGTTTGTCAAACTTCAAAGATAAATCCTGCATAGTAAATTATAAAGTTTGTAGTTCCTTCTTCATTGTCTGGTCCTGTGAAGTGTTCTTTTGATAACTCATTCTGTGAAGAAATTTGATTTCTGCTTGAATATTCACAGAAAAATTGTAGAATGTAAACAAAATAATCCAATGTAGACTTCCAAAGACAGTACTAGAAGTTAGTGTTTAAATTTAAGTTTAGGAGTTTTGCTTTTTAAAATATTCTGTCAGAAATATAACTTAGATAAGACAGTTGAGAAAAAGTGCTGCCAACCTATCAGCATCCTGGCCATGCCCCAATGGTACATTTTCTGATCATATCTTGAAAATTGCTTGCCACTCAAAAAATAGATTTCTCCCAAATTTGTAGCACTCACAGACAACCACAAAATATGTTGCCTATAACAGTCACTGGCTTATTATAGGTTCATTGGTTCCCAGGTATTCACTAGGCTATTGATCCATGAGGTTCTTCTGAACATTTCCCATACACACCCATAAACTGCTTAGCCCTTATATTTTAAATACAAATAACCCAGAGACAAGCAGAACATTTACATGATGCCATTATTCATGAGGTACAAGGGTGCTAAACCAATGATGAATTTCTGATTACCCATCCATACATCTGTATTATGTTTGAATAGTGTAAGAGAAGTACTTTTCTTTATGTGGAGTGGAAGGCAATTCCAAAGAAGTGTTATTGTCTGTGATACATAGCTATTCTTCTAACATGCTCTATTTGTGTTGCAAAAGAGATTGAAGTATCTTGATTGGGTGTTTATGCCTCCACTGAACTTACAAATATTCAATGCATCTGACAGAATAGGGTCTGTTGAGGCTCTATACGTGAGGCAGAGACTGCAGCCTGTATTACAATAAAAAGAGATGCACAGCTTTGATATGGTCAGAATAGTTTTTATGATTTACTTTCTTGATTTTCTTAGCAAGGAGGTATTGTGACCAATCAGATTGTGTTAGGACAGGTTTGGACAGGTACATACTGTTAGGAATATCATGTTCAGCCTGATATGTACAGAATACAGTGGAATTATCATATCCCCAAACATGGATACCATATCCTTAGCAATAAATAGTACATTCAAAAGGCTTTCTTATAATAGTGGCTATTTGGTGATGCAAAGCAGTTCATTGTCTACATAGGTTTCCAGGTCACTATCTACTGGATCAATTTTTATTGGTGTTTTGTTAATTTGATAGTTACAATGAATTCTTGTTTGCCAAAGCATCCTGGTATACATTTTCAGCATTTAATTTTAGTTCATGCTTTTTCATACTAGCAATTGGTTGCATGATCTTAGTGTCCTCTGGGGAGTTTCTGATGAAACAAAGTTTACAGTCACCTACAAACCTGGTCAGCCATAGACCATTCAGAGTGGCTTTGACCTCCAAAAAGTAAGTATCAAAGAGGAGTGGCCCAAGGTCCAAATCCTGAGGACCAAATCCACTAGTGGCAGATCTTCTGTAGAAGGCTGAGCAGCCTACATTAATTTCCTGGGTTCTATTTGTGATGTAATCTGCTATTTAATGAATTTCTTAGGGATTAAAACTTAGCTGGGATAAACATCCATGATACTTGTGTGTGAGATGGTGTTGAATGGCTTTGCAAGGTCTAGATATGCAGTGTTTACTGATTTGTCCTAATCCATTGCTTCAGTAACCTTCTCAAAGAAGTCAACCTGGATAAGTAGACAGGATCTATCCTTGACAAATCCATATTGTCTTGGATCAAAAGTTTGTAGGTTACCTACATTCTTATTTATTAAATCCATAATGATCCTTTCCATAGTCTTACAGATGAGGCTGGTCAGGCTTATAGGTCTATAATTTCCCAGATCTGTTGATAACCCCTTTTTGTCCAAGGGGGTGATAGTTGTTGTCCTTAATTCATCTGGCACAAAGGCTGTTTGGAGGTTGCAATTGAATAGCCTCTGTAAGTGATCTAACAAGTCTTATTTCAGGCTGACCAGTAAGAAGCCTGGTATGTTACTTTCTATGGTCCCATAGAAGCTGTGTTCCTGGCCTTGGACAGTGCCTTCAGGATAATTCCAACATTCTTCCACCGCTTTTTCCATGCTCCAGATATATCCGTAGGCATCCAATACCACTTATGTAAAGATGCATATACTGGTCCCAAGTAACCAGCATTGCTTTAATTCAACTGAGCCTTTGAAGAACTGTTCCAATTCCTATAGGTAAATTCAGTGCTTTCCACTGTGGCCCACCTAATTAAATTCCTTTACATTTAGCTATGGCATTCTTGCATAACAATCTTCTTATAGATTCATAGGTTAGTACTAGGCTAACTGCCCTTGTGGGCCATTTTAAGCCTAGCCAATTGAAAGCCAGCCCTGTGAGAATTAAACTCTGTACCTTATATCTGTAAGGCAAACACCTTAGCCATTATGCCAACCTCCCACCCCTTATAGAGCTGAACCACCTCAATCTACTCTATTCTGTTCTTTCTAGCCTCTATCGATGTTCAAAAGATATTTTTGACTACGTACCAATTCCATTATAAAACAGATCTGGAAGTTTAAGAATTTTAATTGATTACAATGAAAAAACATTGAGTGACTTGGACAGAAAATGTAGCAAGTTGAATAGTGAAATGCAAACTAGCAGTTCTTTCCAGTCACCAACAGTGGACTATATGGCTATCCTTCCTAGGACACACCAGAAGGAGTCAGGTTTTAAACAAAAGAAAATGAAAATAAAAATGAACAGCATGTTAAAGAAAGGCACCTCATAGTTTAAGTTTTTGCTGAAACAGACTAACTCCAATGTAATTAATACTAAAAACAACAATGGAGCTGTACAAAAGGATGAAGACAAGACTAAAGAAAACAAGTAGAGTAATAATGGTACTACTAGTAGAGATTTATTTCCCAGTGCCTATAATGTTTTTTAGAGAACAACAAATGCTTTCAGTTGAGGAGGTCAGAACACTTGGTGTTTAGAGATGAAAGGGATTACAGAAAAAGAGATGATCAGCAGCTCGGAGCTTTTTCTCAAAGATTTCAATATTCTATTTAGAGATAGGACTTTCTGGAACAGAGGCAGATGGGAGGAAACCCCCCACCCAACTAGGCCAGGAGAAAAAGAGTAAGAGTAAAACATCAGATGTATTAAACAGTGCAGATAATTATGTGACTAATGCTGCTACATCGTCCTTGGACATTATCAAATTTACAGATTTTTTACTGAGTTACTCTAATTTTTTTATCATAGTTATAATTTTGAGCCTACAAGAAAGGCTTTGTTTGCAAGAACTTTGATTTTGCGCTGTTTGTCAGTTAGATAACATTATCTAATGTTTTTAAAGAGTCAGACAAAGCAGGTATAGATCTTTCCAAGTATTTCAGGAAAAGATCATTTCTAATCCTTCATTGTGTCCAACATTCAGTGTATTTCAGAAACTTTGTGAGATATACACTTTCAATTATTTTAAAGGACAATGTTTTAACTCTTTTTATAATTTAAATGCACAGGAAAGAAACAAACGTGTGGAATTAAAGCATGTTCATTTTTATAAACTCTGATATACTACATTAGTATTGATGCAAGGAAATGATTATGTTAAAGCAATGGCTGAACTATTTGTGGAAAATTCCAATTATAGGCTAATTAATAGAAAAAAACTAATATAGTCTGTTACAGGTATGATCTGGTTCTACTGGAGTTGTTAGGTAATGCATTAATTTCACCTGATATTTATAATTTCTTAAAAGTCCAACATCCAAGACTAGGTTATTTATTTAGTATACTCAAAACACATAAAAACATAATGCATCCACCATTTAGACCAACTGTACGTGCAACAGGAAGGAAAATAGAGCCATTAGACATTATTTAAAAAAAATAAATATTTAAATTTGAATCTGTCTTGCATTAAGATTCCTGGATTTTTTGAGTAGATTTGGAAATTTCTTACAAACATTGGGCACTTTTTATTTGTTTGTGACAGTAGATATAGAAGCATTGCATTCAAACATTCCTGAAGATAAGTTGTTAGAAGTTTTTTGACCACGAAAATGGAAACACCTAATGAAGAGATGAATTGTGAACTTTGTTGGCATTAGTGTTGGAGAACAATTTCTTTACACCCAGAAGAGACATATTCCATCAAATTAAGTGGTTAGTGATGGGTGCCCCCATGCCCTTAGTTTATGATTATCTTGTTTTTCAAGAATGGGAAGAGGAATGTTTAATAATATCTAATCCTTATTTTAGAGATCATAGTTTTTGTACATATTAATGATGTATGTTTTTGGTGAAAGGCTCAAAGGAACATTTTAAGAATTTTTTGGAAGAGTTCAAACTGATGACTAAGTTTTTGTCATTTACTTCCAGTGTAGATGAAAATATGATGAATTATTTAGATATTACTATTTATAGCAATAACATACATTGGAATCAAACATTTTTAGGAAAAATATATTTGTCAATAGACATGCGTCTGGAGTGCTTCTCCCCGTGCCTCTGCTGAAAATTGGCTTTGTTCCAAGTCAGACTTTCCCGATTAACAAATGTTAAATAAATAAATAAATAAATATTTACACTGTTATACTGCACATCCTATATTTATTAAAAAAATACAACTAAAGTCAATTTGTTAAACTAGACTGGTTAATTTCAGAAGAGCTGTATTAGCAGAAGAATGTGAACTTTTAAACAATTTCTTTTTTACAAATAGGCTATTTATGTCTTTTAATTGAGTTGGTTAGAAAAAATAATACATTATAGGAATGATAATTTTTGTAACTACAAACACTGTGTTTTCAACATTCTGATGAAGTCTTGTGTTATAATTGAGACAAAAGCATTAAATTTTATTAAATCTTTTTCCTCTCAGGTGGGCATATGAGGTGTCTGGCATTTTTTGACCATCATTTTTGTGTTCTAATTACATTTTGTACCATTCTTGACAGAATGAGTGGGATCTTAGTTAACAAGATAAAGAAATGTGATAAAATGTTTGATAAAGCATTTATTACCACATATTCTTTGGGTGTTAAATTAAAATGCAGCAGAATTTTTAACAACTGGAAGATAATACTTGGTAACTATGAGTTAAGTGAAGTGCTAGAAAGTGTACCAAATAGTATTTACCATTAAGACTTTGTTAGAAATGAAGAAAAAGCCAGTATCAGGAAATCAAGGGGGAAAGAGAGGACAATCCCTTATTGTAGATGTTTCCAGTATAGATTTATTGATACTTCCTCTTTTTTGTAAGGATGATTCAAAGTCTGGCAGATATAGCTGTTTATTTATATTTGTCTACAGATAGATAAATAGATATATATAAAGAATAGTAAAAAAAAAATAAATAAATAAATAAATAAACTAAAATCTGCACCCCCACATCTCCTGCAAATATATATACCAACTCCAAGATCACATTACATTGGGGAAAAGGTCAAATTCTCCAGTCCCCACTGTACTGTGATCTCAGTACAAATAATTCCACTTCTGAAAATTAGATCATATGGTCTTGACCAGATTAACTTCAACTTTCTGAAAAGCTGATCTAATATAAGCCCATATATTGGCTTTTGGGGTGGGGTTGTGGCTGGCATGAAGGTTTATGAAACTCTAGAGTATGCTCTCTAGAATATTAAGTACTGCAGACTGTCCTAAACAGACTAGGCAACATCATCATCATCATCATCAGCAGCAGCAGCAGCAGCAACCCACTTTTTCCCATTTTCTGCATGGATTTGAGGTGTCACAAACTGTCACTTTCTCTCTTGATTCAATACCACTCACTGACCTTCCTTACTGTCACAGGTTTTCTCTCACGCAATCCATCCATCTCTTTTCTGGATGCCCTTGGTTCCCCTTGCCTTCTTCTTGTCTACCCAAAAACCTTTTCTCCAGATTGTCATCTGCTTTCCTGCACATGTGCACAAAAAACTGGAATCTGTTTTCTTTGACTTAATCTGCAATTAGATCTACTTGGGCTTCTACTCTGAAGTCCTCATTCTTTTCATCTGTCTCAGTGTGCATCCTACTACCTGCCTCATGCACTTCTTCTCCATAGCCTCTAGCTTCCTGAGTTCCTCTGCCTTCACTGCCCAGGTTTCTGTACCATGCAGTAGTACTGATCACACATCTGTTTTGTACACCTTACATTTCAGCTTCTCTGGAATTCTTCTGCCACACACTACCCCTTACACTTTGTGCCATTTGTCTACAGTCCCTCTGATTCTAGCTTTCACCTTCTTATTCAGACTTACTTTCTTCTCAATGCCCCCCAGATACTTGAAGCTGTATACCTGTTCCACTATTTTCCATTCTATCTCCATTCTAAGCTTATTCTGATTTCCCCGAGTTTGATACCAATACAACTGTCTTATCTGTACTCAATTTCATCCTGCATGCCTTCAGTTTTTAATCCATTCCCCTGTCATTTGCTAAAGTTTTTTGCTCAGAGATCCCCTGTAATGTCATATCATCTGTATACAGCAACTCTGTTGATCTGTTCCTTGCAATCTATTTGCTAATGCAGTCCATCATCCTTATAAACAGCAAAGCTCAGAGATGAACCTTGATGCACACCCACTTCCACTGGGAACCCCTCTGTGATATCGACCACTGTCTGTATGTGTGTAATTGGGTCCTAACACATAGTCTGAACTAATTCATACAATGTTCCAAAGACTTTGAACCACCACAGGACTGCCCAAAACAGCTTTCTTGTGGCCTTGTCATATGTTTCTCTAAGTGTGGTAATAGCCAGTTGAGCTCTTTTCTCATCTCTTGTTCCTTCTCAACTATCTATCTCATTGCAAATGTCAGATCAGTTGTTTTGCATTCTGATTTAAATCTGAACTGCTCATCTCTCATCCTACTTTCTACTGCTCTGTATGTTCATTTTTAAATCATCCTTTCCTGAACGGATTTCTGATGATGGTAGAAGTGTGACAATCAAATGGTAGAGTTGTCCACATAAGAATGCTGATCTCTTATGAATATGTCTGTCAGAACAGGAATACCATATATAACACATGACATAGCAGCAGCTTTTTTACTGACCAGTATTATACTGCAGTTTGCTGCATTTAACTTGAGACCATTTCCTATGTACCACATGTGTGCATATTCCAGCCCTCCCAGTATCTATTTAGCATGATAACAGTGTCTGTCTTGCAGTTATCAGCATACTTGGTTCATAGGTTCATAGATTAGTACTAGGATAACTGCCTTTGTGGTCCATTTTAGCTCTAGCCAATTGCCACATGTGAGAATCAAACCCTGCGCTTTGTTAGGTAAACACCTTAACCATTATGCCAACCTCCCACCCCAAAATAGGAAACAATTAGGTTATCTATGCATCTGGGATATAAGCTTGGATGTCTGCAAAATAGGTGCCACTCAAAAGAAAAACCAGCACTGATCCCTGTAGTACTCATAAATTAAAACTTTAAACATTCAGAAAGCATAGCAGCAACTTTCACAACTTGAGCTCTGTTGGTTAGCCAATGTAAAATCCAGTGAATAATGAGGGGTTTACATTAAAATTGGCTAATGTTTCAGTTATATCACAGTGGGGGATAAATCTTTGCCAGGTTTAGATAAGCAGCATGTATGAAGTGACTACTGTCCATAGCCTCTGTGACCTTTGTTGACCTTTGCAAAGAAATTTACTAGATTCAAAAGACAGGACCTGCCATTCATAATACTAAACTGATTGGGATCTTGATCAATTAAGTTGCTTATATCTGCATATATGAGTTTTGTTGTGAAATAGCTTTGCTTATAAGCCTTCTGAGGCCAATGGGCCTATAATTACCTGAATCTGTAAGAGGGGCCGTCCTTTTGCAAAGGAGTTGCAGTGACTGTTCTCCAGGCATCAGGCACAAATCATGTGGATCTGCTGAAGCTGAACAGTAAAGAGTCAGATAGTACGTACTTGGCACTGATGAGAATACAGCCTAGTATAGGTGCATAGGATCATATTAGGCTAATGACCACCATGGTCTTTACTTGCCTATCTGTGCAACCCAACACAGTTTTCTTCAAGAATTCCTTGGAAGCCTATATGGTGGAGTATGATAGTAAGGAGATAGCTAATGGTTATGTGTTGGGGGAGTGTGTTCATTGGGGAATAATTTACTAAATGTTGACATATGTCTATCAGTGACATGGGGCCAGGCCAGGGGTGAATTTGTGATTTCCCATCCAATGATCAAGCTTTCTTTTGAACAGGGTCAGGGATGGCATTTGCTTCATGTAGATGAGAAGCTTTTTCCATAGCATTGGGATCTTTTGAGACACATATCATTCCTTCCAACAGGATTTGTTTATGCTGCAGACAAAGTTATGTTGCTGTTTAACTTGTAGATGTGCAAGAGATTCATCAGAGCTGCATCTAAGGATGCTTTATATGCTAAACATAGATTGCCTTTCAGTGACTTGTAGGAGGCTGAGTACAGAGATAGGACCTTAAGGAGATCTGTGTAGCACAGGGTATTTGTACCCTGGATTTTCCTGGTGAAGACCCTTTGAGGGCATTTCAGCTTTTGCAAGTGCCTAGCTAGGTACATGCCAAAGTGGGCATTGTACTCAATGATGGGTGTAATAAGGGCTAAGTAAAGGTATTATTACTTCCTTGAACTTGGATGCAATACCCTTGCTTATTAGTTGGGTGAGAAAAAATGATTTTATTACTACCTTGGCTACTTGCTGATCGAATGCCAGATTACTGGCTGCATATGTTCCCAGATGCCTAACTACTGAGTTAACTCTTAGAGGTGTTTTATTGATGAATTAGCTTGTGTGGATGTTTTCCAAAAGCTTATTATAATGCATTTCTTTCCACTGAGTTTTAATCTATGGCTATCGTACCAGTCATCTGTGTTAGACCTGCTTGTAAAATGTTGGTGTCATGGGAAGAATCTATGATAGCTCCCAATTCGCAGTCATCTGTGAACTTGGTGAGCCAGAGGCCTTTGACATTAACCTTGACTTCTGAGAAGAAGATGCCAAACAGAAGCAGAACCAACTTAGAGCCCTGGGGTACTCTGCTGCTGACTGGTTTCTTGGTGGAGGTGGTCTCACCAATCCACACTTCTTGGATCCTATCTGTGATCCAGTTGGCAAGCCACCAAGTTATGTAGGGATTTATGCCTAGTTCTGAGAGTTTGTCAACAATACCTGTGTGGGGTATTGTATCAAACACCTTGGACAGGTCAAGATAAGTGATATGCACCAATTTCCCCTTATCCATAGCCATGGTGATCCTCTCGAAAAAGTCTGCTAGGTTAAGTAGGCAAGCCCTCCCCTTAACAAAGCCAAACTGGTATGGGTCCAGTGTCTGTAGGTTGCCAATATCCTTGTTTCATTTCATGGCTTTGCATATTAGACTTGTCAGACTGATAGATCTGTAGTCCCTGGGGTTAGTTGACGGTCCACTCTTATGAAGAGGAAGGACCATTGGCCCCTCCATTCACCTGACATGTAACCTGCTCTGACACTTTACTTGAAGAGTACCTCAGCTGGTCCTACTAGGTCATGTTTTAGGCTATTTAGTAGGCAGCCAGGGGATATTGTTGGGGATAACTGAGGCAGTATTTTTGGCCTTATCATGCACCTCAAGGACCTGCTCTCTGTTGATAGTTGGAAGGATATGCTAGAAGGGATTTCACAGGGGTAGTGGCAGTGGGAGAGTGGGGGTGAAGTTAGAGCTAAATTTATCAGCCAGTAGATTTCTTATATCACCCTGGTCAGTGAAGATTGTGCCATTTACCACCAGTTTGCACATTGTTGAATATCACCATTAACAATCCTGACATAGCTGAAGAAGGCCTTGTGATTGCCCTTAGCTTGGGAGGCTATCCTGGCCTTCTAGTGGGCCTTGCTAGACTTTTTTAAACCCCTTAGTTTCTTATTTGGTTGAACCAGTGAGCTCTTGCCTTTATGAGAATTGTTTTTTTCTGATTTTGGCCATGAATTGTTTTCTTTTGTTATATAACTTGTTAAGTCAAGGATTCCACCAGTGTAGTTTGTTTTTGGTTTTAGAGCTGAACTTACTTCTGGTGGATATGGCAGCCTCAATGCAGCTATTTACATGTTTGTACATGGTTTCTGTAAATAATTCTGTATAGGTAGCTGTGTTCTCTGGTTTTGGGTGAACAATGAATTTTAACAAACCATTGCTTAAAAGGATGTAGTTTATTTTAGTATAGTTCCTAACTGTTACTGGTGTAGTTGGATTTTCTAGATTGAATTGTATTTCAAGGGAGACAGCCTTGTGGTCCAACTTCACCAATGAGGATGTGACATGCGGTTGCAATGCTCTAACTTGTTGGTGAGTATAAGTTCCAATAAGCTTGATCCTTTGGTTGCAGAGTGCACTAACTGGTTCAGGGTGTTTGTGTTGATGAAGTCCAGGAAATGATGTGCCTCTGAGTTAGTGGCAGTTTATATTTTCAGTCTATAGAGGGGGGAGTTAAAGTCCCCCATGAATGGGGTATTCGTTTAGATGGTGAGCATCTCTAGTAGATTTAGGTAAGAGTTATTAGTTTTGTGGGTCATTGAGAATGACCTCTGGCTACAATAGTGTAGCTAGGGTGGGGCAAGAGGGGCAACTGCCTTGGGCATAAATTGTTAGAAGGCGTGATCAGCTGCTCCCAATCTTTAATGTAATATTGACTTTTAAAAGCCAGTATTTCATTTGCAGTCAAACCTGAGCACTGTAGCACTCAGTGTGTGGTCTGGCAAAAAAGGACATCTTACCTACCATCACATCCAAGGCTGACACATACAAGATCCCTTAGATTGACACCAACTATTTAGACAATTATTAATTGCTAATCAGTTTTTGATTCCTTTCCCAACAAAAATTCTCATAAAGTTCAGCACATATAGCAAGATGATCTGAAAATAGAACATGTATTCAATCTTAGATGGAATTTGTCTTTGGTGATATGTGTACAGTCTCTCTTTACCCAAACAAAAGGTGCCCTAACAACTTTTAACATATTCCTTAACAAGTGCACCCACTCGCTGCTGATGTTGCAAGTCTGTATTGAAATTTTCCACACAGATGATGTACAAATTAACCAACAAAATAAGTTTTAAGCTATGAATGGTTTCCAGCATGTAGAGCATGTGTGTGCATACTTTCACCCCATTACTCCATTCTCATTATTCTTCCCTCACACAGTACATCTAATATCATACATTCCCAGTCCACATCATGGTCCTATCCAGAAGGCATGCGCTTGTCAAATTTACATGAAGAACAGCTCACAAACACTCCCCTTCATCTTCTCTCCATACTGATTTAGATCTCACAGCAACATTTAGTTCATGTAGCTGGTCTGGTAAAGTAAGTTTAACATTTAATAGTCTGAACACATCAAAGGAAAGAGAAGTCATCTGTTGAGAGTTTTTTTTTTAGTCGTTTTCAGATTCTGCTTCTGATTCATAATACAAAATCATTTATCAATAGTTATTTTTGTTGTCTTCATTAGGAAATGAGTCATCCCCCACAGGGGAATCTACATCTTATGACAGAAAACCAATCCACATCGTATGACAGAAAATAAAATTAAATATGTTTTCAGAGGAACCAGACATTCATCTTAATTCTGTTTTTCCTCTCCCTCCATCCCTCTGTATGTTGAACACATTGTGCACTTAAGAATGATATAATGTCATAACTTATCACACCAGTTTCTGTTTCACTGTCAATTACTTGCAAACACAATGCATCATTGTCAAGCTCAATACCTCTAACTCCTTTATCTAAATCAAAGTTGAGACAAAAGTGAGTATTACTGCCACATTTCCTATAACTCGGTATGCAGTTTGCCTTAGCGTGCCCTTTCAACCCACATTGTTCACATTTGTGGATGTGAGATTGCTATATGAGTTGTCCAGTCTTACCGTAGTGATAACAGGCTTTTTGTTGTACGGAAATATAAACAGCATTATCCAAGTACACAGTTTTAGTCTTTAAATCATTAAGATCTTCCCTGCCTCCCGCATCCACAACTCTCTTGAATCAAACAGCTGCTTGATGCCCACAATATCTTGAACTTTATAACATAAAAAGAAGTGACTGTCAGCAAAAGTCAAAACATCATTTTTAAATGGCAGACAATATATATATATATATATATATATATATATATATATATATATATATATATATATTGCATTTTTAAGGGTTACATCCACACATTTGTAATATCATTACTGTTTAGCTGTCTTTTTTTTTCTTAAAGCAGATACAAAGACACAGGCAGGTACACATCTCAAATCATCTGCTGTATTGATGCTCTTTTTTTGTCTAGTAGTGCCAGCATTGTAGCGGATCAGGCCATCTCCTTCCCACCAGGATGGCTGAACTGGCATAGGTCATGCACTGCCATTACCTCCTCCCACCCAGTTCTTTCAGTACCCAAGCCACTAAATGACCTCAAGTAATCTGGTTCATAGTCAGAGATTCATCCTCCTCCAACATCACAGAGTCAGGCAGCCCCAGTGAATCTTGCAAGTTTTATCCGTTGTGTATCCTGACCTTCATAGACTGTGAGTTAGACTGTACATCTTCTACAGGACAGGATTTCCATCCTTTAGACTACAGTATCTAGGATCCATACATCCATCTCAGTTTCATCAGACACTTAACTCAAAACCCATATGCCTTAAAGGCAGCAGCCATTGTAATGGTGCCTTCTGCAACTCTGTACAAAAGAGTCCTCCAGTATACAGCTTGGGTACAGTGTTCCTAAATAAGGATGTCTGTCTTCCATTGCCTGTGATATCAAAATCTCCAAGATTTGCAACTTCCTTCTTCAGTGGTGGATGAAAACAGATGTTTTAATTGCTGGGGAAGAAATTTCTCTTGTAAACTTCTAAGGAATCAGTTATCATGGATGTGTCCACATGTGATTGGTGAGGCACTACAACTGGCACATAGTTTAGGTGTTTGGAAATCATTGGAGTTACATCTTCATATGATTGCACTACAAATGCAAGCCTTCCCACTAACCCTCACTGTCTTTCAGAACTTTCTTCCTCAGTGAGTGTTACCCAAATACTGCAAAAAGTTGGCAGTAGAATGTTATATCATCAAATGCAATGGAGTGGGACCATATTTTACTTTGTGTGAAAGGAGACCATAAGAGTCTGGTAATGGTCTATTCATTTCGATCATGTCCTCATCATCAACCCCATAAAAACATAACCCACTTTTCTGGCAAATTCAGATGATGACTCCTAATACCTCAAGAACTCTCTCTCATTCTCTCCCTCTCTTGGCCATGCTCTCTCTCAGCCATCCAGTATTTGGGAAGCTAATCTGTATGTGGGACAACTTGTAAAGTGATCTGATTACATCTCCAATCAGTGCTAACTGCAAGAGGTAAGTCTCCTTCATTTATCCTGTTCAGGGTTACTTCAAGGATACTGTGGTACACAGTATTACCCCTGTTTTGCTCTGCACTGTCCCCATTTCTTTTGATGATGAAGTTGATAGAAAAAGCCAGACTCTACAGAAGCAAGGTTCTTATCACAGACCTGTTTTGGTCATGATATATTTAGTTTCCCTTGATCTGCCCATAGCTACTGGAGAAGCCATTGTGTTTGTGGCCTAGCAAAACTCTTCTGTCCCACCTATCTATCAAACCTCAGACAAATGTTCATTCACTACAGCTCACAACTTGTCTTCTACAGTAAATGCTAGTAAGTCTGACTTTTCCAACAAAGTGGGATAGATACTATCTTATAAAAAAACATTTACATGGAAGACTTGCTGAGAAAATTGACTTCTTTTTTTCTGTCTGAGCTTTTCTAATGAACTAGATTCTTTGACTCTTCTTCCATGTATTCTAATCTAATTTTTGGAAACATTTGCTTCTGAAATCAGTTACTCTGTCATATACAGTGGATATAAAAAGTTTACACACCCCTGTTAAAATGTCAGGTTTTTTGTGATATAAAAATGAGATCACAATAAATCATTTCAAAACTTTTCCCACCTTTAATGTGACCTATAGCCTGTACAATTCAATTGAAAAACAAACAAATTTGTTAGAGGAAAAAATATAAAAACTAAAAAACGTACAATACGCTGGTTGCATAAGTTTGCACACCCTTGAACTAATACTTTGTTGTGTGTGCACACCCTTAAACTAATACTTTGTTGAAGCACCTTTTGATTTAATTAGAGCATTCAGTCTTCTTGGGTAGAGTCTATCAGCATGGCACATCTTGACTTGGCAATATTTGCCCACTCTTCCTTCCAAAAGTGTTCCCAATCTGTCAGATTACAAGGGAATCTGTTGTGCACAGTTCTCTTCAGGTCACCCCACATATTTTCTATTCAATTTAGGTCTGGGCTCTGACTGGGCCATTCCAAAACTTTAATTTTCTTCTGGTGAAGCCATTCTTTTGTTGATTTGGACATATGCTTGGGGTCATTGTCATGTTGAAAGGTGAAATTCCACTTCATCTTCAGCTTTCTAGCAGACGCCTGAAGGTTTGGGGCCAAAAGTGACTGGTATTTGGAGCTGTTCATAATTTCCTCCACCTTGACTAAAGCCCCAGTTCCAGCTGAAGAAAAGCAACTCTAAAGCATGACATTGCCACCACCATGCTTCACCGTGGGGATGCTGTTTTTCTGGTGATGCGAAGTGTTGTTTTTGTGCCAAACATACCTTTTGTAATTGTGGCCAAAAAGTTCAACCTTAGTCTCATCAGACCATAACACATTTTCCCACATGCTTTTGGGAGACTTGATGTATTGTTTTGCAAATTTTAGCTGGGCCTGGATGTTTTTCGGTGTAAAAAAAGGCTTCCATCTTGCAGCCCTACCCCATACTCCTGACATATGGAGAATACAGGAGATTGCTGTCACATGTAGTACACAACCAGTACTTGCCAGAAATTCTGGCAGCTCCTTCAGTGTTGCTGTAGCTCTCTTGGCAGCCTCCCTGACCAGTTTTCATCTTGTCTTTTCATCAATTTTGGAGGGACGTCCAGTTTTTTGCAACGTCACTGTTGTTCCATATTTTCTCCACTTTTTGATGACTGCCTTCACTGTGTTCCATGGTATATCCAAAGCTGCGGAAATTTTTTTATACCTTTCTCCTGACTTGATACCTTTTAACAATGAGATCCCTTTGATGCTTTGTAAGCTCTCTGCAAACCATGGCTTGTGCTGTAGCAGGCAACTGAGTAAATGTCAGGAAAATCCTACTAGGACATCTGAACTTTATTTGGGGTTAATCAGAGTCTCTTTAATTGATGGCAGGTGTGTACCCAAGAAGACCAAATGTTGTAATTAAATCAAAAGGTGCTTCAACAAAGTATTAGTTTAAGGGTGTGCACACTTTTGCATTCAGCGTATTGTACATTTTGTATTTTTTATATTTTTTCACCTAACAGATTTGTTTGTTTTTCAATTGAATTGTACAGGTTATAGGTCACATTAAAGGTGGGAAAAGGTTTGAAATGATTTTTTGTGGTCTCATTTTTTTATATCAGAAAAACCTGGCATTTTAACAGGGGTGTGTACACTTTTTATATCCACTGTAGCTGTTTCCAATTTTCATTCATGGCTAAAATCTTCTTTCTTTTCTTCTCTTAAATTCTACAAGACCTCCATAAAGAAAAATGTCCTAATTATCCTTCACACATTTGGGACCAAGTTCCACCATGGGAGATATACCTGATGTTGGAAAAGTTTACTTTTCGATTAGGGCCTCTTCTCTTTACTTGAAGCACTTCTTCTGTAAAACCTTTTTCTTTGGCTGTCACCTCCCCAAGGAAATTATTTGAGTTTCATACTCTTCTTACCCAGTATATCACAGAGTGAGAGTTTCATAAATGGCTAACACATCTTTCCTGTCTAAAGTCTCCATAAACACTAATATCTATTAAGGTACTCACCTATTAGTTTTCTGTCCTAGTTATTCCAATCAAGGAGACTATCTCCTTTATTGTAGCGATGAAAAACAAACAATTCAGATTCCGTATCAGTAGAATGGCCAACTTTTTATTTCTTTTGCCAGAACCATACTAGGTCAAAAATATTCTTGACAGCATTATCTATGTAATTATCTATTTGCATAGAACTTTGTTGCAGTAAATATGGCAAATCACTTGAAAATCTTCCACAGGCCTAGTCCATTAGAACAGTTACCACTTTCATTACACTTTTCTGTAATACCTCTTTAGCTGATAGACGTGCCGCAGCTACTCGGTGTTCTCTCAATACATTTCCTAGACAACAAAAGCTGGATGTCATCTCTAAGCTTGAATATTTATTTAGGTCACTGTTGCCCACTGATGCTCTTATAAGTATCATCACCTAGTAACATTTGTTTAGGATTCTGTCTTATTTGTACAGATGATTATATCTTATCATCATCCTTGGTAACATACCCTTTCTCCTTCAAAATCAATTAGTGCAGCTCATCTGGGGTTTTCTCTCCTGTCATTTGTGCTTTATCTGGAAAGACAAAGTCCCATCAGTGCAGATCAGACTGGAAAAGGAGCAGCCTCAAAACATTTTATCCACTGACTGTATGTGTATGCATGTGTGTCCTAATGCCTGTGGCATCTTGCTGATGCAAAGGCTGTACCTGCTTCTTACTCTTACCCTTACCCTTACATTTTCCTACTATCTGCTCCTGCCCTATTATCATGGATTTACTTGAATAACAGCTTTTCACTAATGCAGTGTTACTATTCAACTTAATAATATTAATAATGTTATACACACAGGATGAACTCTAGTTAATTGTTGAGTCCACCTTTGTGTATGTTTTTCACCTTAATGCTATATGTTCTGCTTGCACTGTGAAAAAAAAAAAAAAAAAATATATATATATATATATATATATATATATATATATATATATATATATATATATATATATTAATATATATATATATATATATATATATATTTGGACAATTGGCACGATGAATTTATTTACTTGTATATATTGTACTCTGAATTTTTGTACTTATAATTTTTACTGTGAATTTATTGTACTTGTATAATTTGCATTGTGGAGCTTTTCTCCTCAGGCCTCTACTGTAAAAGGGTGCAAGCTCAGTTAGACTATCCCAGTCAACAAATGACAAGTAAATAAAAATAAATAAATAAATCCACAAAAATGAGTGTAGAGAGGCAGACCACTTCTTAAAACCACCAAGCACGTTTTTATTTAATAAACAGTAAAATATACCTTTCGGTATCTGATGAAGTCTCTGTAATTTTGGAATATTGAGATGAAAGCGCTTATATATTTTATTGTTTATTAAATAAAAAACGTGCTTGGTGGTTTTAAGAAGTGGTCTGCCTCTTCTTCACTCATTTTTGTGGATTTATTTGTTGAATTGGTTTTGAAAAATAAATAAAATAAATATATAAATATATAAATCCTCCTTAGAATTGATGTTTTCTTTTACTTTCCATAACTATTAATATGTATGTTATATAGTTTTAACTACTTTGGTTCAGAGACTGTAAATTATCTTTATTTATTTTTTCTCTGAATGTACTGCACATATTTTCAACACTTTTTTTTTAATTGCTTACTGCCTTGTGGTCCAATTCATGGCTATAAAGGGTCCTTGGACCATAACACTCACATGGTTAATAGATAAATAAAAATATTCTGTACTTAAGGTAAATATTCACTTTGGTTTGCTCATTGCTTCTGACCTGGGTCATGGCTGAAAAGGTCCTTGGACCAAACCACTCAAATGATTAACAAACACATACATACATACATACATAATTACATAAATTTACTTAACATTTGTTGACTGGGAAAGTCTGACTAGGACAGAGCCTATTTTTAGTGGAGGCTCAGGGAGAAATAGTCCAGATGCATGTCTTTGGAATGTGGAAGGAAACCGGAGAACCTGGAAGAAACCCACACAAATGAAGGAAGGACATGCAGACTCCACACATAAGGCACCCCAGCTGAGAATTGAACTGGAGAACCTATTGTTGTGAGGTGACAATGCTAACCACTGTACCTAAATAAACATTTTGCCTGCATTTCAAATTAAAATATTATATTAAAAATAACTGACCAAAGCAAATAACTATTTTTCATTTGTATCTTTGACAGTGAAACCTTGTCAGATATCTCCACTTTCTTCAATGAGCTCAAAACCAGCTCATTCAAGGAACTTATTTAAGACTGTTGTAGGTAAGTTAAGAATATGCTGTCTTTGTTAGTGAATACATATAAAGATAAATGTGTGTGTGTGTGTGTGTGTGTGTGTGTGTGTGTGTGTGTGTGTGTGTGTGTGTGTGTGTGTGTGTGAGGATGCATATTAAAAAAAAAAAAAAATATATATATATATATATATATATATATATATATATATATATATATATATATATATATATATATATATATATATATATATATATACACACACACACACACACACACACATATATCTTCTTCTCTTTCTGCTGTTTCCATTAGGTGTCACCAGAGCGGATCATCTGTTTCCATTTATTCCTGTCCTCTGCATCTTGCAGTGTCACACCAACCACCTGCATGCAGACAACAATATATATATATATATATATATATATATATATATATATATATAGGTCCTTATCAAATTACTAAAGTTTCAAAACTTCAAATATCATACATCTGAGACCATATGGATATGTTTATACATATATCTTTATATATATATATATATATATATATATATATATATATATATATATATATATATATATATTTGCACACACACACACACACACACACACACACACACACACACACACACACACACACACACACACACACACACACACACACACACACACACACACACAGGAGATTTGTCACAAGAAAAAATAAAACACAGGTGCAACATGACTATATTAAGTGTTTTTTGCCTTTTATTTTATCAGAATATTTTCAGAATAAATAATTAAGAAACAATCCCTCTTTTATATTGTTTAGGCCACATGACTAAACATTTTGTTTAAAGGCAAATTACAAGCTTAAAACATTGATATCAATAATAATCATGTCTATACAATAACATTTAATAATAATAACAATGTATTAAAAAAAGATAACCTTTGAGCCATTAAAAACACTTAATGCTGATTTGCTCGTTTATAGGTTCATAGGTTCATACTAGGCTATCTGCCCGAGGGCATTTACATTTAGTATGGGGAACTATACCCATTATTTTGCTGTGCCTCTGATCCATTGGTCAAGATTTCTCTTGAACAAGGCCAGAGGTGCTCTGCCTCACATATACCGGGATTTTGTTCCACAGCATAGGAGTCTTTGGGTGATGAATCTATCCCTCCAGGTTTAAGTCTCCCGCCCTTGTGGCTGGATCTAGATTTTGAGGTGAAGCATATTCATCAAATCTGGGTTTGACATGGCCTTGTATGTCAGGCACAGGTCACCGCAACTGAATAGAGCTGGAGTTCTTTCAGTCGGGCAGCATAGGACAGATTTTTGAGACCCTTTATCCTTTTGGTGAGGAACTTTTGTGGCCTCTCCAGCTGCTGCAAGTGTCGGGTCAGATACAGTCCTGTTTTTTGTCAGAAGCCAGTCTAAGCTGCCATTCTGCTTCTTTACATTCTAACATTATATAGAAGTCACCCATAAATTATCCTATAGGCACAAGATCAAGAACAAAAAATGTAAATTTTCTAAAATGAACACAGCCTTTTGTATGTTTGCTTAAATCACATTTTGTAATAGCAATAACATGTTCATATATTCTTTTTGAAAGTTTTCTGACTATCTTACCTACATAATAATGATCACAGGTTTCAAAAGCAGCTAGGTAAACTATACTGTTTGAATTACAACTGAGGTGTCCTTTTGACAAAATTTCTTTGTAAATGTTTGTACATAAATAAAAGTGTCTTCTATATACCTGTATATGGTTATACTTAAATGTCCCAAAATTAATATACTTTATTATGTGATGAAATTACTAGTCTTCTCCAAAACTGACCCAATATTATTATGACTTTTATAATTGAATACTGGCCTATTACCTGTTATGCTTGTCAAATCAACATTACCTAAGACTATTTTCTAATTTTTATCTAAAATATCTTTTATTTGCATCTTATCAATGGATATTAGTAATGGGAATGCTCTGCTAAAACATATCCCTTCAGCATCGTGTCATGTTTTTTTCATTTCCCAGTACTTCCTTGTATTTAAGGAGGGGGTTAATATATCTTGTCTTTTGATATTATTTAAATTTTGATTTTATCTAAAAATTCATAATCATAACCTCTTTCTCAAAATAAATTCATAAGTGTCAAGTTCAGCTAGAAATATTTGATCTTCACATGTCATTCTGCTGAGTCTGATAAATGGACCTTTTACAACATTCTTTTCATATGCAATGGTCACTGACTAGAGTTATGCAAACAACCGCTGGCAGAAGTGTCTTTTTTGATCACTTTGCTTTCAAACTTCTCTTTATTATTAAATTTAACAAATTCATTGTTGAACCTTTACTACTCAAGGTAAATTAAAAAAAATACTGTTATTTAGGTCATTATAAAATAAATAATCCTTTGTTCCGACCCAATAAAAAAATCATCAGTAAAGTGCTTATAAAAAACACTTTTTAAAAAAATTGTGTTACTAAATTTTGTTCTTTCCACCATGCCATTATTAGGTTAGCAAAAATGGGGCAAATCTAGCATCACATGGCTACTCCTTTGATATGTCTATAGTAAGTGTTATTGAGGACAAAATAATTTTCTAATATTACTTCTGTCAAAATGCATAAAGTATTAATATAACTATTAGCAAAATTAGTAAATTTGAACAAGTAGTTTCTAACATGTTCAGTTTCCTGTTTTTGACTAATAGAAGTATGCAATGCAGTTACATCTGAAGTTACCATAAACCCCAATTTATTCCTTATATCTCATTTATATAATAACTCTAGCAAATGCCATGGATCCCTTTAGTAAAAATTAGATTTCTAAATGTATACGGTTCCGAATTTTATCTCAATAAATAGAAATCATTTCAGTTTTGTAAAAATCTGCAGTTACAATTGGCTGCTCTAATGAAATTTTGGATACCAAAAAATCTGGCCATCTTTGGTTGATCAACTTTGAAAAATTCATACAATTATCAATTAATATAACATTGAATTAATAAATCATACAATATGTTGTCACTTTTGGCAAAATGACTGCTTACTTCAAACTTACTAATTTTTTTATAAGTAAGTATGTCATCAACATATTGGACATTGACCATTTATAATCTACAGTATTCATAATAATCACTGCATTACTTTTATCTGTTTTCATAATGTGTAAGTCATTGTTAGTAGTCAAACTAATTGAAACTTCTCTTTCATCATTTGTTAAATTATAAAATGTATTATTTCTTTTTTTACTCAACTTTTCTCTGAGTTCACTTTCACATAACATCACTGAATACTTGTAATGCTGAATGTAATACAGGTGGTAAGTTGTTTGTCTTTTAAAAACATTTTGATTTGAAGAGAAATATGAAATATTATGCAGTATACAGTGCAAGTTTAATTGAGATAAATATAATTTCAAATTAACTAATACTTTCATTAAGTTTGATTTATGTGATGTACAAAGGAAAAATCATTTTTCAGAACTGTAATATGTCTGGAACTTAGCACAAAGTCACTTAAATTGAAGATTTTATTTTGATTGGTCAGTTCTTCTTCCCCTTTCCTTTTCCATTTATAACAATTTCCCCTTTTGGGGAAAATTCTGTATTGAAAATGGATTTTGCAAAGGAAAATGGCCAGCAGTAGAAGTAGATTTCTTTATATACAAGTAGAATTTTTTATACATTACTGTTATTATTTTTTAATGTAATTGTACAGACGTGATTATAATTCATATTTTTTAAGCTTGTAATATGCCTTTAAATAGAAAATTAAATAATTAAAGTTGGTCATGTGACATACACACAGTATAAAACAGAGATGGTTTGTGAAGACATTCTGATAAAATAAAAGGACAAAAGCACATAATACATTTGTGTTGCATATGTGGTTTATTTTTTCTTGTGACAAATTTCTGTTGAACATTTTGTGTGGTAAAGTTTTATTTTTTTCATTCCTTAGCACTTTGATGTTTAAATATATCAATTTATCTATCATCCCTTTTTCTCATCTTTTGCACATGGGCTTGAGGTGTCACTTCAACCGTAACAATAATCTAGATCCATGGTTTATATCATCAGGTGGCTAATCCTTTCATAGTAGTTCTTCCACACCAAACTTATATGCACACACACACCAATGGCCAATTTAGAGTGTCCAGTCTACTTTCTGCATGTCTCTGGAATGTGGGAGAAACCAAAGCACCCAAGGAAACCCACATAAACACAAAAGGATATGCAGACTCCACACAAAAGGCACACCAGCCAAGAATCAAACTAGGGAACCTTTTGCTGTGAGTCGACAACATTATCCACTGTGCCACTCATATATATATATATATATATATATATATATATATATATATATATGCGCGTGTGTGTGTGTGTGTGTGTGTGTGTGTGTGTGTGTGTGTGTGTGTGTGTGTGTGAAAAAGGCATAAGTAATAATCTGCTACATAAAATGAATAATATTTTTTTCTAGTTATGTCACAAAGCAAGTGGTGGTACACACCAGGGGTTCACAGTGATTTAAGAGTATCTCAGAGGAAAATATTTACTGCTTTGCAGCCCAGTTTATGGGTTACGGGTGTTGCTAACAGAAGATGAAATAAAAGTATTGGCTGTAACATTTGTGGTACGAGGAAGGTTGATAATATCTGTCTTCAGGAAAAATGGAAATTGTATGAGACAAGTAATAAATTATATATATACAAATATGTCAGAAAAAAATGATGGAAGAATTAAAAAATGTGTGACAGTGAACATGTCAACAGTAATGATTGGGTACTTTAACTGTCAAGTAAGAAAAGAAAAATGAAAAATAGTATAAGTTGCAAATGTGATAAAATAAGTGATATGATGTGGAAACGTGAGAATATGAAAAACTAGAGAGCGGATGTACAAAAGGAGACTTCTTAAAACAGCAATTGATTCTGCTATGTGTTTAGGTGACATGAATAAAGTGGCAGGTGCAGCAGAAGATTTTTTTTCAGACAATATGGCAGAAAGGGCTGTGTTATCTTGTCTATTTCATCCAGAATTATACTGGGTGGTAATGAAAAAAATAATGAAAGAAAATGAATAAAATGGTTAACAGAAAGAAATGAAGAGGAAGGTAGTAGACTATAGAAAGAACACATGACAGTAAGGGTATTTTATAACTGCTGGACATAATGGTGGGTAGTATTTAATGAGAAATATAAAAATGCTTTTTTGGAAGTAGAGAGAAGGGTAAAAAGAAATAAAGTGGAATATGAAAACATGCTGAAAGACTTTGAAAAAGGAATGGATGAAGAAAGTGATACAATAAGAGAAATAAAAATTATACAAGAAAAATAAAGGCACCAAAAAAATCTACTGCCAATCATTAGCAGACAGGAGTTCCACTATGGCGACCCCTAACTGGGAAAAGCTGAAAGAAGAACAACAAGAAAAAATAAATAAAAATGTACAGAGCAGATAAAAGGAAGAGACTGTAAGATGGATGTAATGTTAGATGAGAATGGAGTAGTAAATGTAAAAAAGAAAAAAACTATGGAGGTAGTAGAAAAATTGCAAAAACAATGTATAAGAAGGAAGAAGTTAAAAGGGGAAGAAGATAAATAAAGAAAATTTCAGATAGAGCAAAATTCTAATTTAGAAGAAAGAATTGAAATGAAAGAACTGGAAGATGGAATGAAAGAAAAAAAGGAAAAAAAATCAGCACCATGTTTACATGGGTTAAATTATAGATATTATAATGGGATGAGTGTAAGGAAAATTACAGAAATACTGAATGAATGCTTAGAGGAAGGGATATAATATTAACATATATTGGCTGACATTATTAAATTTATATGGAAGAAAGATGACAAAAAATAAAAATTGGAGGCCAATATACTGATTATTAAATCTTTATGAAAATAATACAAATAAAGAATAGAAATTGTTTTGAAGAAGTGATATGGGAAGTGGTATGTAGAGTAAAGGGAAAACTAGCAAAGGAAATGTTAATAACAATAAAAGAAGGAATAGATGCTCTTTTAAGGAAGAAAAAGGTTGGTTTCATGTGATGTAGCAAAATCATTTGATTCAGTAAGTCATAAAGCAATGTCCTATGTTTTAGGTAATTTGGGGAAAAATAATAAAAGCATTAAAGAAGTGTTATAAGATGTCTTGGATGATGGTTATGATTAATGGTTTGTTAGACAAGAAAAGAAAAATTGAAAAGGGGTGAGAGAGGGTGTCTGATGAGTATGTGTTTATTTGTGCTAGTAATAAATACAATAATACATACACATACTGGTGAAATGAGAAAAGCAGAATGAGAAATTGAAAAATGTGTAAGCTTACCTGAATGTCTTTCCTATGTAGATGATTAGGGGCAAAACCCTAATAGAATTACTCTCAGTATAAGTTTACCCTGAATCCAAAAGACCTGCTTTCAGTGAAAGTGACTTACTTCCATGTAAGGACTATATATAAGCAGGCTTAATATGAGGAGCAGATTCCAAAAGACCTGCTCTCAGCCTGTAGTCAGCATTCTACCTGGTCACTTACACTGATAGCAAGTCCTTTTGAATTTGGACTTTATTATTATAACAAAAAATATAGTATGATAAGTGAAACTGTGACAAGGATGGAACGATGATTAAATAAAACTGGGTTAGGGTTAAACTGGTAAAAAATAAAAGTGCTTGGTGAAATAAAAAAAGATAAATAGAATATATTTTATTAGAAATGTAATATACAAGTAATCAAGTTCGGCAAAAGAGAGAAAATAATACAACAGAGACCATTTTGGAGAAAATAAAAAACTTATTTAGTTGGCACAAACTTTCAACTTATACTTTAGAAGGAAGGTGTATATGTTAAATACATATACATTGGGAAAGCTGCGATGTTTGGGCAGTATATATATATATATATATATATATATATATATATATATATATATATATATATATATATGTTTCCTTGAAAATAGAAAAAAAATTGTTAGAGATTTTTTCTTTTTTTTTTGGGAGGGGGGTCAAGACTCATTCCATTTAGATGGAGAATTGTATAAGAAAAAAAGAGGTCTACATTTAAAAAAATCCATTTGTATATTTTGGATCAATACACCTTTTGGGATATTAAAATATGAAGGAGAAGAGATGCAGTCTGATATAAAAAATACTCTATGTGAAATATGAAGAGATAGAAAAAATGAAAAAGGAAAGAAAATAAATAAAAAGAAGGAAATGATGGAAAATATGATTATAAGATGAAGTTATGGAAAATTAAGACTGATAAAATTTAAAAAAGGTAGAAACGAATGACATAACATGATAATGGAAATATTATGTAATGTATCCATTGAAAGATCATAAGCAAGAGATTTAAAAAGCAATAAAAACAAAAGGGAAAGATTTAAAGATTATTATGTGGTGAAGATTTTTGGGGAGATTATTATTCAATACATTGCCTGTATAAAGTATTATGAACTAAAATGCAGTAGTGACAGAGAGAGAGAGAAAATGTAAAGGTTGCAATAAAGGGGAAATGGTAGAGCATTACTTTTTGGATTGTAAAAAGAATGAAGACTTTTGGAAAACAATTCAAAATTCGTATATGTGGGAAGGCTGCTGAAATATAAACATGGATATAATACTGAATGTCAAATACAAAAATAAAAAAGTATGAAGTTAAGAGGTGGGATAAGATACTGGTGGTAACAGTAGCAGTGCTGTGGAAAAGATGCTGTGATCAATTGTTGTATAACACAAATTGGAATAAATGAAGATGAGTTGGTAGAAATAAAATTAGAATGGAAATGGTGTGATGTATTGATATATATATATATATATATATATATATATATATATATATATATATATATATATATATATATATATA
Organism: Protopterus annectens; assembly: GCF_019279795.1. NCBI lineage: Eukaryota > Metazoa > Chordata > Ceratodontiformes > Protopteridae > Protopterus > Protopterus annectens. The sequence continues at coordinate 228,224,770 of NC_056741.1, forward strand.
TATATATACATACATACATATATATATAAAGTGAACCCTACTCTTTTTCATACATCTTGTGGGATCATTTACATCCACTCAAGCTATTACCACCACAAGCAGATGGGGCCTTAGTTTAATATCTTATCTAAAAAACAACACACTCAGGAGTGTAGAACTCCTCCAACTCTGTCCCAACTCCCTCACCAATATGTACATGCTGCACTGCAGTGTCCGTACTGAAGTTTTTATCACATGGGATCACCCATTACCAACAGTTCAAAAAATAGATGTGATAAAACCAAATATAATGGTCTATGAAAAGAAGACAAAAGACATTGATCACTGAAATTGCTACACCCAGTGGCTACAGTGTTTTATGTACAGAGAGACACAGAGTCATAAAATACTAGGATTTGTAGGCTGAAATGATGGCAATGCGGCAGAATGTTACCCAGACAATTCCAATAGTAGTAGAAGCAATGAGTCTCATAATAAAGAATTTACAGTCGTATTTAGATATGTTACCAATGCATGTAATGCCATAAGAATTGCAGAAGGAGTCAATTTTGGGAACATTGCAAGTGCTGCAAAGAGCAATTTTGGCTAACATCAAAGATTTAAACAATACTAATTTCATTAACTTTAATCATACTTTGATTTAGGAATGGAATCCATTCCTGTCATGGTATTAGAAACCCAAAAGTCTTGGAGAAGTTAAACTAAAAAAATGAATCCTAGCACCAGGTGAGGCAACTGAATGCTACTGAATTTTTTATCTACTGCCTTTCAGCTAAGTGTGTAAATGCTACACATTCATAAATCAAACTGCATGAGGGTCACTCAATCCAGAGATCTTAACCTAGCCTCTGACGAGAACAAATCATGCTGGAGAGATAGATACAGCTCCCAGACAACTTTCAATGGAAAAACCTCCCCATTGATGTGAAGCAGACCCACTTGCTGACCCTCTTCAAACACAATCTAGATCAATGGACAGGTAAATTCACTCATGGGGTAGTGCCCATGTCCCTCATGGAACAGAGGCAACCAGTGTTAATTACCATTAACTTCTACCTCTGTGAACTTCGCTCACTTAATTGGGGCAACTCAGGATAAATATGGCTGGGCTTGCAAGGTCTCTTGGGCCGTTAGCATAGTAACCTCCTATGAATACCAACTGCAGAGTGGAAAAAGGTAGACTCCTCCAAGTCCTTAAAGCAAGTAGCACAGCTCACAAGTATACAGGTGCAAAACCAAATTTATTCAATGGACAACAGAAAGCCAGTTGACTACTGTAGCTGTGCTACTTGCTTTAAGGACTTGGAGGAGTCTGCCTTTTTCCACTATGCAGTTGGTGTTCAACCTCCTATGAATCTATGAACATGCAGCAGTATAGTCCACTTATGAAAATGCATTTACTTATTTATTAAAAAAAATCCAGTTTGTCTCCCTCTCCTAAATAAATGAACTTTGATATAACTAGTAGAGACAAAGTGGCAAAATACATTTCAAAATACACCTTATCTTCTTCCATTATAGTTCAGTGAGTTTTAATAATTTTGCTTAAATGCTTCCTTTCTATTCTGCAATGTAAATTATACAATGAGTGGCTGGTAACATCATAAAGCGAGCATGCTGATTGGCCAGCCCAACCAGCGTGCCTGTTGAGAATATACAACGGAAAAGGGTCCGGTCACCCAGACTTTTTTCCGTTGATATATTCTTTAATTTTAAGGGTTTAAAAAAAAAAAAAGCATAGCAATGGAGATCTTCTTTTCTCCATTGCTTACTTTCCTGAGCACTGATGTACTGGGTATGCACAGGAACACAAGTTCCAAATGCATACGCAGTACATCAGCAATGGCAAAGTGGAGCTGTCCAGTGGTGGAAGGACAGCACGGCGCCATTATACAAGGACATTATTTAAGAAAAGTAAGTATTTTTTTCTTAAATAATGTCATTGTATAATAGCAATAACCCACTTCTGGGTGTGGGTAATGCTGGATTTACCCACGTTTTTCTTTGTTGGGTCACTCGGGCTTCCCCCTCATGACCAAACCACACCAACTGTGGGTAAATCCAGCATTACCCACACCCAGGCATGAGTTATTGATTAATTAAATGACAGAGTAATTATGAGGTGATTCTTCAAAAGTTCCTTATTTAAGATGTGTGTCTTTTGTAGCAATGAAAGCAATGAAACATGTTGGGAACTGGAAAAATTTGTTTTTGTTAATAGATCGAATATCATATTTTGATGAGAATGCAACTGAAGGTAAGGAAAGAAAGTTTTCCTTCATCTGTTAGGTATAACAGTATAACTTTCTAACACATAATTAGGGACCTGATGCACTGTGTCTTAGACTGTTGTTGGGAACATAATTACATGGCAATGCTTTGTATTGCACCACTAAATTTTAAAATGCAAGGAATAAAAGGATTAATTACCAGCAATTTTAAGAGATGAAGTACATTCATGTATTAAAAAGCTACTGACTCATTGATCTATTCTGGAATTATTATCCTTGTATTGTCTTATGCTTACGCCACCCCTTTAGTATGGGGAACTATACCATTTTTTTTTACATGCTCTGCCTTAACTCCATACACTGAGGTAACCCCTGGGGTATATCGCGATCTCCATCATGGGTCATGGTCCTATATGTGGTCGGGCCCAGCATGGAGGTCCTATATTCTACATTATGGCCGAGTCATCATCTGGAGTCTTTGGGTGATGAATCTATCCCTCATGTAGTAATATCATGAATCCTCGTGTTTAGGTGATAGGTCTCTGATGTTGATAAATTTTTAGGATGATGATTATTCATCAAATCTGGTTTGATATGGGCTTGTTATTCATGCAAATCACACCTCTGATAGCAAGCTGATGTGACTGAATAGAGCTGAGGCGGACTTCATATCATGGGATCTGCTCAGAGCTTGAGTTTGAGAGTGAGTTTTGGTTGGTTTTATCCTTTTGGTGACCTCTAGAGCTGCTGTGAGGGGTCAGATACATGTCGGATCTGCAAGTGTCGGGTCTGGGAATCTATGGTGTGATGACTCTAATGATTGGTCTGATGATATGATCATGAATGAAAACTGATGATGACTATCATCCCTCAAGGTAGCACTCTTGAAGGCCTACCTAATCTGAAGGAACTCCTAACTATTGTGTAGGCTAGACTCAATGCTCAGACCTGATCATTCTGGTCCTGATAACTTCTGTAACCTTGGTTGCAGGCCACTTTCCTTTTGCCCTAAAACTTTTTTTTTTTGGCATTTTGGCATTTAACTTTTTTTTATGTTTAACTTTTATCGCCATCTGTGAGACACCAGTTATTTCAGGCTGTGTCACTCTGTGAGACTATTCTGAAGCCCAGTTTGCAGTCATCTGCAAACTTTGTCAGTCATCTGTAAACTTGTTGTGTTTGCTTGTACTTGAGTTGCTTTAAACCATGAAAAGGCTGTGACTGACCCCTGTGGGCCCACTTGTGACCTGCAGAACCAGTCTGACATGGCTTGTGGTCTGACCCCTCTGTGAGTCCTGTCCCAGCAGGTTTTCAGCCATCTTGTGATGTATGGGTGTGTTTTACCCACGGCTGATGAGTTTTCCAGGTACCACCCGTGGTTTGTAATGAATGAAGCCAGATTGCCACGTCGGCTCGAGGGACTAGCTTTCCCTTCCTCAATGGCTTGGGTGACTGTTTCAAAAAGCTTTCCACTTAGTTTTGGAAAAAAGTCATTGAAAGCCTTTCAACGAGCTTTCCAAGGAATGCAAAAAATTCCCTGTCAAACTTATAGGTCCATTTTAATCATCTCCATTATTATTTGATATTTATGCTTGTCAAGCTAATGGGGCTTAATTTTTGGGTGGGCTGGGCGGGTTTTGTGAAGGGGGACCACAGTTGCAGTGCCCAGTGTTTGAGTGGGCGTACCAGTGTGTAAGACTATGATTAAACTTCACTCCCCAGAGCTGGGTTTAATTCCTCATTGCCATTTCCCAATGAACACACATGGAGCACACAGAGGTCATTGAGTTCATGGTTTTTTCAGGCATGTGTGTTGAGCAGTTCTCACTGGGGTGTTTTGGCTGTTGGAGATGCTTGCCTTGCTTTCTGGCTGTTGGGGCTGTTTTGGGGACTTTGCACTTTAGGGAGTTATCTCTAGAATGTCTGTAGGATGTTTGTCTTCACATCATTTTGAGTAAGTTCTCTGAGCATTTTGAACTTTTTCCTGAGTTTCTTCCCAGGTTTCTTTAAGTTTCTTTCTTTTCTTATAAAGAAGGCCTTTATTTTTTTCTTTTCTTTATTTATTTTTTTTTCATGATTTTTTTTTGATTTTTTTTTTTTACTTTTTGATCAAGGGGGTGTCTTTTTTTTAGGATTGATTGTCATCTTGTAGTAGCTCTCATCTTTCCTTAGCCTGTTTTGTTATGGCTGGGGTCCACCAGACTGGGCCAGCTTACCTTTTTTTTACAAAGTTCTTTTGTTTTGCTTTGCTTGGAATTGCCTGCAGTCATGCAGGTGCTGGTGTGGTAGAAGGCAGAAGTGATTCAGCGGCAATTCAGCTGAGTACTTTTTCCACCCGGGGGCGGCCTGGGGAGACCACACTAGTCTTTAGAAAGTGTGAAAGCTCTGCTTCTTTAGTCTTCTGGTCTTTTTTATTTCAGGTGGGGGTGGGATGAGGACCTCCGGCGATATTAGTCTTTGAATTATTGTCTCTTTCCTGATATGACTACTTCTCAATGACTGCTGTTTTATAGGGAGAGGAAGAAAGAAAGTTTTGTTTTTTTCTCTTCTGACAGAAAATCAACCACTGAATTAAAACTTTAGTGAAAACTGTAATGTGACAGTTTTAGCTTAGCTGTTTAAAACATCTCCTCCATTTTTAGTCTTAGGATTGTACTTTTAGTTTTTTCCAGTAGCTATTAGATGTAAATTAATAATTATTTCAGTGACAAAATACACTGTCCTTGACTTTACAGGTTAATACTCAGCATACTGTTTTCTTTCTCATTTCTTGGTGATGATTGCTCCTAAGGCAGAATATAACACTGGTACACTTTTAGAAAGTCCAAACATCCTAATATTTGTTCTACAAAGTATATTCTTGCAAAGTATTAAACATTATTTGCAAGTCCGTTTTTTTTCAAAACAGGTTTATTGTTTTAACATATAAGAGAAATATCATAACAATTTTATACAAGTAATTAAAAATAGGTATTATTATAATATTCAACAAAACAACTAAAGTATTCAAGTCCGTTTTTGACTGCTTTAAATCTTAAATGGACTTCTTAGTTTTTCCCTTGTCCTTATCATTCTGAATCAGCTGGATATATTTCACGTTAACTCATTTATATTTATCATTCACAATATGTGTTGGTTCTGTCGCTCGTCCGGTCAGAATAAAACAGATGAACAGTTGTGGGTTTGGTTCAAACAGCTTTATTATATACAAACACATCAGGATTGAGGCTTAATAATTTAAACTTAGATAAACTTATAAACAGACTGACTACTACATTCATACATGTTAACACTCTGGCTGTTCACTCAAAATGGCACTGCTGCCTGCACGTGCTTCCTATTTATACTCACGTGCCCTCATTTTGATATGCTTCTTAAAGACACAATGCACACTCTGTTATACAGGTTCTGCTGGATGAATATACACCTATATTTCTGAAATTCTTTAAGAAAGGTGCTTATTGTCTCTAATTCCATCTTGTGTATGTTCAGTGGAGTTGTTTTTTTTTCTCATTCTCCCAGTGACAGCTTAATTATAGCATTTTGTCATTACTGCTACTATTTTGATGATTTTTTTTTTTTTTTTTTAGGTTTGAGGAGTTTTTCTCCTCAGTTACCTGTCACTGTTGATGCTTCTAATAAGTATGTCAGGTACTGATTTGTAGTGCTGCTTGGAGGTGTAGGAAGAAGCACAACTTTTGTTTTCAAGCACCATAACTTGTAACTGCAATCTTACTTACAAGGTATTAATCATATTTGCAGAAGTAATTATTTTCTTTAGTATCTTCACTGACATTAACACATCTTGAATCCAGCAAACATAATACACTCATCTCCTTTTTTTTACTTTTGCATCATTCAACAACCATTAAACCACTCACTTCATTTCTTGAACTTTTCATAATTAGTCCCAAAATACCTAAATAATCCCTTTCCTGTTTTTGCATCTTCTTTCCTCCTGTTCCTTTTTTCTTTTTCTTCTTCTCACTCTCCCTCCAATAGATTTAATTTATTTCTACTCTTGTTCTTCCCCATTTTCTGAGTCACCATGTTCCACATTTTCACTTAATAACCTATGATACTTATGTTTGTATCAGAATCTCTTTTACCATTATTTATTTTGTGATTGCATCTAAATCTCTTCTAAAATTAGGCCATCACTTTACTCATTTATATTTCTTCCATGTTCTGCCTCACTTACAATAGCCATTTCACTTTCTTCCTGAATACTGTTCTCTATATATTGTCTTTCCTGCTTCTCAATTTTCTTTTGCTTGTACCTCTTCTTTTTCCAGAACAGATCAGTCACACTAAAAATGGCCAGACTCAATACTTCTCCTAGAAAATGGTCAATGGGTTCTAACACTATGGCCTTACTCCCCATATTACCCACATCTTGTTTTTGTACATTCCTGAACCAAATGTGTTTCAACCCCTAAATAAAAGCATGTTTTGGTTGACCTCAGTACCAGTTACTTACATTTACTATTGCATTATTTGAAATATGCTGTACATTTCCATCAGGTATATTCAGTTTACCACCCCCCCCGGCCATATATTTCTTATTATCTTGTGTTTTTATTATCGTGTGTTTTTTTTTTTTTTAGGTCATGAACTTTATCACATTTTGTGAAAAAAAATTGAGTTGAAATTCCTCATTGCTAAAAGTCTTGAATTACAGTTTTTTTAAGTGAAAATCAAAGTTCTGAAAAATAAAATATTTCTAAGGTTTATTTATTTTTTAACCCATACATTTTTCTGTACTTAAAACATCTCAAAAGTTAGTTCACAAAAGATTTTCAACACTAAAAATAAATTCTAATGGCTTCATCAGCACATACTAAAGTATTAGTCTGCTGACTATTACAAACCTAGCCAACAACCAGAAGTTAGAATTAAGCCATGTACTTCAAAGTTTTGAGGTAAAGACCATAACCATAATGTCACACCCTCCCTCCCTCCAGCGCTAACTATTCCCTCCTATATCATATTGTCCATATTGTCATACGTCATTAGCAGCACTGGTTTTTCTTCTTATTCTTATCATTGGTCTTTTATATGAAGCTGTTGCCCTTCTGCTGCTGACAAACACAGCTGATCGTGTTGTATACTGCTTGTTCCTTGCCTTACAGCACTTGCATGTTTTTTTTTTAATTTGCTTCATTGTTGCCCTCTATGGTACCCAGCTGCAGAGGTGTATTCTTAAAACTGATCAATCTATCAGTCAAACATGCCTCTGTACTCTCAGCCTCTATCTGCTTTTCTGCCCACAGTATCATCTTCATTATCACACTGATCCTACAACACTCGATCCATCACATTACTCCAGGTCGCTTCATCACCTTCATATGGTTCTCCTTCCTTCATTAGATTCTCCAAGTATTCTCTATACAAACCTCTCTCCAACTCCAGAATTTCTATGGCAACAGAGTTTATTCCTTGCTCTAGCTTGGAATTCTCTTAACACTAGTGACAGATCTCTGCCACTAGTTACTTCTCAGATTGAAAAGAGTAGGGGTTATTTATTATATTAATACTTCTCCATTTTTAATTCTGTATTCATACATTCATCATTTTCACACTCTATATCACACTTTACACATCTTAATTCCTTGGTTCCCTGGACAAATTTCCCCTAGTCAGTATAAATACCACCTCAAGTATCCCCCAAAACATGTGGTCTAATGGAATTAATCTAGTCAACAAAATATAAATAAATAAAAATGTCTTGCCAATACATTTTTTTAGTTTGTTTCTTGCATTTGTGTAAGAAAAAAATCTAAACAAAACAATGCAACGTCATGAAAATATTCTAAACTATATGGAATATTATTGCCAATATTATTAGAGATAAGTAGCTGTGACTGAATGAAGCTGTGAATTTCAAATGTTATTAAAAAAAACGCTGCTAAACATTTACTTGTTTTTTTTCAGATATATGCATATAGGAACTATATTATTTAATTGAGATAGAGGTCCACTGAACTTCAACTCAACGAAAAATAAATAAATAAATAAATAACAATGAACACTTACCAGAACTCCTGGTCACACTACTGGGAGGTGAGTATCACCATGAGTCCTGTAAAGGGCCTGGTCCATTTAGCTTTCCCTTCTCTGTATCAGTGGCTTGTGTTCAGTGGTTTTAGTTCATTAAGTTATAGATATGATGACCTGTAACTTAATGAACTCTGTGGCCCCCTGCATATATTATTAGTGTAGATAGATATTATATGCGGTCTTGTTTATTAATTCCTGTTCATGTTTTAATATTTTTCCTATTTTATGTATGTCAATATTTATTATTCAACATTTGGCAATTGTTTATACCACATGCAGTTTCTGACTTCTTTTTCCATTATATATAATTTATTATGCAGTGATTCCTTTAGTACATGTGATCTTGTTTATACTCCTTATAAGCTTTGTATTATCATAAATCAACAAATTTGATAAATGTCCATGAAATTAAAAAAAAAGAATGAATTCACTTAGTGATAGTAGTTTCATTTTTTTATTTATTTATTGAGTTATGTATGTGTGTATGTATGTATTTATTTATTTATTGCATTAATAAAGGACTCATTATTTTCAAAAGTGATTTAATTATATCTTATTTTCTTTATATAGCATTGTTTTAGTCGTCTCAGCTCTTCCTTTTGATTTTGCCATCATTTTTATTTTTTTTCCCCTTTTACAAAAAAATTGAACAGGTTTTGTGATCCCTAGTATTGTCAAATATGCAGACAGAATAGCTGCATTTTATAAAATGGTCCTTCAACTAGGTTTTACGGCTAAAAGTAACATTTTTAACTTCCACCTATGGCTGTTTCCAAACCCCCACCTGTGGAGATAACTTTAAAGTGACTCTGGATAGGGATACCCTTCCCATCCAACACTGGCTCTTCTATGGATGACATTTGTCTGCTTCCGAAAAAAAACAACACAGTGCTCACTTATTAAGATATGTAAAAAAAAAAAAACCTCCATACACCATCAGTGGTTCTTCATCTCCATAGAACAGAATCCTCTTTTTTATAACAGTAATCGGTGCTAAATACTCCCCAGTGTCAATAATAATCAGGGAGGTACTGCGAATGCTTAGGTGAAATCAAGAAAATGGTGCTTGACATTTTACTTATTCTTTTAATACATTAAATAGTACTTTCTCAACTACTGACCCTGCTACCAACCAGCATCATCTACTGTGGACTGACCACCCCTTACCTCACACCCACATTTTATTTGCAGTGTTGAAGGACTGTCACGTTTGGACCAAAGACACATTTTTCTTGTGCATCACCTGGCAATGAACTAATTCCTTTTTCCATTATTTCATATATGTTTCCTAGTAAGTGGACATAACGTGGTCATTTTTTAATAGTCTACATCCACATTTTCAATACGTTGTGTATACAACCCACCTCATGAATGGTAGCAGTATGCATATCTAATCAAAATGTGAAGACACACACCAACTGCAAAATTAACTTCAGAAGCATCTTTGTGAATATGATCACACAATGGCAACAATATGTATGATGCTGATTCATAAGAGAAGTGCTTATAAAGTTAAGTGAAGATTAATAATAATCCCTCAAGTTATGATCTAGTTTTTTACTTGGTGAATGTTTTCTGATGACTATTAAGTTTTCATCATTTGTGCCCATATCTTATCCTCTGTAGGACAACTCCTCACTAAATGCTTATTATGTTTGTGTAACTTGCTTGAAGAAGTAATCTCTTGCAGTAAATATAAAATGAATGCACAATGGCAGGAAAATCTCCTTATAAAAGTAAATTGTACATTGGCACAGGAAACCTCAAGAAGGTACTCAATTGGCTAAGCATTTTGAAAATTTATTGATATTGTTAGCATCTTCTGATTTAATGACCCATTGTTTTACTGGATGACTTTTTTAACTAATTTCAAAACAGAAGGTATATATTTCCAACATAATCTTTGTTGGACCTCACCTAACAATTATATTTCTATTGGGCATTTAAATCAAAAATGGGATTTTACGCAGCTTCTGGTATATCATTTGCTTATATTTCCTTAGTAACTGATGTATTGCCATCATCAATAACAATAACTACATCCATAAACATGTAGAAATATAATATGATATTTGTCTCATTAGTTTACAATAGAATAATAATATGCTACACTCACTAGGAACGCTAATAAAAGTTAATATTACACATCAAGCATGAGTGAGCAGTCAACTATAACAACCTGCCATTTTTGTGACATTTGCTATACATCTCATGACAGATAAACATAACAGATGACCACACTTCTGCTGAGATGGGATGCTCATGGGTGTCAGCCTTAAATGTTTTAAACTGTACTTTAATAGTATTAATCAACCCATATTTGAGCCTTTCCAGTGTCTGACTATGAAGGTTTTTGTAATTACTGCCACTAGTATCAGCTTTCACTCCTGAACTCTGGTCAAACAGGATATTTGGTATCCACCTGAGTACACCATACTCCTATAATAACAGAAATTCTCATGTCTAGCACTTGATTTGTGGGTAAGAACACACACACACACACACACACACACACACACACACACACACACACACACACACACACACACACACACATACACCTGCTGCATGGCAGCACAGGTTCAAAACTTATGAACCCACAAGCCTGGTCAGTGAATCAGTGTTTAATGAATTATATAAGGGTAAAATGAAATGATCAAACTGGCACTTTCCCAAGTTATAACTAGCCACAAAAAGGAAAACATAATATGAAGCTTTTGCATGAGGTACGGTATTCTTATGTAGAGTGTTGCCATCCACACTTCTCCATTAATTATACATTGTTAACTACTTGATGTCACAGTCTTGGGAAACAAGGAAAGTCAGAGATTGTGCCTTTTCTCTGAAATTACCTATCCTTGCACTTGAATATTGAAGTGTGTGGACAAGACCACATGCATGTAGGGTATAGGGGACCATCCCTTGCAGAAAATGTCTCCACACCTTTGCTGTTAGCATACTTTATAGATTTAGCAAAGCTGATTCAACAATTTTATATATTTATTATTAGATCAGTGCTACAGTAGCCTTCTCTATATGGGTCATATCTTGCCTAGGATATGACATCTGACCCGCCTTCCAAAGCTTAAGGCCATCTTCCATGCACCCAGAGTGTTGGCAGCTTGAGCAAAGCTGATGAAAATTAATGGAATGGGTGCTAAGCCCTACAGAGCTTTCCTGATGCTGAAGAGTGCTCCTCTTGCAGGCTTTCCAGGACTGACAGTTATCTATGATTTCTCCATTTCTGAGCAGATAAGATATTCTTCATTTGATTATTGCTGCTCGTAGCCTTAGCTATATGGGTTGTATCTGGCTAAGGATACAACTGCCAGCTTTCAAGACTTACATGGCATCTTTTACCATTAGTTAGCTCAAGCTAAGCTGACTAAAAGTCAGTTTTGGGCATGAAACCCTTCAGAGCTTTCCTTCCACTGGAGAGAGTGCTCCTCTGTGGGCTTTCAAGGATGACAGTCAGCTAACACTGCTTCATTGCTAAGTAGATAAGTTCCCTTTATATATAAAATTCTACTTTACACGTTGGACAGAAAATGTACTTTTTCTGTGAAACTTAAATATTTAAGCTAGGAAAAAGTGTTTTAATGACTGTCAAGACTTTTGTTAACTTATCAACAGGGACATCACTTTTTACATTTGGGGTAAAAAGTTGTTAACACTATTTAAAACAATTTTTTCAGTGGAAAAACTAGCAGTATTTTACTTTTCGGTATTGGATATAGTGTTTAAAGTGCTTTTCATTGTGTTTTAACATGAAAAAAGTTCCTTTTTACTACCTACCTGTTTTACTGACTACTGCTGCAAGGCCTCCCTGGGAATAAGACTTCTTTTTTGGCTTAACCATGGAACAGCCTGCAGTTATTCAGTTCTACATTCTTCCACCCACAAAAAAAGACTGTTAAAAATTATTAAGCAGCCTTTGCCACCACAGCAGGCTGATAAAATATCTCAGCTGCAGGTGGGTGACTGTAGCCAAAGCTGCTTCCTTGAGCTACCATTGTTTTTCAGTGAGTCCTACTGGTGTAGTCCCTACAGCCTCCATAGACTAGAGGCTGGAAACATTCTCTGCATTTGTTGGAGTCTTCTTAGAGAAGGAACAGAGAATGGAACTTTGTTTAGCCAAAAAGCTGAGCCCACCCCAGGGAATCTTGTGGTGCCAAAAGTGAATCTGCTTCTTCAGATTTTCCTGTCAAAAAAATAAACACTTAAACATATGCCTTCTCTTGTCTCAGATAAACTAGACATGTTATTTATTTGGATTAGCTCAGGGTTTAGTTCAGACTCTTCACCCTTCCTACATGTTTGTTTCTGGCAAACGAAAAATGGTTTCTTTAATTTCTGAAGACTGTGAAAGCACAGATGTTATGTCATTTCCACATAATTCTGATTCAGATTCTGAGTTAAATGCCAGAAATTTTGAAGGATTCTCTTTCTCTGGAACTATTTCTAGAATGAATCAGTTATTTCAGTGGGAAAAAAGTGATGTTTCTCAGTCCCTCAAAGAACTATTATGATTAGTTACAACTGGGATTTACAGAACCTACTCCCATTCCTCCTGTTCTGTCTGCTCTGGAGTATGTTTTTGTCATAGCCTGCAATTTCCCTCACAGTCAGCCTGCTGCCCAGCAGATAGACTTTATAAAGTGCCTCAGTTTTTGAAGCTTTTACTCACTCATCCCAAATCTGACCCAGCAGTTGTTGCTTTAGTGAACCCAGCTGCTGCTAAACATATATTTAATACCAATCCCTCTCCATCTCTGAAGGATGGGAAGGGTTTTGATAAATCAGGGAAGAAAGTGTATTCTTCTGCAATACTTGTTTACAGAATTCTCAACTGTCAAACTTACACACTAAAATGTATTACTACCACTTATGAGAACGTGAGAAATATTTTGGCATCTGTTTCCTCTTGTGGGGAGAACTCTGCTTTGTCCAACTCAGTGTCTTCTTTCTCTCAAATGACTACCCACTGTTTGAAATGTGCTTATCATTCTGCTTATGCCACTTCCAGGGCTGCTGCCACTGGAACTGTTATGAAGAGATTCCCCTGGTTGTATTCTCAAAACCATCCAGAGGATGTTAAATGGATTTTGAATATTCCCTTGGATATACAACTAGTTTTTGTGTCCTCTGCTGTAGAGGTCATTAAAAAGTGTGATGATAGAGGTAAGCTGATTTAAGGAAACTCTCAGATTTTTCAGCCCTCCTTCTCTAAGTTTTCCAAGAGATTCAATGCTTCCTCTACTTTAAAAAGCAAACTAAACAGTTTCAGCAAGCTGCTGTAAACTAAATGTTTAAAAGCAATGACAGGGAGGTTTCCAAATACAGCATGAATCACTCAGAACAAAAGGCAGTCTACTAAGTTTGAATGACGATATGAAGAATCACTACCTCTAGCCCTCACACTCTGGCATTCCCTTAATCCTTCCCAAAAGTCTAAACCTCCATTTCTGTCTTTGGCAACAGATTATTTCAGACAAACGGGTTCTGAGAACAATCCATCAATGTTGCAGATGGCAATGGGAGTATCTCTCGCCCTTTTGATGATTTCTTCCTCACCCAACAGACCAGACTTTCTTTTCCTTCCTTTAATTCATATGTGTACTCTTGGGGTTATAGAACCTATCTCTCCTCTTGAATTAGGGGAAGGGTTTTATTCTGAAATGTTCCTGGTGCCAAAGAAAGAAGATTAGATTCTTGGAGACTAGTTCTGAATATTTCCTTTCTAAATTAGTTCATAATAGTTTCCAAGTTTAAAATGTCTCTTCACAACTTATCTCTTATTTCCAGTTTGAGTTTTCTAGTGACTGTATTTAAAAGATGCATATAACTGCATTCCTATAGATCCAGATTTCAAATGTTTAAGTTTTCTGTATCTGAATCATATTATCAGTTCTTTGCATTACCTTTTTGTCTTTTTTACTTTCTCCAAGTCTTTTGGATTTCTAATGCCATGGCAAGAATTAATCCCATTCCTAAGTCAAAGTATAATTAAAGTTCATGAAATTAGTATTGTTTAAATCATTGATGTTAGCCAGAAGTGCTCTTCACAGCACCTGCAATGTGCCCTGTATTAATTCCTTCTGGAATTCATATGGCATTACATGTATCGGTAACATATCTTTATAAGACCCATTTATAAAACCCATTACTTCATCTAATATTGAACCTGTATGGGTATCCTTCTTTCACATTGCCTTATTTCTGCCTGCAAATCCTGGTATTTTATGACTTTGTGTCTCTCTGTACTAAAACACTGGAGTCACTGAGTGAGGCAATTCAATTACCAATGCTGCTTTTATCTTCTTTACATGGATTACTATATCTGGTTTTCTCACATCTATTTTTTGAACTGTTGGTAATGGGTGATCCCCTGTGATATAAACGTCATAATTTTCTATAATGCTTTGTGGTTCATGTTTTCAGTGTTTCTCAGCTGCATCAATACTATAATGTTTGTACAGTCCCCAATACAACAATCTTGCCACATTATTATGTCTTTTAGTATACAGCCCTTCTGCCATTGGCATGTCACAACTAGAAACAAACTGTGAGACTCTTTCCAATTCCGTTTTCCAATACCTACATTTGTTTGTCTCTCCCACATGTTCAATGGAGTTTTTAAACCAACGTGTACATAGTCCACTATTTTGAGCCGCCAAGATTAACCTTTCATCTTTTGGTTTAAATTCACCTCTCCTTATCCATTCCTCTGTTCAATCTTGATCAACATGAGGCTGTTCCAAGAGTTTTGTATACTTGCAACTATATTTATTCATTTTCCACATTTCTTGCCTTCTCATCTGATCCCACCTTATGTTTTTTCATTTGTTTTTGGCACATTCAGTTCATGCCTGATTTTTATCTACTTCTGGTTTGATTTCCATTCCTAGATATGCTTCTGCTAAACTAAGCAGAAAAGTCATCTTATTCTCCTCGTGTTTTAAAACTTTCACTATGTGTGGGTCTTGTGAGGACAATAGATATGTATGCAGTCCTATGATTGCAGATCTATACATGTAATCAGTTTTGAGGAGGCCCATACCCCCTTCAGAATGGGGAATATATAGTCTTTGTATACACTGATTTTTATAAATCATTTGATGAGCATGAAACATCATTCTTGTTTTCCTGTCCAACAGATTCAACACCTTTTGGGGCCAGTCAATCACTCTAAAACTGTAAGTTAGGACAGGAAGAGCAAATTAGTTTATAGCTAGATGTAAGCACTGTTTTAAGTATTAATTTTAGTCTTCTAAAATACTCCTTACTATGTTTTATTTGCATTTATTCATGTTTTATTGCTGATTCTTCATAAATTCCCAAATATGTATACACTTCCTCTTCCTTACCAAGCTGATGTTTTCTTGGTGATGCAATTTTCCTGCTTCAAATGTTGCTTTAGAACATTTATCATAACCAAATGACATTCTTACATCATCTGAAAAAGTTTTGACCACTTGTAGTTGTGCTTTCAGTTCCGCTTCTGATGAACTATACAGTTTTCATCCACAAGAAGTAGATGAAAAGTCTTTGCACTTTGTTGTTTTCTGGGAGCCAAGCTGTAGCCATGACCTAATTTGTTAAGTAAACAGCTTAATAAGTTAAGGGCAAGACAAAAGAGCAGCAGTGACAAAGAGTCACCCTGGAATACCCCCCCCCCTTGAATGTTTATCCCTAGAATGATAATTTGTCCTTTATCATGGTTTAACTGCAAAGTGGTTTGCCACTGTTTCATGGTCACTGTAATGTAATCAATCAGTGCACTGTGTATCTTATACATTTTTAAGTAATGCAGAAAATGGTCAAATGCCTTTTTGTAGTCTATCCATGCCATACTTAGATTCTTCCACTTTTTAGTTCTTCATTATGACTTTATTTAACAACAATGATCCTTTGTTCTGTATGATTTTCTTTTGTTACCCTTTTGTTCTATTGCCATGATTGAGTTTTCTTCTAATCACTATAAACTCTATCGGCATCAAGTCCAATGTGCAGTTTATATGTCATCAGAAGGCAAGTTTTTGATCTATACTTTTTTTTTGGATAGTTTGCAGGTTCGCTCTTAAGTAGGAGTATTACTTTTCCTGTTGTTAACCATGTTGGTGTCTGTTTGGGGTGCACATATAAATAGTTCTTATTCATGGCTAAATCTTCATGTAAAGATGTTAAGACTTTAAAGCCAGAAGTTAGGTACTACATCTGGGCCTGGGGGTTTCCATACAGGAACCTTTCTTAACTTTGTTTTAATCTCTCTGGTCATTATTACATCCCATTTCATTTCCTGTACATTTGAACTTCTTATTCTTTCTTTTACTTCTTCTATGCATTCAGCATCTTTGTTATGGTCCACAAGATCTTCATAGATATTTCTCCAAAATGTATCTATTTCTTCTTTTTTGGTGGTCTTTCAATTCCTTTTGCCTTATTTCCCAATTTGGTATAAAACTTTTTGGGGTCATCAATAAATTGTTTATTTTGTACTTTTCCTTTATATTTATTTCTATAGCTTCTGAGTTTTCCTGCATGTGCTGATATTTTGGTTTATTATTTGTGATAGTGCACAACAGATCCCGATCTGTACAGATACTGCACGTTGCTTTTATCACATCTATCCTTCTGAGTATTTTTGTTGATCTGTTCCCTCTTCCATACTCTTCTAATAGTGACATTTCTTGTCTTAATTGTTTTATAGTTTTCTCTACTCGATACTTCCTTGATGACATTTGATTTCTCCCCTTCCTTTCCCGGGTCTATTATCACCAAATGGCCTTTTCAGTTCACTTACATCAAACATGCCAATCGTTGAATTGTTCATGCTTAAGATAGAGGTACAGTGAGGATGGGGAAATTTTCCTTTTCCCCACTGTAGTGCAACCTCAGAGTTGGTATATATTATTAGCAGGGGGTGTAAGAGCAGATTTCAATGAATGGCATTTCCGATGAAATGACGTTTGCTGAAGTGATATAGACCACCTTTCCCTTACTGCCCTGTGTTTTTGTAGTAAGACTTTATCTGTTATTAATTTAGATGCACAGTAATATATATATATTATCTACTTCTGCTATATCGCATGACACTCTATGAAAAGTCCTAATGACTGTGTTCATTTGTTTTACCAAACTTTTAACTTGTTTTGTGTTTTATTGACTTTCTGTAGTCTATTTCTTTCACTGATCTTAATATGTCTGTTCATCTCTATTAAATCAAGCAACTCTTCTCTTAGATAATTTTCTTCTACACTGAAGGCACATTCTTTGTTCTCCATTTCCTGTAGGCATTCTACAGAAAGTTCCAGAGCATCTTCCTATGCCACATTCTCTTCAGTTTCATCCTGAGTCACACATTGCTCTTTCATATAGGAACTCACTGGCCCCTATCACTCCACAGCATTAACTGCATCAGAGTTGCCACAGTTTCCTGTTCATTTACCTGCTCTGCAACTCCAACTTAGCTTTTGTACTGGTTTCCTATGAAAGGCTCCAAAGTATCGTCATATGACAACTGATCTGCTGTTTCCTGCTCCAATGATTTCTCCTTAATTTGAGAACCCATTCCTCTTATCCTGCTGTGATGTTATCAGAGTTAGATTTTCTACACTAAATCCTGCACTTCGTATGTAATCCATAACCTCAGTTTCTGTTTTTTAACTTATTTTATTTATTTATTTATTTACTTACTTACTTACTTACTTACTTATTTCCAGTTTGATTACCGGGTAAGTCCACTGGGCCCAGAGAGCCCATTTTTAGTGGAGGCCTGAGAAGAAAAGCTCCATGAAACAAATTACAGTAAAAACAGCAGTCCAATAAAAATAAAAGTACAAGTACAAATACATATCAAATAATACAAAGCGTGAGCAATATTGCCCATAGTAGAAAAATATCGTACAAATACATTTTAACAAATTCACACAGTTAAAATCAAAAGTCAAAAGCTATTTACAATATTTACAGAGTGTGAGAGATCATATGGGAATTAGCTATAGAAGGTTATAGCCTGCTATAAGGTGCTTAGCAACTCAGGTCTATACCCTCTCTGGGGGGGGGTTGTTAAAGAGTTCTAGGTAGGGAGACTGCAATTACATTTCCATATGGAGGAGAAGTAGGTGTAAAACTGAGTTTTGAAGTTGTTTGTGTTTGACATTGTCCTTAGTGTGGAAGGGAGAGAGTTCCATTTCTTACCTAAGGAGAAGGAGAGGAGAAGTTGTCCAGCAGGACATTTAGGTTTGAGGACAGTAATTAAGTTTTGGTATTCAGATCTGAGAGTTCTATTTGGGGTGTATGGGGGAAGGATGTTAGTTAGAGTGGGGCATTTGGTTGGAGTAAATATTAGTCTATGTGATGTAGTGAGCTGGAGGAAGTCCACATAATTTGTGAATTTTTACCAGTAGAGGGATTGGAGGGTAACACAGTGATGAGTGGAATGTCTGGCTTTGGTGACAAATTTAGAAATTTTGTTATAACAGCTTTCAAGTTTGGAAGTGATAGAAGAGGACAGGTTGGTTAGTTAGTAGTGGGGTGCCGTACAGAAGAGAGGGAAGGAGGTAAGAGGAGGCCAGAGTATGCCTGGTAGAAATAGAGAGGAAGTGGTTGTTCCTGTATATCATACCTAGTTTTTGGTGGGTTTTCTTTATATTTTGCTGAATATGGATGATGAACTTGAGGCATTTGTCTATATTTACACCAAGTAGTTTGGCAAAGGGAACAACTTTGATCGGAGAGTTGCTTTGTGTTAGAAAAATATGTATTTGAATATATGTGAAGTGCTAGTTTAGAAGCAATGTAGTATGTAATGCATTTTATTCTATTAATGATATGACAAAACAAATGAATTCATATGCAATTGCAAGAAGCCTTTTGAAAGTGCAGTGTGCCTTATTGCAAGTTGGCCTTTGACCCTGGCAGCTGCTAGCTCAGCAAGTTCTAATGTTTATGCTTTTCACAAATGATTATCTGCTGGATCAGGAAATTAAGTGTGTGAAATAATGAAAATCTTCTGCTCTTTCCTGCTGGGATGATTGGCCTTGTACATGTTACTAGATAACACACAGCTGTTGGGAAAGTGTTACAGGGGAACAAAGAGGTGTATTAAAAGACTGAATATGCTATTGTATTGAATCAAGCCTGGAACCTTGAAGAAGTAACTTTTACAGAAAGACATTATATCTGACCAGGTGGTTAGCAAGGCCATACTGTTACCAGAGAAAAACTTTTAAAATATGCAGCATCAGCATTATTTAATGAATAGAGCACTGTAAGCTAAAGTGATGTAGATGCCCTGTGACTGATCAAGTCAGTAAGGTGGGCACAACTTGAATGTAAGTAACTATAAAAATTGTGTACTTCCTGTTTCATGTCAGACAAAATTCTGTACTTGTACGGTTTTTGCTTCCTGGTGTACACTAGTAAACTTTTGAACCTGAACCTCCTGTGTATTGATCTTTTATTTTATTTAACACTTTGGCTAAGGACTTGGAAGGAATTTTTATAAAAAGAGAAAGATTTTGAGGGTGTGAATAGAAGTATTTTAGATTTGTTTGCATTGAGAGAAAGGTGATTTTGGTGCATCCAGATCTCAGTAGTTGAAAAGCAGTCTGAGTATAAGATAGGAGTTCAGGGAGGTTAGTAGCAGAGCAGACAAGTGTAGAGTCATCTGCATATTGGATGACTTTGGCATTAGGAATAGCAGAGTGAAAGTTATTGATAAAGATATTAAACAGCATTGGTCTGAGGAGGGACCCCTGTGGTACTCCGGTAGGGGTGGGTAAGGAAGGTGAGGTGCCTTTTTTCCATTTCACAGCCTGAGATTTATCTGACAGATAGCTTGAGAACCAGGAAAGAGTGTTTTGGGAGAGACTTAGGTTTGAGAGGTGACTTACAAGGTGCTTATGGGAAACAGTACTGAATGCTTTAGAAAGATCTAGGACCACTGTGGATACTAAGTTCCCAGAATCTCAGGCTTGACTGACAGTTTCTAAGAATGAGAGTAGAGCTGTTATGGTGTCTATGTCCTGGTCAGAAGCCATGCTGGGTAGGGGGTAAGAAGTTGTTTTTTAGTCAGAAATGACATAAGTTAGAGGTGGATGCATTTTTCTAGGATTTTGGAAATTGGAGAGAGAAGAGCTATAGGGCGGAAGTTTGAAATGTTATTGTTTTTCTCTCCCTTGTGGAGAGGAAGAATAAAGGCAGAATGCCAGAGTTTAGGGACACAGGATTCCTTTATAGATCTATTAATTAGTATACTAATTGGGAGAGCTATACCATCAGCAACAGACTTGAAAACAGAAGAGGAGATGTTGTCAGGTGCATTGGAGCAGGGGTTAGGTTTGGATAGAAGTCTTTTATGTAGTTAGTGGAGACAGGTTTAAGCTCAAACATAGCGGGGACATTATTTGGGGACTTAGAGGAGGTGGAATGTAGGACAGATGGGTCATTGTTGGGAAATGTTTTTGTTAGGCTGGATATTGACTTTATAAAGGGTTGAATAGCTAGGCTAATTCGAGGTCAAATTTACTTGGGTCTGGACAGGGGTTATTTTTGGAGCCTGAGTTGAGGAGTGAGTTTATGGAGTTCCAAAAAAGCCTAGAGTTTTGGAGATAGTTGGACTGGAGCTTAGTGTAGTAGGATTTTTTTGTCTTTGAAGATTTTTTTTTTTTTTTTGCAAAGTTATGGAGCTGTGTATATTTGAGAAGGGTTTCGGGAAGTTTATTCTTTTGGTAAAGCTTCCAGGATTTGTCTCTTTGATGCATAATTTGCTTTGTTTCTTTGGTTAGCCAAGGGGCAGTTATAGTTTTTATTCTTGTTTTTCTTGGTGGGAGCTAGGGAATTTAGAGCATCTAGGAAAGTAGAATTAAAGTGGTCTATGGTTTTATCGAGTGGAAGGGATTTTTGAATGTTCCAATTTATTTGTTTGAAATAGTTAGAGAAGGTTTTGGGATCAAATGGAAGAGAATGTGGCACAGGAAGATGTTCTGGAACTTTCTGTAGAATGCCTGCAGGAAAAGGAGAACAAAGAATGTGTCTTCAGTTTAGAAGAAAAAGATCTAAGAGAAGAGTTGCTTGATCTAATAGAGATGGACAGACATATTAAGATCAATGAAAGAAATAAAAAGTCAATAAAACACAAAAAAAATTAAATGTTTGGTAAAACAAATGAACTTCTACATTACTAATCCTCTTTTCTGCTTTTCCCTTTTGTTTTCTTATTTTTTTGTATCGTAAAATGTTCCATATCGTGATGCCTTTGGCTATATTTCTCTTCAAATATATTTGGTGCTGCCCTTTTTGTATTGATTAGTTTTGCTTTCTCCTTTGCACAAACATTACACCATATTAAATCTGTTCTTCTTTTCCATGTCCATATTTCTTCTTTATATGTCTCCTGCTCCTCCTGTTTATCCTTACTTGGGGGACTCATTGCTCCATCATGCTGTAAGATAACCTGTGTTAGACTTCCTACACTAAATCCTTCACTTTGCAGGTTTTCCATAACTTCAGCTTCTATTTTTTAATGTCTGCTCTACTAATCTTCTGTTCTACATTCCTTATTTGTGATCTTATTTTCAGTATTGTAAAATGTTCCATATCTGGATGCCTTTGCCTATATTTCTCTTTGAATATCTTTGGGGTTGCTTTTTTGTATTGATTAATTTGGCTTTCTCCTTTGCATAAATATTGCACCATATCAGATCTCCGTTTCTTTCCCATGTCCATATTTCTTTTTTATACCTTTCAAAAATCACTGGATTTTGTTCTTTCCATTTTGACACTTCCTTAGTTGCTTCTTTTTCCAAACTGCCTAAGGCTTTTTGGTCTATATTTCCTAAATCTATTGTATTAATCAACACAAATGTTTACTTGAAGCTTCTCACTTTCTCTTGTGCAAGTATATTTCTTTCCTCTAATTTCTTTCTTAATCTTTTTATGCATTTTCTGCCTGGAAATTCTGGGCATCTTGCAAAATATGATATAACATGATTTCTTTCTTATCCTCAATAGTCACTCTCTCATTTTTATGGCTCTTTTCTGGCCTATCAGGTTTTGTGATTTTTGTGGACTGCTACTTCTTCTGCAACAGGAGGGGCCATCTCCCCCTAAGCCTGGCCTAGCCACATTGTTGGAATGTTTCTGTGTCTTGAGGATTCTACACTATCATTTTTTCCAGTCCTGGCACCCAGTTATTTTTTTAATTTTTTTAACCTATTTCTGTCAATGATAAATGCTATATAAAATACAGTCTATATATCAGTATTGTCTTGGTGAGAGTTTGTGAAAACAGGGTCCACCCCATGAAGGTACTCACCAAGACATGAGGATGAATTCAATTCCAGCAATACTACTCTTTCTTGCTTGCTGATTTATCATCTCCATTTGGATGCTCTTATTTCCAGTTTGTTCCTAAGTTTAAAATGTAACTTCACAACTTACCTCTTATTAACAATTTGAGATTTCTAGTGACTATATTTAAAACATTCATATAACTGCATTCCTATAGATCCAGATTTCAGATATTTCTTAAGGTTTTCTGTGTCTGGATCACATTATCATTTCTCTGCATTACCATTTTATCTGTCTATTGGCTCCTATGATAGCCTAGTGCAGACTGCAAGGTATTCACATTTTCCATATTTAGACTTGCTTATCTTTGCATGGAGTTTTTTAAAGTATCAGAAATCTCTCAGCTAGGTAAGGGATTTTCTACAATGGGTGGGGTTCCAAGGGATTTTACAGAAGTCTTGTCTGACTTCTTCTTACAGGATTGTTTTCCTAAGATGTCTTCCGGACAACTCAGTTCAATGAGCATTTCTTCCAAAAAAAAACACCAGATCTGTCTTTAGATCTTTTCCTGAGTTTTTCCACTCAGACTTTCATCTCACCAAGGGAAATCCTCAGGATACTTGGTCTCATGGCTTCTGTCATACTCATTTCCACATAGCTCACAAACAATCGGTGACTAAGCTGCTGTTTCCAGAGAGTTTGGCTTAAATCCAGTGCAATCCAAGCACAAGAAAAAACTTCTAATTAATTTTTTTTAATTGTGTAACTTCTTTTTACTGTGATAAACCCTTTGGGCTTTAACTTTACGATTTTCATTAAGGACACTCTGGACTGTGCTCAAGTAGCATTGGGGGGTAGCCTGCTTTGCTCTGATCTTGGAATCACAGAGAAATAAGTTTGGGTATGACCCTCTGATTAGCCACAAGGCTATTTTGTGTGTTTAGTCAGATTTCTGACCCTGTATGAAATTGGCCTGGTTGTGCAGCTCTTGGATAGTTTCCACAGACCTCAAACACTGCCTTATCCAGAGAGGTTGGCTTTTATCTACTGCAATCCAAGCACAAAATATGTATTTGTGGTTGTTTTTATACTTGAATAACTTATTTTGACTATGCTGCTGCTATATTTCAGTATTATTTGTTAAACTTATTACACTTTATCATTGTAAAGTGCCTTTGCATTTCACTTACCTCAATGTTGGCTCCTGCCTCACTAAGTAGTTTTATTAGAATGTTTCCTAGTTAAGCCAGTTGTTTGTAGCTAAGTTTCTCACCTTTGGACTTTGTCTTTGTGATGTTCAGTAAGACAGACTTGGGACTGTGCTCGATTGGTGGGGGGGGGGGTACAGTCTGTTTTGAGCTGGGAATCAAAGAGTTTGAGTATGACCCTCTGATTGGCCATAAGGCTATTTTGTGTGTTTAGTCAGTTTTCTGTGTCTGTAGAGTTGGTCTGTTTGTGCAACACTGCTCATTGTACAGTAGGTTTTAGCAGTGTCCTTTTATAGATGCAGGCACCAAGAATTGAGGTTTTCTGTAGTAAGCTATCCTTGCAACTTTCCCAGCCCCAGCTGCACAAAATAAACTAGCCTGCACAGTGATTAGCACTGTCCCTTGCATCTTGCATTAGATATTCCTGTTTTACTCTATACCCCTTCAGCAATTTTCTGGTCAAGCGAACATGGTCTGTAATCATTGCTTCATGTTTATTGACAACCAAATAATTCTTAAACAAACTGATAAGGTATATGTGGGTCTATGTGCCTGAGCTATACTGCATGTGGTGGCTTTAGTGTATGCATTACTGACAATGCTGTCAAATACAAGCATTTGTAATACCAGTCAGGTTGTCAATAATGCACACACTAAAGCCACCACATGCAGAATGGCTCAAAAACATAGACCCACATATGCTGAGGTTCTTAAATGTAATCCTCTTAAATGCCAAAGCCCTGCCAGACATTGCACCTACAAGAAATATTCTCAATAACCACAAAAGCACTCCAGCAAAACAACAACCACAACAAGACATACAGCCACACTTCATGGATCCTAAACTTCTAAGCTCATAAGGCAAGCCCTCACACAACCCAATATTTTGGTCAAGGGAGACCTCATTTTCAGATTCACAGATGCCTCACTCACCAGGCTGAGTAAGGAGAAAAGTTACAGTCAGTTGTCTATCAAGGGGCAGGATCCACCAGATTATGCATGCACTAAGATCAGTGGCTCACAAGTACCAGTATAACTCAAAACCAAAGAAAAACGGATGGTGCCCAAAGCAAAAACTAGTAAACCAACAGAAAAAGCACCACGAATCCACAGGCAGCAAGATTTTAATGTTCAAAAGCAGGAACCAAAACAAAGACTAAATACATGCTGAATTTTCACTGCTGAGTAAAAATATTAACGTTCACTATAATCTCATTTTCGTCATCAACTTCCTCATATAGCTGAAAATGTCAATGCATCCCCATTTTATATAGGGCTAACAATCAAGTTCTCCACCAATGAGATAAAAAATTCAATTAAATAATTCATGTGTCTGTATTTAAGTTATAAAATGTACACTTGAAATGAATTTATATATATAGTGTATAATCAAATGTATGGTTATTAAAATTACTACCAGCCAAATATCTAATAAAGAATTTATATATGTTTTTTGCATTTATTAAAGTATAAAATAAGTGTTTGTGTGATTACTGGACAGCTTCCTCTAATGGCTTGTTTGATGTGTATTTAATATCAAAAAACAATCAACAGTATAAAGGACACTAGATACACTGTATGAGTGTAACAATAAAATTGTACCTTCTAATAAAAAACTTTTCTGAAATCATTGAACAAAAAAGGAAAAAAATGTTTTACTTCATAGTTTGGCAGATCTTAATTTAAGTACTGGACCCAGGGAAATCATGTCATTCAATCCCAGGAACCTGGTGGACTCTAATACAATTTGTCAAAATAATTCTCTGTATTCCACCCAAGTTTCCCACATCCCTCCCCTAGGGTCAGTTTCCACCACTTCTAAAATAAAAAACTGAAACTTAGCTTCCTTACATGTAATGGTATATTTGTATAATGCATTATTGTCCTTCTTGGTCCTGATGTCATATAAGTGTTCGTAGATCCTTTGTTTTAACTTTCTTTCACTTTTACCAATATAAAAGGATCCACATTCTTTACATACCGATAAGTATATAATCCCTTTTGTGTTACAGTTAACATATGTGTTCAGATTAAGTTTCCTTTTCCTAGCCTTTAAATAATACAAGTCTCCTGTTATCAAATGGGTACAGAAATTGTATGCTCCACATTTATGCAAGCCTCTTTTATTACCTTCACCCATATTCATACCCCTTTTCTTTGAACCCCTTTCTATTAAATTTTTTATAGTGTTTCCCTTGCGGTAAACATATTTAAGATTATCTTCAATTATGTGATTAAGGTCTGAAAGTTTAGCAAAATTTCCCCACTCTTTGTCTATTATTTTCCTTATCGAGCCAGACTGACCATCATAAGTGGTTGTAATACCTGCACTGAACAAATCTAGTGCATTCTCTTTTGAGCTCTTTGTAATTTCCTTTTCAGTTATGCCCATAATCGGGGCAAACCTATTGTTTCTTCCTTCTAATACCTCCTTCCGTATTTCATCAAATAAATCTCCAGGGTAACCTCTGTTTAAAAACAGTTCTTTCAACCAGTCACATTCCCTTTTAAACATCTCATTATCAGAGGTCATCCTGCTTACATGAACTAACTGCCCCTTGACCACACCTTTTTTTCTGAAAGTAAGGGTGAGAACTGTTAAAATGTAAGTAGGAGTTGGAGAATGTCTCCTTTCTGTAAACCTTAGAAGTAAAATGATTTCCATTTTTACTGATAGTTACATCTAAATAATTTAATTTGTGATGTTCAAATTTGGAAGTAAAATGTAAAAAACTAGTCATGTTGTTGAGATAATTGACAAAATTATCAAAGTATGTTTGGTCATCTTTCCATAATAGACACAAATCGTCTAAAAATCTACCATAAAAAACCCAGGACCCATCATAAATAGAATTTAACACAAAATGGTTTTCCCAATAGGCCATAATAATGTTGGCATATGTGGGGGCGCAATGTGCCCCCATAGCCACTCCTCTCACTTGTTTAAAATATTCTCCTTCGAAGAATATGAAGTTGTTCTTTAGCACAATCTCCTTAAGGAGCAATACAGATCTAAATTCACTGTGTTAGTGTTTGGTATCCAACCAGCATTTCCTCAAACCATTCTAGGCCAATGTCATGAGGAATACTGGTGAATAAATCTACAACATCCAAAGTACCAAAAGCTACTTCCTCAGAACATAATGAATGGTCCAGTTTCCTCAAAAAGTCCCAAGAATCCTTCAAAATATTTTCATTGTTACAAACAAGACCTTTTACCTTTAAGTCTACATATTTCGCTAGGGGTGCAATTATAGAACCCTCAGCAGATACTATTGCTCTCAAAGGTGGGTCATCAACGTCTTTGTGTATTTTTGGAATTCCGAAGATAGAGGGTACTTGGGGTTTTTCTACTTTTAAATACCTAAAGGTTTCTAAGTCTATTAACCCCTCCATTAACAAATCATTGAGAAGGATACAAATCTTCCTATAGGCAATATTGATCTCATTTATAGATGTTATACCAGTATAACTTAGTCATAGTCCATGAGGATGTAAATGACCTGAGATGTACCTCCCTGATAGACAAGAAGACATGATGGAACTCTCAGATTGTGTTCCAAGCCAGTATGAGCCTAGTATTAAGCAGCATTCTACATTCTCCAAGAATGATGCTATAATATGAACAGAAATTTATTGACCCTAATAATTAGCTTAGTTTTTAGAGCTACTCCAGGGAGATGTAATATTTGTTAACATGGGAGGATATGGTCAAAAGATCATGCTGCTTTGCCAGGGATGGTCTGCACCTGCCACATCTTGACTTTTGAATATTGGCTAAACCATTATCTTCACCTATTGTGCCTTTTGTAGGCAATGCCAAACTTACAAACCTTCCGGCACAGCAAAAATAACCCTAGAAAACCTAAAGATGTTACTGCTCAGTCCCAGCAGTCTAAACAAGAAACTCCACTCCCTCAAAGCTCTCCTCACTCTGGAGAATGCAGATGTTTGTGCAGTTACAGAGATGTATTTTGAAGCCACATCCAGTCACTGTACAAGCAGGTACTAAAGGTGGAAGTATCTTGACTTGCAACTAAAATAAACATACCTCAATGCTTATCAAATAGGATAACACACTTGAGCTTCTCCACATCCAAATTACCTTAGGCAAAGTTGTATACCATACCCTTGCAG
Source organism: Protopterus annectens (assembly GCF_019279795.1). Taxonomy (NCBI): domain Eukaryota; kingdom Metazoa; phylum Chordata; order Ceratodontiformes; family Protopteridae; genus Protopterus; species Protopterus annectens. The sequence goes on from NC_056741.1 coordinate 228,252,701, forward strand.
GGTACAGGTCCACCTCTATGACCACTGAAACGCAAAACAAATATTTTAACTTATTTCAGACCTTCGCCATTCAACCCAGTATCATACTCGTGTGATTTTAACTACACCACTATAAACTGGGAACCACACAAACCTCCATACTTGCAGCCACTGAGATTCCTGGGCTTTGTCAATGCAAACACCGTGGAAATTACATTCTGTACATCCACTAGGGGCACGATCATATTGGTCTGGTCCTCAGTAACATGAGATAATGCTGCACCCCCTCTAGTGAAATATCCATAAGGTCAGAAAATAAAGCTGTCACCACTGAAACAGAAATAAAACTCTGGACCCTTGTTAACCCTGAACATTTAGGAATTATTCAAAAGCAAACGTCCTACTATTAAGTGATAACCTGGCAAAACTTCAAGCCTCCTAATCCCTGAGAACACTGCTACCCGTGCAGAGACCCAGTACTATCATATTAATAGATCCATTGAAACAGCCATATCTAGCAGGAATAAGCACAGAACAAACTAAAAAGAAGCCACCCTGGTGGAACCCCAAAATCAATAGGCTGTATAACAAAAGGAAGAAAGTCATGGCAAAAATTAGGAAGTGTAATATTCAGCAGGATAAAACCTCTCTCACCAATCCAAACAAGCAGCTCCAAGGGCAAATCATGTCTTTCAGACCCAATTGTAAGATAAAAATTGCCTCCCAAGTGAAAATCAACCATAAGATTTTCTTCAGCTATGACTAAAAAGGCAGTACACAACAATGTGAAAAACTAATTGTAAATCAATTCACCTACACTTATCCAGAAAATGTAGACAAGCTTCTGGCCAACAAATTAAGCTCCAAAACCCTCTTTTCCCCTCCAGCAACCTCAGGAAATACCATTGGACATAACCCCCATCACTAGGGAGCAGGTTCTTAGAGCACTCTCCAAAGCCAAGAATATCAAATTGATGGGCCCCAGTATTATCCGAGGATGCCTCCTAAATAGCACAAAACATGACCTATCAGGATCACTAGAGTTACTGTTTAACAGAAGCCTGCAGAAAGACTTCATGCCTTGTGAACTGGAGAGCTCTAACAGTCATCTTTCCACACAAGGTTGGGACATCTACAGACCTTGGTAACTACAGACATATACATCTGACTAGTCTCATATGTAAAGACATGGTAAGAATTATCATGGAAATTATTAACAATGGCACAAGGAATCTTCAAATACTGGATTTAACCTAGTTTAGTTTCAGAAAGGGCAGTTCATGTCTACTTATCTTAGTGGACTTCTTTGAAAAGGCTACCAAGGCAAAATGATGCATACTGCTTACCTTGACCTAGCCAAAGTATTAAATACAATACCCCACTCAGGCATTGTAGACAAACTCACTGAGTTAGGTATAAACCCTTATGCCACCTACTGAATAGCCTGGTGACTTTCAGGTAGGACCCAAGAAGTTAGGATAGTGGAGTCTACCTATTCAAAGAAGCCAGTCGCTTCTTGGTGTGGAATTCCTCAGGGCTCTGTGATGGGTCTGCTTCTTTTTGGCATCTACTTCTGTGAAGACAAGGACAATGTCAAGGGCCTCTGGATGACTAAGTTTGCAGACAACTGTAAACTAGCTGCAGTTATGGAATTATCCCCCAAGATACTAATATCCTCCAATACTGGGAAAAAATAACTGGTGCCAGAGCCATAGTCTAAAACTCAGTGCCATGAAATGCATAACATAATCTTTCCAGACATGAGCTAGACATGCAAATTAACTCACTGATAATGCACCACTAAGAGTAGACCCATAGTCAGGGATTTGGGGATGCATGTAGACAGTAACCTGGCCTTCAACCATCATGTGGCTACAGTAGTAAAACAGTAATTTTATGTTGCATAGCTTATAAGCAAATATATGGCATCTAGGTCCAAGGAAGTCGTTGTTTCACTGTATTTCATCCTCATCAGACCAATCATTGAGTATTGGTATGTAGCTAACTAGGCATATGCAACAACTGTTGCTTCCACAGAGCTTCCTTACTAAAAGAATACAGGGTGAAAACAGCATATTCTAAGTGGACAGCCTCAACGTCCTATCCCTGTACTCAGTATCCTACAGACTGCTGAGAGGTGATCTATGCCTGGCCTACAAAGCATCCTCTTATTCCGCTTTGATGGATCTGCTGCACATCTGTAAAACAAACTGATGATCTGATCTAGGGACCTAAACCTCATTTGCAACATAAATAGGACATGCTGGAGGGGCATTTATCTGTCTCAGAGACTATACATTCTTTGGAACAGGCTTCCCATCCATGTGAAGCAGAGTTTTTTCTAACCCAATTCAAGCATAACTTAGACCAGTTAATAGAGAATCAGAAATTTACCCCTGGTCTGGCACCCATGTCTCTAGTAGACAGACACAGCCAGTAAATGCTTAACCATCTGTATCAAAGCCTACAAGTATCCCTTAAAATAACCCTAAGATATCAAAATTTATCAGATTCATTTGGGGAGCATGGCTAGGCTCAAAAAGACCCCTTCCCCAGGATTGTTAGCCTAGTAATCAACTATGAACCTGTGAATCCTGTCTTCTACATTTACAGCCATTAAGGAAGACCCACAATGCTTGTGAATCCATTATTTTATACAAATGTTTGTTAGGCAAAAAAGGCTGCTTCTTTATTGTACTAGTACTTTAAGTGAACAGGCAGAGATGATCTGTTTCACCTTAATCCCTGTGAGGAGTATCACTTTAAGATAAGGAAGTATCACTTTAAGATTCAGTCTTTGCCCAAAGTGGCATGCATCCATGATTGCATCTGAATAGTTGATGATGCAACAAGTCTCTTGCATGGTGCCCACAATGGGGGATCCCCAGATCCATGTTGTTGTTGCATACAAAGTATAGGCCTTCCTTTTCTCATCCATATGAGCTGACCTATTAGCGTGGAAATTTTTGCTACCCATTTATTTGCTGAAGGAAACAGTATATGATGAAACATATTAATAAGGAAGTACCCAACACCTCTGAAGCAGTAACCCTTCACACCAAGTATAACCCTGCTCACCTCCAAGCATGAACCCGCAGAAATTATTTGTTCCACACCGATTTCATATTTATATCAATAATCTTAAGGGGGTTGCAGCCTAAATAGTCCTGGACTGCAAAATATCATGGGACTCAGGATAGCTGAGAAAAGCTCAGTTTTGGGAAAGTTGTCAGTTTGGGGGTTGGGCTAATGATTTAGGTGCTCACCTTACAGACACAAGGTACAAGGTTTGATTCTAACCTTTGAAAGTGAAATTGACTAGGCTTAAATGGCACCCAATGGCAGCCAGACTAGTATTTACCTACTAAGCTCAACCACTTCCCTAAAATCAGGTAGTAACTTCACAATAGCAGGGGTGAGATGCATTGCTTCACAGGTCAAAATTAGACAGGCCTCCATAAATGTTAGAATTCTTATTTTGATTTTATGAATGTTCCAGTCTGTCAGGTAGGGAAATGATTCTACTAAGGCATTCAGTGGTTAGGAGGAAGAGAGTGGGGCAAGGGCAGTGAGCAACCTGCCTAGCCCCTTTTATAAGAGGGAAGGGAGTGTACAGTGAGAATTAGTCAGTACCCTAGCCATAGACATGTTGCAAACAGTTCGAGAAATCCTAATGAACTCTGCTGAGAAGGTCATCTGTAACACATCCTATAAACATTGTCAGCGTATAAAATGAAATACCTTCTCCAAATCAGCTAACTCCACTAGAACAACATCTTTAACATTTATTAATCAAAAAACAGATAATCTCCGTGGTATCCCCGAAGTCTCAAAACAACCCACTAAAGTGTAGTGGGTCTAAAAACAAAACAGTGTAAGAAACTTCTCTGTGTGGAAGATTTTCAGTCCATATATTAACTAATTATACAATTATATGGGTTGGTTTAGGGTTCTTATACACAGACCTGAAGAAGTCTAGAAGGACGAAAGTGATCTTTGTTAACAATAGGTTATGAAAATAGAAACTGATTTTTACATGCAAAATGTATATGTATATATTTATATATAATTTTTGATCGCAAAATGAACTAAGGTTGATATATTTCCAGCCATGTAGTATATTGCCTTGTATAAAATCACAGACTTAATAATCTACTTAATAATTTGGTTAAATAAGATGTACCATTAAAGTACATTAGGGCTATATATTATTATGACAGCTACTAGGTAGGGCAGGACCAGCTCGAATGTCACACTGATGGGGGAAGGGATGTGAATTTAACACGTGTACCAATAGCACTTTGTTTTACAGCACAATAAACCACTCCCATGCCTGATAAAAAGTATATATATATATTTAGAAAGCTTGTGAGGAAATTATTACTCTATTTTTGTTTTACTTGGATCGCTTGTCTGTGTACTTAATAAAGGATTTTTGACTGGAAACAGACTGCCTGCCTTGCTTGGATTATTTTTGAGTACTTAGTAATGCTGTAGAAGTATATATTTTCTATTATTACTTTTTGACTTGATGAGTTTACGTTCGCTACTTCTACTGCTATTGTCTGATCTGATTAATATACAGTGATTAACTAGAAATATATGGACTGAAAATCTTCCACACAGAGAAGTTTCTCACACTGTTTTTTTTTTTTTTAACATTTATTAATCCTTGCATGTATACTGGTAGTGTTCTTATATAGTTTGCACTGCTTCTCCCCTGAGCAAAGAGTTTTAAACAGTGAGAAGTCCTTTACTGCTGTGTATGTCAAGCACAAGTCAATTCAAAGAAGGCAATAAGATACAGGAAAGAGAGAGGTACTCTAGTCTTTCACTATAAGACAAACCTTCAAGCACTTCAATTTCAAGGTCTTTTGCTAATTTGCAAACATTTTGTTTATGCCAATCGGTAATGTATAAAGCTGGTGGGATGAGGTTACTGCTAAATGCCAGAGTGCTACAGGTCATTTCTACAGTACCAGTAGTGTGCAATGTTTAATAGTTTGTCTTAGGACAAAACTCTCAAGGTTGTCTTAAGACAATGGTCCAAAGGTTGGGTTAGGACAAAGATCCCAAGGTTTTGTAAGGATGATACTCTCAAGGTTGGGTAAGGCCAATGCTCACAAGATTTGGCAAGGGCAATGCTCCCAAGGTTAGCTAAGAACAGTACCCCCATGGTTGGTTTAGGACAATGCTGCTATGGTTGGGTTAGGACAATGCTCCCAAGGTTGAGCTAGGACAGTACTCCCAAGATCGGGTTAATACAATGCTCCCAAGGTTGGATTAGGACAATGCCTTGAAAGGTAGGTAAGGAAATGCTCCCAAGGTTGGGTTAGGGCAATGCTCCCAAGGTTGCAGCTGTCTGAATATTTGTTGAGCCAGTCACCCAAGTTAATACTGATATTTGAGAATCATCATCAATCCCCTTTTTCCATTTTCTTCATGGGGTTGGGATGTTGTACTAGGTGCACCACTGTTTTGTACTGCTTACTTTTCAGCTTTTTATCATTCTTCTGTCATACACTACCCCTGCCACTCTGAACCAGTTGGCTGCAGCCCCTCTGATTCTAACTTTGACCTCCTCATTCAGACTTTCCTTCTCCTCCACCACTCTTCCCAGATACTTGAAGCTGTTAACCTGTTCCACTATTTCCCTTTAAATCTCAATTTTTAGCTTCTTCTGATTTTCCCTCATTTGCTGTCATTACAACAATCTTATCCGTACTTAGTTTCATCCCATGTACTTTCAGTTTTGCATTCCATTCCCCTATCCTTTTCTGAAGTTCTTGGTCAGAGAATGCCTATAATGCACATCATCTGCATAAACCAACTGTATCAATCTGAACCCTCTAACTTGTTTGTTGATGTAGTCCATAACCAGTATGAACAGCAGTGGCCTCAGAGCTGAAACCTGATACACACTCACTACCACTAAGAACCCCTCTGTGTTCATTTATGTGTTATTTGGTCCACGTAAATAGCTTATACTAATTCTATCAATGTTTTTGGGACAGCAAACCACTGTAGGACTGCTCAAACTGGCTTTCTTGGGACCTTCTTATATGATTTATCCAAGTCTAGGAATGCCCATTTGGACTCTTTCCTCATCTCTCTTACTGCAAACATTGCATTGGTTGTGCTGCATCCTGATCTGAATCCAAACTGCCCATCTCCTGTGTTATTTTGTACTAATGTTTGTATTCATTTATCAGTCATCCTTTCCATAAATATTATGCAATGTGCCAGGAGTTTAATACCTCTGTACTGTCCACAGTTGTGGATGTCCCTGTTGTTCTTGTAAAATGGCACTAGTATGCTTATTCTCCAGTCATCTGGGATATGCCTTTCTCTCCATACTGATATGAGTACCCTCTGGAACCATTTCTCCGCTATCTCACCCAAAACTTTGATTATATCTGTGTGACCTCATTTAAGCCTGCTACTTTCCTTGACTTCATTTTCCTTAATGACATTCTTATGTCTTCTATGGTGGACTCCTCCTCTTCTTTCCACATAGGCTGTATCTCAGGTAGTACAGCTTCTATGGGATTTTAATCAATCAGTAGCTGCTGAAAATATTCCTTACATCCACCTTTGATTTCCTGTGGACTGTTGAGCAAGTTGTTACTGGCAGGGTGTCTGACTATTTTCTTTATCTTTCTGTCTTTGCTTTGCAAGCTGATAGAGTTTCTTTGTGTCATCCTCTGAATCACTTTACAAAAGCTGGTAGATTGCCTGTGATGCCTTGCTCCTTGCTATTGCAACTCCACTCTTAGCCTCTTTGTTAGCCAACCAATATTCCTTCTTAACCTGGTTCATTTTTTCTATATGACTTTTTCCTACACTTTTTCTTTCTTTTAATGACTTCCTGGACTTCTGAATTCCACCAACAGCTTTCCTTATGTATCTTATTTCCACACCTGTCTTGGCCACATACCTGTTCTGCAATCCTCACACATGTTATTTTGAGGTACTATCATTCTTCTTCACCTCCACCTATTTTCTCTTCTTCCTGAGTTGCTTTAGCACTGAGTAATTCCTTGAACTATTGTGCTTTCTCTTCAGTCAACTTCCAGGTCATCAGCCTAGCCTCTGTTGACTTTAAAGCTATCTCTGATAACTGCTTGCAGATGATTGTGGCAATCAGTGATTTATGCTGTGGGATGACTGTTTCACCGGGGATGAGTTTGCAATTGCTGATTCTACACCAATGCCTTTTCCTTTCTAGGAGAAGAAAATGACAAAAAGGACTGGCCCAGGAAAGAGCCTTCAGAGGTTCCTCTGATGACAGGGGATGTGACAATGTGAGTCCTCCAATTCCTACCTCCTGTGCATGACCATGTATCCAGTGATGAACCAAAGTTATGATTTAATTTACTGTCAAATTCCTCAATTTATGTATAATTCCATTACGGGGTATAGCTTTCAATGTTTTAGCTAGCTTAGGGAAAGCTGGATGATAAACCTTCATCAAGAGTGATCAAACTGTCATATAAGTGTATGGGGCTAAGCATGCAAGAACTAGCTTTAGCAAAAACCTTAATAAGTTAGATCATGGAGTCACAATAACCTGCATCCAGATGTCATACAATTATCCAGTTGTTAATGCTCTTCTATAAATATGGATAATGGGATACACAAGACTGTTTCAACTGCAAAAGTTATTCTTCCTGGTATCTTATTTGGTTCCATGGTACTGGTGATGTGATCGGACTTGGAACTCTACCTATAGGACTCAAGGTCATTAGAACTTTGTCAGTAGAGCATCTGAAACTTTTCCAAGATCACCAAACTCCTCTCCCTTTTAGCCACATTCTTGTGCGAGGATGGACCTTTCTCCCAAAGTAGATCTCTTCTCAAGTCATTGCAGCCCTACCTACAGGTTTGCCAAGGCTTTTATTTTTGTAAGGAATTTTCTTATGGGTCTCGCCAGAATTTTTAAGTTTAAGCTATTTTATTCTTTTGGTCATTTCAGACCTCTCATTTCTTCACATTTCAGGTCAGTATTTCTCCTGTTTACTTTCCACATTGACTGCTCCTGCCAAGAACCTGTAGGTGAAGTTCTGGTTATGTTTAGGTAGCAACAGTATTATTTTCTATGTGTAAAGATGACATACTTTGGGGGAATTTTTTGCTTCTTTTTATGCAGGATCTTCCACTAGCATTGTGCTGACTTAAGGAATGCATAATATGGGAGTTTTTTTTCTCTTTGAAGTTCTTTATTCAATACACTGAAATCTTATTTTAGGGGAATGCTCCTCTCTTTGAAAATGTTACTGAACCTTATGTACTGATTATGTATTCCTTCATTACTTTGCTGGATGTTTTTTGTGTACCAGGAAATTAGTAAAACCTGTTTTACATATGTTAGCAATGTTAAGCGAAGATGTTGGGTTTGCTCTTTTTGTGTAACCTGTGCAAACAGCAGTAAGGGCAGATATTGGGGTTTGCTAGGTATTCTTATGTAACTTGTATTTTTTCACAGACTTTCTATCATTCTTCTGAGTTTATTGGAAATGGATTCTACAGACCCTCTCACCATCCTGGTATCACCATTGTTGTCAATCATGGTTGGGGCTTTGCTAAGAATTGTCACAATGATATGGTATTTTCAGCTAGGACTTTATTCATGAATCTGATACAGGATTATTTTGAGCCTTCCCCACTAACCAGAATCTTGCTAAAGGGTCTGATACAGGGTCCATGTAACCTACCTTTAATCTCTTTGCTAGACCCCTTCATTAAAAGAATGACACAGGGCTTTGGCAGCAGTTGTGACCTTGTCTCTACTGGGGTCATCTCAAGGGATGGCAGCTGTTCTTGTTAGGACTCTATTCGTGGGTCTGATCAGCACTGTCTGAGGTCGATCCCCTTGCTGAGACTTTGAATGAGGATTTCTTGCAGGGTTCTTGCAGCCTACCTATTCCCCTTCACATGGACTTTCTTTAATGGGTATGAGGTGGAGTCTTAAAGTTGACACATTTGCTTGCTACCTGTGTAGAATGCTTTGGCTTTTATTCTTAATGTTTTGACTTTTTCTTGAGGTCAAATGTTTCCTCAGTCCTGACGTTGGTATGGTCTGCTTTTGTTAAGGCAGCCATTGTATTTTATCAGGGCCAGTATGACACCAGGCAAACATGCATCAGGAGGTCTGCCTATTTCCTTGGATCAGCCTGCCAACACTGGGACCTTTTGGCATCAGCAGCTGATCCTCCCATTCAGAGTCAACCGTGCTTCACTACCATATATTGATACCAAAGGCTTCCTTATCACTAAGGTCTTCAGCACAGAAATAGCTTTCTGTCTGGGTATATTGATTGGTAACAAAAGCTTTTTGGCACTGAGATCTTTGGCAAGAGGACTAGTCCTTCAGCTGCAGGCTGACTCTTTTGACTATTGCACCTGTACTCCTTTTGGTTTCAGAAAATGTTTTTAGAAGAATCCATCCCAGGTTTTACATGTCTCAGGTATTATGGGTCAAGTTATGATCTGCGATGAACTATTGATACTTTCAGGAGCAGGCTCGTGTTTTACCACAAAGTTCAAGTACAATGGGCTAAATGACCACTGAAAGTAGTATGGTAAATTGTTTTTCATCCTGGTCCAAAGCATCATATTTCATGGACAGCTGTTTTATAAACTTTGATTAGTGCTTGACTCTGCAAGCATTAGACTTCAACATGCCATTCCTCCTGAGGCTGCATATTCTTGCCTTAATGCATGTTACAGATATTGTAGTAAACTTGAGTATGACTACACATTTCTACATCTTCAAAGTTTTAAGGTACTTAAATTGTCAACGTTGTTTTTTGCATAGCCCTAGAACAAGTAGGCTCATGTCTTGCATCTCAGACAGTACTGGTTAAATTTTATTTTATTTATTTTTATTTATTTTCCATTTGTTTACCGGGTTAGTCCAACTGGACACAATGTGACCATTTTCAGCAGTGGCCTGGGGAGAAAAGCTCCAGATACATAGTAAAAATGATAAAAAAAGATAAAAATAATAAAAAATTATATAAGCATAGCTATTTTGTACAAAGAGCATAGAACATATAAAAAGAGTAAAATCAGAGTTTTACAAATGATGCAGCATACAGTGATTAGAATATTGAGAAACAATTAAACAAGATATTATACAACAAGAGAGATGGCTAGAAAGGTGCTTGGTGTGACATCTGGAAAGAGGAAGGAGGACAAGGAGACCTGGTGGTAGAATGAAGAAGTATAGGAGAGTATACAGAGAAAGAGGGTGGCGAAGAAGTGGGATTGTCAAAGAGATGAAGAAAGTAGACAAGAGTATAAGGAGATGAGGTGCATGGCAAAGAGAGAGGTGGCGAAGGTTAAGGATAAGGCATATGAAGAGTCGTATAAAAGGTTGGACAGTAAGGAGGGAGAAAAGGACCTGTACCAATTGGCTAGACAGAGGGACTGAGCTAGTAAAGATGTGCAGCAGGTAAGGGTGATAAAGGATAATGAGGGAAACGTACTCACAAGTGAGGAGAGTGCGTAGAGCAGATGGAAAGAGTACTTTGAGGGGTTGATGAATGAAGCGAATGAGAGGGAGAGAAGGTTGGATGATGTGCAGATAGTGAATCATGAAGTGCAGTGGATTAGCAAGGAGGAAGTAAGGATAGCTATGAAGAGGATGAAGAACGGAAAGGCTGTTGGTCCAGATGACATACCTGTGGAAGCATGGAGGTGTTTAGGTGAAATGGCAGTTGAGTTTTAAACTAGATTGTTTAATGAAATCTTGGAAAGTGAGAGGATGCCTGAGGAATGCAAAAAAAAGTGTTTTGTACCAATTTTTTAAGAATAAGGGTGATATGCAGAGCTGTAGTTATGGGAAAGAGTAGTGGAAGCTAGGTTAAGAAGGGAGGTGATGATTAGTGATCAGCAGTATGATAGTGTTGATGGAGAAGTACAGAGAAGGTCAGAAGGAGTTGCATTGTGTCTTTGTGGATTTAGAGAAAGCATATGACAGGGTGCCTAGAGAGGAGTTGTGGTATTGTATGAGGAAGTTGGGAGTGTCAGAGAAGTATGTAAGAGTGGTACAGGATATATACGAGGGTAGTGTGACAGCAGTGAGGTCTGCAGTGGGAGTGACGGATGCGTTTAAGGTGGAGGTGGGATTACATCAAGGATCAGCTCTGAGCCCTTTCTTATTTGCAATGGTGATGGACAGGTTGACAGACAAGATCAGACAGGAGTCCCCGTGGACTATGATGTTTGCAGATGACATTGTGTTCTGTAGTGAGAGTAGGGAACAGGTGGAGGAGACCCTGAAGAGGTGGAGATATGCTCTAGAGTGAAGAGGAATGAAGGTCAGTAGGACTAAGACAGAATATATGTGTGTGAATGAGAGGGAGGATAGAGGAATGGTGAGGATGCAGGGAGTAGAGGTGGTGAAGGTGAATGAGTTTAAGTACTTGGGATCAAAAGTTTGGAGTAATGGTGAGTGTGGAAAAGAGGTGAAGAAGAGAGTACAGGCAGGATGGAGTAGGTGGAGAAGAGTATCAGGAGTGATTTGTGACAGACAAGTACCAGTAAGAGTGAAAGGGAAGGTCTACAAGAGGGTAGTGAGACCAGCTATGTTATATGGGTTGGAGACAGTGGCATTGACAAAAAGGCAGGAGTCAGAGCTTGATGTGGCAGAGTTGAAGATGTTAAGATTTGCACTGGGTGTGGCGAGGCTGGACAGGATTAGGAATAAGTATATTACAGGGTCAGCCCAGGTTGGAAGGTTTGGAGACAAAGCCAGAGAGGCAAGATTACGTTGGTTTGGACATGTGCTGAGGAGGGATGCAGAGTATATTGGGAAAAAGATGCTAAGGATGAAGCTGCCAGGTAACAGGAAAAGAGGAAGGCCTAAGATAAGGTTTGTGGATGTGGTGAGAGAGGACATGCAGGTGGTTGGTGTGACAGAGCAAGATGCAGAGGACAGGAAGAAATGGAAACAGTTGATCTGCTGTGGCGACCCCTAATGGGAGCAGCCAAAAGAAGAAGAAAAAGAAGAAGAAGATTATACAACAAATACAAATATACAATTGCTTGAACATAAATTCAAAAAGAAGTTTCCATTGCCAAACAGGGTCATACACTAGAAATCATAACTGTAAAGGTTGCCTAAACACATGGTTCACAGTACTATGCCCTAAGTGAAACTTCATAGTACACCTGTAATCTAGGGATGTTGAAAGTCAGGAACAGGTGAAATTAGTCTGGTTCTGTACAGGAACATATCCAAGTTTTGAATAGGAGATCTTTTAGTAGGGATTTGAAAGCATGTCAACTATTTAGACATCTAATGTCAGGGGGTATAGAGTTCCAGGCCTTAGCAACTGCACAGGAATAAAGAGATTGGCCTGAGCTATGTAAGGAATTTGTAACAGTCGGTAGGGCGGTATTGGAAGATCTTAGTTGACGTGCAGTATTATGGAAGGTGAGCAGACCAGACAGGGCAGGTATTTTATTTGGTTGGTATAGCAGTTGATGGGTCAGGAGAAGTTGATTGTATTTTAGTAGGTTAGGGAGTTCTAACCATCCTAGTTGTTTTAGGGAGAGGCAATGGTGAGAATGAAACTTAGCATTGGTTGCAAATTTTGAGATTTTATTGTAGCAGGTAGATAGTTTCAGAAGGTCAGATTTGTTTAGGTTATATAGAACTGGGGAAGCATATAGTAAGGTGGAGAGTAAATGGGTATGAGAGATAGTGATTCAGGATTCCTGTGTGAGGAAGCTCTTGCAGTGTGAACCTAGTTTTTTATGAATGTTGGCAGTTGTTAGTGCTATATGTTTAATCACAGTCCAAACACAAGCGTGATATTCCAATGGCAATAAAATGAAAGTAAAATGTTCCAACAAGTCAGTTCATAAAACAAACATAAAATTTATTTAAACGAGTAAGCGCAGCCAAAGGCTTCTTCAGACTCTTAAAACAAGGACAAACACCATGAACAACCTTTTTAAAAACAACCAATACTCATCATTGGTTAAGTCACATCACATGTTCTATTCATTTAAAGGTACAAGGGCTGGTGTAATATTTACCATGCCAGTGAATCTATTGCACTTATAAAATCATAAAATATGCATCAAGATTTATAATTCAATACATTTCAAGGATATACATGGTATACAACAAAACCATATATGAAAGTATATTGTACTGAAATGTAGACAATGTTTCAATACGATCATGCATGAGTTTAAACTCAGCTTTCAAAGCATGTTCGTTTCATTGGGGTTGAAGAACAACGAATATGCAGTTATCACACTAGCTCAACTGTTAACAAATAACTGCCTTGAGTGAAATTTCAATGCCATTAGAACATGCTCGTTTCATCCGGATTAAAAACAACGTTAATGCAAAAATCGTGCTCTCTCAACACTTTACATATAAACTAGTTCAATAGTTAGAAATCTGCCTTAGATGAAGTTTCAATGTCCTTAGAACATGTTCGTTACATCAGACTTAAAAACAACATAAATACAAAGATCGCAGATAAAGGTGGCCCTATAGTCATCATGGATTACACGTACTACACTGACAAGATGTTTCAGATGCTTGAAGACAGAAACACATATACTAAATTAACTAAAGACAATTTGAATGAGATGGTCTTTAGTGTTTATAATACTCTAGATGATTTAGTGATGTCACAGGATATAACACAAGAACTTTATGAATACCTAAAGGTGAGAAATCCCACCATTCCGATCATACAAGGACTTCCTAAAGTCCATAAGAACAGCAAAGATCCACCATTCAGGCCTATTGTTGCAGGTCAGGGGTGGTTAACTGAGCCTCTTTCCATTTATTTAGAAAGTGTACTAAGACCACTGGTCAGTGAAAATAAGAAAATTCTGAAAGATAGTAAACAATTTCTCTTGGATTTGTACTCCCAAACTCACTCTTTGAGCGAACAGCAGCATTATTTTTTTGTGACACTTGATGTAGTTAGCTTATTTACTGTAATCCCCAATGATATTGGTATAAGATTAATTACTGAATACTTGAAAGAACATTCAGATTTTTCGGTTAAAAAAGTTGACCTAACAGCTTTACTACTTGAGACTATTCTGACTAACAATATCTTTGCATTTCAAGAAGTCATATATTTACAAAAGGATGGCGTAGCTATGGGCACATCCTGTGCCAATAGCTACGCCAACTTGGTTATGGCGAGATGGGAAGACATTTACCTTTTTAAGAACCCGTCTTACAAGGAATACGTTGCAATGTATTGTCGTTTTGTGGACGATCTCTTTTTTATATGGATGGGAGATGAGTCCTCCCTATTAAATTTTGTTTCATATTTGAACAATACCATGGACTTTCTAAAGTTCACAATGAACTTTTCAGTTAGTAGTCTACCGTATTTGGATGTAGAAGTATTTAGGATGAGTAATGGTTTGATCAACACAACGATTTATAGGAAAGAATGCCAAAGGAATAATATATTACATAGACAGAGCATGCATCCTGGATATGTTTTCAAAAATGTCCTTAAAGGACAATTCATGAGAGTATCCAGATTAAATTCACAGCAAGAGAACTACTCTACAGGTATCAATGATATGAAGGAGAGATTTTTAGAGAGAGGATATAAAGAAAAAGAAATATCAGATACTATCAATTTAGTGGATAGTCTAAGACCAAGTTCTGCGAAACCTTATTTTATGGCACAAGAAGCATCGACAAGTACTGTGAGATCCACGGTAACTGATGTGAGAGCCAATCTCACTTTTAGTAAGTTGGATCTACAGTTGAAAAGTTCTATGAACAAACACTGGGGAATTCTGAAATCAGACAAGGAAGTTAGTGAGATAGTAGGCCCGGCACCAAGTATAGCTTATAAAAATCTTCCTAACTTGAAAAGCATTCTATGTAGACCCAAATATCGATCAAAAGGTAGGGCAATAGATGATAGGAACACCGTACCTTGCGGTCATTGCAATCAATGTATATATATTAACAAAGAAACTACTTTTGAACACCCTACCACAGGACGTATTTATAATTTTAAAACTAATACAAATTGTGAGAGCAAGAATGTGATATATATAGCAACTTGTTCAGCATGTAATAGTTACTATATAGGGAAAACTAACAGGTCACTTAAAGAAAGGATTAGGGAACACATATACCACATCAGAGTGGGTACTGAAACTAATGCCTTAGCCAGACACAAAAAATTGGCAGGCATCACTCATAACTTTAAATTTTGTGTTATTCAGTGTGTATTTGAAGGCTTCAGGGGTGGTGATTTAATAAACAGAACATTAGAACAAGAAACAAGATGGATTATTAGGATGAGATCTGATAGACCACCTGGCCTAAATGACAAAGTACATTTAAAGCCATTTTAAAAGTAGGAGGTTACGGAGATGATGTGAGTCCCCACTGACTATATGTGGCTTTTAATAGGTTTGAGAACTCACTAGTGAATATACCAGACCTGTAATTCATACTAGCAAGCCTATATTTTACTTAGATATTGGTAACACATCTATACAGCAAACACTATATTTCATTATTCCTTGACTAAGAGTATAGTTACATATTAAGATGTTTCAGTACTCTAGGTATCTTTGTGATATATTTCTCTTCAGTACACTTATGGAACCTTTTTTATTACTTGGGTGTTAAGTTATTGAGAAATATTACTTAAATATTATGGTAATAATACGTAAACTAATTTCACAATATGCTACTTGATTTTACAACAGACTGTGTATGGGCTATATATATATATATTTATACATATATTTTTTAACTTTTTAATTCTTTAAAAAATGACAAATAGAACCCTAGACTGTTTAATAATAATAATTTTAAATGTACACACTTTGGTTGTAGATGCTGCTTAGTCCATAAAGCGCAATATATTACAGTGAAATTTGGTTTACTGTGATTGTATTAAAGTACTGCTTCCATTAAGGTTTTAGACCTTAAGACTTTTGCGCTGCAGTCCTAATGTCTATACTTAATTATAACTTCATTTATTATTGCTTTTTGAATTTTACGTTTCAGTTTTATCTATCTTGATATTTACTTGTATTTACATGTCTATGAAATTCAGTAATTTACCTTCTAGTAGGTACCTTTTATTACAACAACTGTTTCCTACAGATCTAACAATTCCAATGCCGTAAGTTTACGGTGAATTAACCACTGAATGTTTATATGATTCCTTACGAATCAACAAATACGTATGCACGATAGTAGCGTCTTACGCATTCTGCATCTTACATACAGTTAGGTTAACACACGCAGTAAGCTGATTGTACACAATGAGTTTGACTTTTAAATGTAAGTAGTTGAATAGCTATGAACTTTTTATGTGAAAGAATCGACACCCAGGTTGTACGTAAAGTGTTGAAAAAGTGCGATCTTTGTATTTATGTTATTTTTAAGTCTGATGTAACGTACATGTTCTAAGAACATGGAAACTTCATCTAAGGCAGATATCTGCTAACTATTGAGCTAGTTTATATGTAAAGTGTTGAGAGAGCACGAACTTTGCATTAACGTTGTTTTAATCTTGATGAAACGAGCATGTTCTAATGTAAGCAGTTGAAAAGCTATGAACATTTTATATGTGAAAGAATCGACACTCAGGTTGTACGTAAAGTATTGAAAAAGTGCGATCTTTGTATTTATGTTGTTTTTAAGTCTGATGTAACGAACATGTTCTAAGGACATTGAAACTTCATCTAAGGCAGATTTCTAACTATTGAACTAGTTTATATGTAAAGTGTTGAGAGAGCACGATTTTTGCATTAACGTTGTTTTTAATCCGGATGAAACGAGCATGTTCTAATGGCATTGAAATTTCACTCAAGGCAGTTATTTGTTAACAGTTGAGCTAGTGTGATAACTGCATATTCGTTGTTCTTCAACCCCAATGAAACGAACATGCTTTGAAAGCTGAGTTTAAACTCATGCATGATCGTATTGAAACATTGTCTACATTTCAGTACAATATACTTTCATATATGGTTTTGTTGTATACCATGTATATCCTTGAAATGTATTGAATTATAAATCTTGATGCATATTTTATGATTTTATAAGTGCAATAGATTCACTGGCATGGTAAATATTACACCAGCCCTTGTACCTTTAAATGAATAGAACATGTGATGTGACTTAACCAATGATGAGTATTGGTTGTTTTTAAAAAGGTTGTTCATGGTGTTTGTCCTTGTTTTAAGAGTCTGAAGAAGCCTTTGGCGAAAGCTTACTCGTTTAAATAAATTTTATGTTTGTTTTATGAACTGACTTGTTGGAACATTTTACTTTCATTTTATTGCCATTGGAATATCACGCTTGTGTTTGGACTGTGATTATTTTATGTATAGAGTGAGTTCCTATCTCAACTGAAAGCAGCCCTGCATTTGGACTTGGATTTTTGCTATTGTTATTTGGTTTGTCAGCGCTGCAGGAGGTGAGGATGGCGAATGAAAGTAATGTAAATATTGAACTGCCTTATGTACCACGCGTTTTAGAACATACTTCAAGTGTCCTGGACAGATTTAAGACATGTGTTTCTGGAAATACAAATTTACTAATGGACTTCAATCCAGTTGTAGATGGAAAGACTGACAACCACTTTGATGTGAGTAACTTGGATATCTCCAAAGACCTACATGAGCTGGAGACTGTCTTTACTAAACTAATTAAATTACAGGTTCAGAGACATTATTTTGAAGTTTGTTTAAATAAGCGTATTATACCTCGTGGGCTACGAATATTAAAGATGCCCACATCTGGTACCTCATTGCCAGACCTTCTATACCGTTGGCAACAGTTGAATTTAGAGTTAAGCTTCAGTTATATGAAGCTCTTAATTGATTTTCACCTGCCTGAAGAAGAGAGACATAGAATGACTGTTAACAATTTATTTAAAGATTTTGAATGTAAGTATGTTGATAATGTAACATGCATGGATAAATTAAGGAAAGTCATAGAGGATGTACTGTATTTAGAAAAACGGATGTTAGACCAGAAGAAAACGAAAATTGTTAGGGATTTACGTGATTTTAAAAATAACAATGTTTTCACCTGGCCTAGGGAAACACCTACAAATTTATACTCTAACAATGATTCAAAAATGCCCCAGAAATCTTTAGGCATAACTGGAAAAAGCTATGGGAGTGTTGCATCAACAACACCCATAAATAATTCTGACAGATATTTATATAATAACACTACAGAGAGCAGACCATCAAATAATCTGATTCCAGAAAACAGACAGAGTGATAGTTCCTGTACACTAAACTTAGATAAGAGCCTAGGGCCTGATCAGCAGCCTACAGAACCTAATACTCTAGATACAGAGACAAACAGTCCCTCTCGGACACAAAGTAATGGTACAGAGACACACATTGATCTAGGGGAGAGTCTAACAGGCTGCATAACCGATGTACAGAGATCAGGTGCAGCCGTGGTCAGACCAAAATCCAAAAGTATGATTTTAAACTCAAGCAGACTTCCTGCCCCCCTCCCAATAGCACAAAATCATTTTTTGGACAAAAGGAGGTCGACAAGCAGGGGGAGACAGAAAAGGAAAGGTTCAATAGACGACCAGGAAATAACAGGCCCCACAATAAAGAAAATGTGGGGGAGGCAAAATCGTTAATTATGAATTTATCTGGAAGAGTGTTAAATGAATATGAAGAGCAGGTTCTGAGTAAAGGTTTGGGTTTTATTCCCACAAAAAGGTGTGACTTAGTAGATACCATTATAGAAACAAAAATGTATATTCGCAAATTACAACTTAGACTAGATTTTGGTCAATTTGATAACAGCATGGAAATGAATAGACACCGTCCAAACAGTACTTTTGTCCCTCAACTACATCCAACTATAGAAGTGTTTGGGAATGTATTAGAAGAAGATGTATATAGAACTTACCAGGAGAAATTAATATCAAACATGGACGTAATTTGAATTATAAACAAAGGCAAGCTGTACATTCTTTAAGAAATGATAACTCTATTGTAATAAGGCCAGCAGATAAAGGTGGCCCTATAGTCATCATGGATTACACGTACTACACTGACAAGATGTTTCAGATGCTTGAAGACAGAAACACATATACTAAATTAACTAAAGACAATTTGAATGAGATGGTCTTTAGTGTTTATAATACTCTAGATGATTTAGTGATGTCACAGGATATAACACAAGAACTTTATGAATACCTAAAGGTGAGAAATCCCACCATTCCGATCATACAAGGACTTCCTAAAGTCCATAAGAACAGCAAAGATCCATTCAGGCCTATTGTTGCAGGTCAGGGGTGGTTAACTGAGCCTCTTTCCATTTATTTAGAAAGTGTACTAAGACCACTGGTCAGTGAAAATAAGAAAATTCTGAAAGATAGTAAACAATTTCTCTTGGATTTGTACTCCCAAACTCACTCTTTGAGCGAACAGCAGCATTATTTTTTTGTGACACTTGATGTAGTTAGCTTATTTACTGTAATCCCCAATGATATTGGTATAAGATTAATTACTGAATACTTGAAAGAACATTCAGATTTTTCGGTTAAAAAAGTTGACCTAACAGCTTTACTACTTGAGACTATTCTCACTAACAATATCTTTCCATTTCAAGAAGTCATATATTTAAAGGATGGTAGCTATGGGCACATCCTGTGCCAATAGCTACCAACTTGGTTATGGCGAGATGGGAAGACATTTACCTTTTAAGAACCCATCTTACAAGGAATACGTTGCAATGTATTGTCGTTTGTGGACGATCTCTTTTTATATGGATGGGAGATGAGTCCTCCTATTAAATTTTGTTTCATATTTGAACAATACCATGGACTTTCTAAAGTTCACAATGAACTTTTCAGTTAGTAGTCTACCGTATTTGGATGTAGAAGTATTTAGGATGAGTAATGGTTTGATCAACACAACGATTTATAGGAAAGAATGCCAAAGGAATAATATATTACATAGACAGAGCATGCATCCTGGATATGTTTTCAAAAATGTCCTTAAAGGACAATTCATGAGAGTATCCAGATTAAATTCACAGCAAGAGAACTACTCTACAGGTATCAATGATATGAAGGAGAGATTTTTAGAGAGGATATAAAGAAAAGAAATATCAGATACTATCAATTTAGTGGATAGTCTAAGACCAAGTTCTCGAAACCTTATTTTATGGCACAAGAAGCATCGACAAGTACTGTGAGATCCACGGTAACTGATGTGAGAGCCAATCTCACTTTTAGTAAGTTGGATCTACAGTTGAAAAGTTCTATGAACAAACACTGGGGAATTCTGAAATCAGACAAGGAAGTTAGTGAGATAGTAGGCCCGGCACCAAGTATAGCTTATAAAAATCTTCCTAACTTGAAAAGCATTCTATGTAGACCCAAATATCGATCAAAAGGTAGGGCAATAGATGATAGGAACACCGTACCTTGCGGTCATTGCAATCAATGTATATATATTAACAAAGAAACTACTTTTGAACACCCTACCACAGGACGTATTTATAATTTTAAAACTAATACAAATTGTGAGAGCAAGAATGTGATATATATAGCAACTTGTTCAGCATGTAATAGTTACTATATAGGGAAACTAACAGGTCACTTAAAGAAAGGATTAGGGAACACATATACCACATCAGAGTGGGTACTGAAACTAATGCCTTAGCCAGACACAAAAAATTGGCAGGCATCACTCATAACTTTAAATTTTGTGTTATTCAGTGTGTATTTGAAGGCTTCAGGGGTGGTGATTTAATAAACAGAACATTAGAACAAGAAACAAGATGGATTATTAGGATGAGATCTGATAGACCACCTGGCCTAAATGACAAAGTACATTTAAAGCCATTTTTAAAAAGTAGGAGGTTACGGAGATGATGTGAGTCCCCACTGACTATATGTGGCTTTTAATAGGTTTGAGAACTCACTAGTGAATATACCAGACCTGTAATTCATACTAGCAAGCCTATATTTTACTTAGATATTGGTAACACATCTATACAGCAAACACTATATTTCATTATTCCTTGACTAAGAGTATAGTTACATATTAAGATGTTTCAGTACTCTAGGTATCTTTGTGATATATTTCTCTTCAGTACACTTATGGAACCTTTTTATTACTTGGGTGTTAAGTTATTGAGAAATATTACTTAAATATTATGGTAATAATCGTAAACTAATTTCACAATATGCTACTTGATTTTACAACAGACTGTGTATGGGCTATATATATATATATTTATACATATATTTTTAACTTTTAGTTCTTTAAAAATGACAAATAGAACCCTAGACTGTTTAATAATAATAATTTTAAATGTACACACTTTGGTTGTAGATGCTGCTTAGTCCATAAAGCGCAATATATTACAGTGAAATTTGGTTTACTGTGATTGTATTAAAGTACTGCTTCCATTAAGGTTTTAGACCTTAAGACTTTTATGCTGCAGTCCTAATGTCTATACTTAATTATAACTTCATTTATTATTGCTTTTTGAATTTTACGTTTCAGTTTTATCTATCTTGATATTTACTTGTATTTACATGTCTATGAAATTCAGTAATTTACCTTCTAGTAGGTACCTTTTATTACAACAACTGTTTCCTACAGATCTAACAATTCCAATGCCGTAAGTTTACGGCGAATTAACCACTGAATGTTTATATGATTCCTACGAATCAACAAATACGATGCACGCATAGTAGCGTCTTACGCATTCTGCATCTTACATACAGTTAGGTTAACACGCAGTAAGCTGATTGTACACAATGAGTTTGACTTTTAAATGTAAGTAGTTGAATAGCTATGAACTTTTATATGTGAAAGAATCGACACCCAGGTTATGCGTAAAGTGTTGAAAAGTGCGATCTTTGTATTTATGTTATTTTTAAGTCTGATGTAACGCATGTTCTAAGAACATGGAAACTTCATCTAAGGCAGATATCTGCTAACTATTGAGCTAGTTTATATGTAAAGTGTTGAGAGAGCACGAACTTTGCATTAACGTTGTTTTTAATCTTGATGAAACGAGCATGTTCTAATGTAAGCAGTTGAAAAGCTATGAACATTTTATATGTGAAAGAATCGACACTCAGGTTGTACGTAAAGTATTGAAAAAGTGCGATCTTTGTATTTATGTTGTTTTTAAGTCTGATGTAACGAACATGTTCTAAGGACATTGAAACTTCATCTAAGGCAGATTTCTAACTATTGAACTAGTTTATATGTAAAGTGTTGAGAGAGCACGATTTTTGCATTAACGTTGTTTTTAATCCGGATGAAACGAGCATGTTCTAATGGCATTGAAATTTCACTCAAGGCAGTTATTTGTTAACAGTTGAGTTAGTGTGATAACTGCATATTCGTTGTTCTTCAACCCCAATGAAACGAACATGCTTTGAAAGCTGAGTTTAAACTCATGCATGATCGTATTGAAACATTGTCTACATTTCAGTACAATATACTTTCATATATGGTTTTGTTGTATACCATGTATATCCTTGAAATGTATTGAATTATAAATCTTGATGCATATTTTATGATTTTATAAGTGCAATAGATTCACTGGCATGGTAAATATTACACCAGCCCTTGTACCTTTAAATGAATAGAACATGTGATGTGACTTAACCAATGATGAGTATTGGTTGTTTTTAAAAAGGTTGTTCATGGTGTTTGTCCTTGTTTTAAGAGTCTGAAGAAGCCTTTGGCGAAAGCGCTTACTCGTTTAAATAAATTTTATGTTTGTTTTATGAACTGACTTGTTGGAACATTTTACTTTCATTTTATTGCCATTGGAATATCACGCTTGTGTTTGGACTGTGATTATTTTATGTATAGAGTGAGTTCCTATCTCAACTGAAAGCAGCCCTGCATTTGGACTTGGATTAGTGCTATATGTTTGTCTAATTTTAGGTTTTGGTCAATAGTTACACCTTGTAGCTTGGCTTGAGTTACTGGTATGATAAGGCTATTGTTGGAGGATGTTATTGAAAATGGTGAGGTGGGGATGAAAGTTTTGGATGGGTGGAAGATCATGAGTTGGGTCTTAGATGGGTTTAGTATGAGTTGGTAGGAATTTAGCCATTTTTCTATAGCAGTGAAGGCTTCATGGGTTCTATCTTGGAGTAATTGTCGAGAGGGGACTGAGCAAATAAGGGTGGTGTCATCAGCATAACTGTACTATATTAGTCTGTTGGGTAGCTGAGGGGAGGTCATTGGTAAAGACGGAAAATAGTAAAGGACCAAGAACGGATCCTTGCAGAACACCTTGTCCCACTGGGAGGAGAGAGGAGAGAGATATTTATGCCATTTAACAGCTTGTTGCTAGATGAACAGATAAATGAATTGCAAGTTTAGAACTGTGGATGATCTCAAGGTGGCAGGGCATTGGCAGATATCTTGAGGAAGTGAAGCCATAAATGTTAAATATGAGTGAAGCAGTGGCACAGTGGTTAATGCTATCACCTCATAGCAAGATGCTTCTTGGTTTGATTCTTAGCTGATGTGCCTTCTGTGTGGAGTCTGCATGTCCTCCCTCCATTTACACTGGTTTCCTTTGGGTGCTCTGGTTTCTTCCCACATTCAAAAGACATGCACCTGGAGTGTTCCTCCCCTGAAAAAAGGCTCTGACCCAGTCAGACTTCCTTGGTAAACAAATGTTAAATAAAATAAGTAAATGAAGCATGGCTTCAATAGTTGTGGGACTGTATCTTGTCCTACTTCTGAGAATTTAAGGAAGTAAATATATTATAAGTATGGATTTGTCTGTATGTGTTTTGTAGCAACATGCTTTTATCTTACCCAAATTCATAAGAGTTGCAAGCCCTAGTGTCTCAGAGATACCATGCCCATACCCTTTCCTATATATCAGATATTATGGGATAGTCTATCCCTTTCCACCCTCAACACACCTTAGGTCAGGTGTGGTCAAGTCATCTGGGTTGTCTGCATGTAATTGTGTTGCTAAGCTATGAGTGATGATTCTTTTTCTTTCTTATAATACTGTTGCAATCCTAAGGTTTCTCTTTTCTTGCTTGAACTTTTAAAATTGTATTGATCTGTCCTGTTTTACTCTGTATTGACCTTTTTAGAGAGGCATTGATTTACCTTTACTTATTCTACATTTTATGATGTTCTTCGTGTTCTTCACTGCTGCAGTAGCCTTAACCTTAGCTATATGGGTTATATCCTGCAAAGGATATAACAGCTGGCTAACTTTTTAAGTTGTAGATCCAAACTGTCAAGCAGCTTGAGCTGAGGTGACTAAAAGACAAGTTTAGGAGCAAAGCCCTCCAGAGCTTTACTGGTGCCAAATAGTATGCTCATCTGAAGCTTTTTTGAGGATCATCTGTTGGTTTGTACTTTCCTTAGCTGGGCACATAAGTACCCTTTGGGGGGGGCTTCAATTTCCTTATTTTTTTACTGATATTTTACTGCTTTCCTCTTCAGAAAATGTGTTTTAACAGATTGTTTAAAGATTGTGATGTACTTTTAAACAGAGCACTCATTTCTGTCAGTTTAAAAGTAGTGTTATCTAACTGATAAAATATTTTCTGTGGAGGAATTATGTTTATTTTAATGTTGTGGACCTGCCATGGTGTTTGAATGTGCTTTTTACTGTGTTTTTTTCATCAAAAAAGTAACTTTTGTATAACAATAGTTTTACTGCAATTGTTGCTTGTTTTCTCCAGGATAGAGGCACCATGTTCAGCCTGACCATGGAATAGATTGCCACTCCCACAGTCAGTCCTTCTTCCAGCCACAAAAAAAGAAAAAGTTAAGTGGACAGCCTTTGTCACCACAGGAGGCTAACAATTTGCCTCAGCTGCAGGTAGGTGACTCTGCTGTGGTCAATTGTTATATCACAGACCACTCATCTTTTATCCTGGATCCCTCTGATGTAGCACACACAGCCGCTATGGACTGGGGGTTAGCCTCAGCCTCTGCAGCTGCTGCAGTCCCCTCAGTGGGCAAGAAAGAACCACTCTTGTTGCTCCTGGGAGAGGGAACAGGTAAGGTTCCTCTGTTGTGCCAGAATGCTGTGCCCACCCCTGGGAAAGTAGCAGATGCCATTAATAACATGGTTGGCCCCATTTTGCCTGTCAAAATGAAACATAAAACCAAGCATATAGCTACTGCTCCTCAAATTTCTTTAGATAGGAACAGTTTACTGGAACTGGCTCAGCATTTGATTCAGGCTATTGAGCCTTCTTGTAGAGTTGTTTCCAGTAAAAGAAAGAGGGGTGCCTCCTTTTCTGAAGAGATTCAAGAGTCTGAATCTGAACAGGAAGATTCAGGAACAGATTGAGGATTTTGTCCTCAGATTTCTGATTCAAACTCACAGTAAAGCTCACTTTCTGATTTTCTCTTTGGGGAGTTCTCTTTCTCTGAGACTATTGCTAAAATATCCCACTGTTTTCAGAGGAAAAACACTGAGCTTTCTCAGTCCCTCAAATAATACTATGAGCTGTTACAGAAAGATTTTCCAGAACCGGAACCCATTCCTCCTGTCTTATCTGGTTTAGAGGATGTGTGTCTTACTGAATACAATTTTCCTGATAGTCATACAGCTGTCCCTAAAACATGGGCAGACCAGGCTATTGGACTGCTGGACTGCAGCCCCCCCCCCCAGCTGTAAAGAAAAGTAAAGAAATAAAAAGTAAAGAAATAAAACAATTTAAAATTTGCGAATAAAAAAATTAAAAAAAACGGATTTTTGCACATGTGCAGTAGTCCAGACTGCTGCTGAGACAGTCTGGAGCATGCGCAGACTGTCTCAGCAGCAGTCTGGACTGGGAAACATGTAACAGCAGATGTCCCAGAAGTCTATGCAGTTTTAACTGCATAGACTGTCACTGGAAACAGATCAGACCCGGACTGCAACGTCGGCAGGCAGGGCTGGAGTCTCGGATCTCGCGTGGTGGATGTGCTCCAAGAGTCTCATCGGGGGATCTCACATGGTGGATGTAATGCGTGGGCAGTGGAGCCATGGGTGTCGCTATGGAGTCTGAAGGGATTTGGATTTAATCAAGGGATCTGGAGTGTATCGCCATGTACTGAAGGGATTTGGAGTGTATCGGTGTCGCTCCAGGTGGGGTGTGTGTGTGTGTGTGTGTGTGTGTGTGTGTGTGTGTGTGTGTGTGTGTGTGTGTGTGTGTGTGAATGCCCCAGTTGCTATATACTGGTGGCTAGAACAAACTCATGGTGGTGTGGTAGGGAATACCTCAGGCTTGAACCCTGTACCTTGTATGCAGGTGTTAAGGACCTGAATTCCCTAACCACCACCATTTATAAAAAAAACTGCAGATTTTTGCCTCATATTTGATCTGATTTGTTCCTCATAATATCTGTGGCTTCTAAATGTTGCAATGCTTGATATTTGATGGTGCAGTAGTAGCATTGTTGCCTGATAGCTGCAGGGAGGGTGGCCTAATGGTTAAGGTGTTTGCCTTACAAACACAAGGTACAGGGTTTGAATCTCACAGGGGATAACTGGCTAGGCTTAAAATGGCTCGCAAGGGCAGTTAGCCTAGTACTAACCTATGAACCTAGATACTCAGGTTTGATTCTTGGCTGGGGTGCCTTCTGTGTGGGGTCTGCATCTTCTCCCTGTGTTTGTGTGGGTTTGCTTTTGTGTCCTCCCATGTTGCAAAGACATGTCTGCATTATTTCTTCCTGGGCCTCTGCTGACAATTGTTTTTTTTGTTCCAAGTCAGACTGTCCTGATTAACAAACGTTAAATAAACTTGACAGGCATTTGAATTTCAGACTTCAGCTATAGGTTTTCTGGTTTGATTCTTGGCTGGGGTGCCTTCTTTGTGTAGTCTGCATCTCATCCCTGTGTTTGTGTGGATTTGCTCTGGTGTCCTGCCATTTTACAAAGACATGTCTCCCTGGGCCTCTGCTGAAAATTGTTTTTGTTCCGTCAGAAGTAAAATTGGCAGGCATTTGAATTTCAGACTTCGTATTCTTCAGAAAATACATAGTAACACAACCTTTTATTCTAACACAACCTTTTATTCTAGCAATTTTCTAAGTTTATAAGGTGAATATTTGAAATTTGTCCTTATATTTGGGACTGTATTACCCCATTATTGGCTTTGTCCAGGCTTTTTGTGCTAAGGTTGACAGCTATGGCAAGAACTGAATTCACTGAATATGTTTGAGGGATGCATTCCCTCATTACTGGGTTTGTCCAGGTGTTTTGTGCTAAGAGGTTGACAGCTATGGTGAGAACTGAATTCATTAAATGATAGCCATTTAAGTTTCAGTCTTCTGCTCTTTCACAAAGCAGCTGATTTGGCATAGTGGTATGTTGCTTTGACTGTTTTGCACAGGGACCTTGGCAGTAAAATGTATGGTGGTAACACAGCATTTTTCTTTCACAAAGCAGCTGATTTCGCATAGTGTTATGTTGCTCTGACTCTTTTGCACAGGGACCATGGCAGTAAAATTTATGGTGGTAACACAGCATTTTATTCTAGCAACTTTCCAAGATTATACAAGCAATGTTTAATGTATCCCTGTTTTTTTTACTTTTGACCCCCCCCCAATAAATTTGGCTTTTTCCAGATTTCTTGTGCTGCGAAGTTGAGATGCAGTTAAGCATTGGATAGATTTTACAAGGAGCTGAGAGCTGCAGGGGAAGAGAAGTTTAGTGCTGCTTATGCTAAGTCAGCTTGCATTATTAATAGCACAACAGGTTATGTACTTGCTTTTGATGCAGAAGGTTGTTGGTTCTACTCCCACAAGTGGTGAATGCTGCCATACTGAAAAAGTTAAGATACTAACTGTGAGTATGTTATCAGTTTGCCATCCATTTCCTATTGCAATATTACTAGCTTATAATTTTTAATGTAATATAGGCAATTTATTCCTCAGGGGCATCAGACACTTTATTTTTCGATGAAACCATGAAATATAAAGGTGTTTGCTAGCAGCAACCTCTTCATTAGTTACAGATTTATTTATTGTGGAATAATTTAGATGACTGTTTTACTTCTTCAGAGATTGTGCATATTTAGTGATAATGGTGGACTGTAGAATTGTGCATATTTACTGATAATGATGGACTGTAGAATTCTGCATATTTACTGATAATGGTGGACTGTAGAAGTTTCAGTAGACTTTTATGATGGAAATGTTCTGAACTGGGCAGTTTTGCCATTATGGGTGCATGCATTTTGTTTCATTGTTTACTGGAAAGATGTTCTGAATTGGGCAGTTTTGTCATTATTGGTGCATGTGTTTTGTTTCATAGTTTACTGGAAAAATGTTCAAAACAATAGGAAGATGTATCAAAGAGCACATGTATGTTTCATATGCAAGGGGCCTATAATTTGAAAACAGCCCGGAATTAATATTTATCTGCCACTGGTAAAATGTATTTTCTTTGAATGTGGGTTTCAATGCTGTTTCAATGAATGTGAGTTTCAAGGGCAGAGAAGTTTTAATGCTAAGTTTGTTTAGCAGATGTCTTTGTGTTTGTGCTGTAAAATGCAAAATAAAACTTTCAAATGAAGTCCAAATCATCATAGAAGTAAATCAGTATGCACATTAGTGTTTATGGTAAATGGAGTGAAATAGCCAAGTAATGGATCGTTGGAATGGCTGCAGGGGGAGGCTCCATTCGACCATGATTTTGTGAGGGGGAAGGACGGCAAACTTAAAGACAGCCCCAGCTGAACTATACCTCCCAACTGCCCAGGTTTACAAAGAATGAATAGATTTTTGCTTCTTATTTTTGGTTTGTTCCTCATAAAATTTGTGATTTTCTAGCAAATCATTTAGGAATTAAGTCACTAAATAATGACACAGAGTTTCAGACTTCATAACCTTCAGAAAAATGCATGCTAAAGTAAGACCTGCTGTTCTATCAACTGTCTCAGTTTATACAAGAGCAATTTTTAGTACTGTTTATATGTTCCCCCAATATATTTGGCCTTGTCCAGATTTATTGCATTAACAGGTTCAGAGGTACATGCAAATAAATTGCTTTACAGAATTAGGCATAGCCAAACCTCTCAACTGTCCCTGATTTTGGCTCAAAATGTTGCTCTTCCCCCTAATAATCCCTCTGCAAAATAGCAATTTTGGAAGAAAACATAGAGGGTTTACAATTAAGAAATAACTGTAATAATCAGAGTTATAGATTACTTTTATTTCAGAAATGCATGTAGATTATTTTATTTTGTCAGCTGCTCAAGTTAGCAGTACTAATATTAAAGTGTCCCTTCTTTGACAGGTTAAGCTGTATTGTGTGGCTATTTTATATTTTTCCCATCACATTTTTGGTCCATTTTTCATAAAATTGTGTTTTTTTGGCAAATTAGTGACAAATCATTAAAGACTGTAGTTTGAAAATAATGACAGACATTTGAGTTTCAGATTTCATACCATTCAGAAAATTCATACTAATGCAAGACCTATTCTATTATCTTTCTAAGTTTATAAGAGCAATATTTAAAAATTGTCCTTATTTTTGGGCCTTTGTCCCACTTATTTGTATGGCTTTGTCCAGATTATTTGCTCTGAGGTTGAGAGGTATGACAAATGTGTCAGGGCCATCACAATCAGCCAGAGACATTTCAAATTGTGACATACTTGTTTCACCCCACTCCCCCATGTAGTGACTCTGGATGTGTCGAAGCAAGGCAAGGAGTAGTTATGCAGTGTAAATATGCAGAGTATCCCCCCCATCCAAGGTAGACACAAGTACTAGAGTGGCTTTTCATCTGTCCTTGATTTTTGCAAAATGGTTTGGTTTCTGTCATACTTTTTGTAGTGTTGATTTATGCTTATTACTCAAAGTGCCTGTTGCTCTGTTTTTAAGTAGCAATACTTTAATGACCATCAGGTAAGCTTGGCTGAGATCGTAAGATGCAAGTAAGCTTTAATAAGCATACTGTTAAAGAATTGCCAACATTGAAAGTCTTTCTGTTGTTGCCATGTAGAGAATACTTAACTAGATAATGTATAAGCCTTGGGTATTGAAATGCATATGACAGTATTTGTAATAAAGGACAGGATTGCATTATTTTAAGAAGCTTATTACACTTGGAGACTTCCAGTCATCTCTGCAGGCTTTACCCATAAACTAAACAGAATGCCAATCATATGGTCCATAACCTGTATAGTAATCCTTTTAAGCAATGTATCTTGTGCTTATTTCTTGTTTGCTTTTCATTTTTTACTTTGATCATGTTTTCCCCATGAAACAAGTAGATAGTTGTCAGGCAGCAGGTCTTTTTTTGGATAAGAAACATTTTTACAAGTGGGGGCATCAGAGATTTCTACTTTCAGCATGTTACTTGGTACTTTAATAAAGCTGAATACAAATTATAATTAGAACTGCAGTGCAAGAAGTGGTTTGAGTTGAGTGCTGCTTGTTTTTCTTATACTTGATTTTGACTGGCATTCCATTAATGTATTTAAAAAGTAATTTATTTTTTCATGCCTCACAACCTTTTTGTTTCCATCTAGATATTAAGTAAGCTGTCATGCAGCCAATGCATTGAAATATTTTTATTCTTCTACACTTCATTTTGTCTTGATTGGACTCTCATAATGACGGTGTGGCACCGAGGGCAGTGTATATAGTTAGTTAGTTTTTGTACTTTTGAGCATAGCTCCTCCCCTTTCTAGTTGGCCACACCCCTTCCCATTGACACCACCCATTCAGCTGTCACCTGCAGCCCCCCTTTGATTTGAAGTCACCAGCCACCACTGCCCTAAAAAGGCAGATATGATGTATAAAGTTCCTCAGTCTTTTAATTTTTTTAAACACTGTCCACAAACCTAACCAGCAGCTATAGCCTTAATTGACTCCTCTGCTGTTAATCATTTAGTTAACTTCAATCCTACTCTTTCTAATAAGGATGAGGAAATTATTGGTAGGTAAGGGAAAAAGTATATACTTTTACAAATCTGAATTTCAGGATTTTAACTTGACAGGCTCATTGTTAAAAGTTTATTCCTAACTATTGTGAACATTTGAGGAAAGTTTTATCTATATGTTCTTCTTGTGAAGAAAATCTGCTTTAAATAAGTTAAGTTTCTTCTATTGCACAGGTCACTACTCATTGTCTGCCATGTGTGTATGACTCTATTGTTACTTCTTCTAGGGATATGGCCAGTGGTATAGTTTTAACGAATTTTGCTTGGCTGCATTCTGCATTCTCAGAACCTTTTAGATGATGTAAAAAATTATATTTTAAAATTTTCTTTAGATAAAGTTTAGTGTCTGGCCCCCACTCTGCAGAGGTGATCAAAAAATGTGATGAAAGGGGCAGTGCAAGCTGATCCAAGGAATCACTAGGATTTTTCAGCCCTTCTTTTCCAAATTATTCAAGGGATTTTCTTTCTCCTCAACCAGTTTCAGCAAAAAATAGAATGAACAGTCTCAACGTGATTCACGAAACAGACATTTAAGAAGCAGAAAGAAGGTTCCAAAAAGAAGTCTCAAACCTCCCACAACCAAAGACACTCCAACACGTCTGAATGACTATTTAAGAAATCTTATAACCTATCACCCCCAACCCCACCCTGCCCCTCTTTCTCTTCCTGAAACTCTTAATCTCCATTTTTTTCTTTGGCAACAAATTGTTTCATACAAATGAGTTCTGAAATTCCTTCATTAGGTGCACAGATGGCAGTGAGGAAATTGCTCCTTTCCCATTGGCCAGGCCTCATCGTGCAAATCACATTGTTTTGTCTCCACCTGTTCTTCATCACATGCTGTCCCAAGGAGTAATAGAACCAGTTCCTCTTTTCCAGGTGTAAAAGGGTTTTTATTTATGGATGTTCCTAGTCCCAAAGAAAGAAAATGCTTGGAGACCAGTTCTGGATCTTTCTTTCTTAAATATGTTTGTGATAGTGCCCAAATTCAAAATAATGTCACTTCACAACCTGTTGCCTCTTCTTCCTCTTTCAAGTTTCCTGGTAATACTAGACTTAAAAGATGCTTAGCATCACATTCCTATTTATTATTTTATTTATTTATTTTATATTTGTTTACTGGGAAAGTCCAACTGGGCATGGATCCCATTTTCAGCGGAGGCCTGGGGAGAAAAACTCCACAAAGGTTGGTACAACAAATACAGTAAATACAATGCATGTTAATAAAGTACAATAGAGAGTCAAAACATAAAAAGTACAGTGCACAGGCTAAAAAAGAAGGGAAAAAGTAAATATATTATAAGGAGCACAGTGTACTGCAATAAACAATACATTTGTAAGGACATTTTGGTTACATTCATCAGGGGCCAGTACAGAATGCACACATTGATTAAAAGTATAGAAAGGAGTTGTTGCAAACTTTAATAGATGGTTACAGTAGACTATGAGCTAAATAAGTGGAACTACCCAGCGTCAGAACAATTACATAACTAAGAACTGTGTAAATGAGACATGAAGAGTTTTTTTTTTTTAATTATTTTTATTTTCAGTGGTCCTAATATCTATGGAGATGGTATTCCATGCTTTTGCAACAGAAATGGAAAACAAGGAGTCCCCAGAGCTATTGTTGCATTTGCCTATGTCAGCCTGTGCTTTATTGGTGGATCTTAATAGGCATTTGTTAGAGTATATATTAAGTAGGCCTTGAAGAGCTGGAACTCTACTGGAATAATACAGAATTTGGTGGGCTATTGTAAGCTGGTTATACCTGAACAGGTTGGGTAATTCTAGCCAAGATAATTGCTTGATTGCTACACAGTGGTGTGTCCTGAAGGGTGAGTCAGTAGCAAACCTAGCTATTTTATTGTAGCAGGTGTTTAGTTTGTTAAAGTCTGCTTTGTTTAGGTTGATGAGTATGGGGGAGGCATAGAGAAGTGTGGATAGTAGGTGGGTTCTTGCAATGGTAGCTTTACTGTTATCGGTAAGGTACTTTTTTCATCTGTATAGGGTTATGCGTTTTTATGGACTTTCTTTATTGTCCGTGCAATGTGCATATCTAATTTCATTTTGTGATCTACGATAACCCCTAGAAGTTTGGTGTGTTGGACAGGTGTGATAGGGGTTTTATTAGCTGAGAATATTGTGAATGATAGTATGAGGGCTAAGGCTCTAGTGGGATAGAATATCATTAGCTGTGTTTTACTGGGGTTTAGTATTGTTTGAGAGTTGGCTAACCAGGTTTCAACAGTGGTAAAGAACTCTTGTGTCAATTCCTGGAGTTGAGGGAATGATGGGGTAGAGAAGATTAGAGTGGAGTCATCAGTGTACTGGACTAGAGTAGCAAGCCGGATAGCTTTGTGGAGTTGGTGGGTGAATATGTTGAAAAGAAGACATCCAAAAATGGATCTTTGGGGAACCCCTAGGGTGACAGGTAGGATGCTTTTGCCATTTTACCACTTGTTGCCGGTTAGTTATATAATCCTGAAACCAGGCTAGAGTGGAGTGGCTGAGATTAAGATTGGAGAGAACAGAAAGGAGTTTTGGATGGAAGACAGTATTGAAGGCCTTGGAGAGATCTAGGAATAGAGTGGATTCTAGGTTACCATTGTTTCGATGTTGATTTACTGTGTTAGCACAGCTAATAAGGGCCGTGATACTACTGTGATTGGGGTGGAATCCATGCTGGGTGTTTGTTAGTAGTTTTTAGTAAGGTAATAGTGCATTATTTGGGAATGCATACATTTTCTGAGTATTTTAGATAGGGGAGATAGAATGGCAATTGGATGGCAATTAGATAGTTCTACAGAGTTACTTCCTTTGTGGTGGTATTATATGGGAAATATTCCATAGAGAAGAAACACGTTGTTCTGATAAAGAGCGATTAATGAGCATGGAGACTAGATAAGAAATGGCTTTGGCTGTGATCTTTAGATATTCTGCAGGTAATTTGTCAGTGGCCAAGGTAGTGGGTTTAAGCCTATTCAGATATTTATATATTGTGCTAGTTGGGACAGGCTGTAAGGAGAAGAGGTTTTGGTCTGCTGGTAGGGAGGATAGGTTTGGATGTGAAGTGGGAGAACTATTATTGGTGAGGGCTAGGATGGATTTAGTGAAGTGTTCATTGAATTGGGTGGCAATATTGTTGGTGGTGTTGTCAATGTTAGGGGGTGAAGTACTGGGCTTTCCCGGTTCTAAGATTTTCTTAAAGGCAGCCCAGAATTTTTGTGGGTTATTTTTCTGTATGTTTTGAATGTTTATATAGTTGTTCCTTTTCTCTGTCCTAATTTGTTTTTTGGCTTTGTTCCTTAGTTCCTGGTATGCCTGTCTATTAGTTTGAATTTTGTTTTGATGCCACGAGTCCCATGCTTTATCCCTTTGCTTTAGTACTATATGGGTATCTTTGGTCAGTCAAGGGGCATAGATGGATTTAGTTTGGTCAGTTCCAATAGAGACAAGATGATTTAGAATCTTTAGGAAATTGTCATTGATGTAGTCAATGGCAATGTCCAAGGGGTAGAGATGAGAGTGGCCTCCAGTTGCATTGAGTAAGTGTGGATAGGAAGTCATGGGTTTTGAAATTCTTTGTGTACCATATTTGTTGGAGGGTGGTGGACTGTAATGGATTCATTTGATATCTAATTATAAATGTGGGAAGGTGGTCACTAAGGGTGTCGGGGAGGGAGCCTAAGAGGCATTGTTGAGATGGTATATTGTTAACGATCCAGTCTAGGATGGACTCCTTTTTTGATGCTTTATCTACCCGTGTTGTGGTATTGATAAGTTGAGAAAAACCATATAGGTTAATGTGGTTAGTGGGGTGGAGTGAGTTACAGGAGGACAAGCTGATATTAACATCACCTAGTATGATTGTTTCTTAATGAAATTTTTGGGATACCCAGTCTAGAATGGATTCTACTGTATTAATGTTATTGCTGGTGGTATATATGCAATAATTATATGTAAGTGTTTATTTGAGTTGATTTTCAGCTTGGTGATCATAATTTCTGCATTACTGAACATGCATTGTTTGTTGACTAATGTTTCAATGGATAGGTTGTTTTTGAAGAGGACAGCAATACCACCACCTCTTTTGGATATTCTGTCTTGTCTTACAACACTGTAACCAGGTGGACCAAACTCAGTATTATTGTTTAGTGGTTTTAATCTGGTCTCTGTGAGAAGGACTATGTCAGAGGAATAGAGAGCTAGGGTAGCGTGTAGCTCTGGTATGTTGTTCAGTATACTCCTTATGTTTATGTTAATTATAAAGAGATCTGTTGGTTTCCTGGGGGACATTAGAATGTTATTTGTTTGGCATCGGAGGGGGTTGTTATTGTTTGTAGGGCCAGGGTTTGGGTGAACATCTCCATGAAGTATGACTTGGGATACTATTTGGATTATAGTTTTTAGGTATTTGGTTATAGATGTGTTATATCTTGAGGAAATGTGTTTTCTTAGTTGTTGTGGGGTTGCTTTGAATATGACAAGGACAAGATATGAGATGTAGATAGAAAGAGATATTACTAAAACTGATGGTTTGTCTTGTATATGGGTTGGGCAGGTAGAGGATTTAGTTTGAAATTTTGAGCTGCTAGTGTAGTGGTAGGAAGTGTGAAGTGATTGTGAGGCATATTATTAACATAAAGGTTAGGGGCCACATTTTGTTTTGACAGAGTGTCAATGTATTGTTGTGAATTTTTGGTAAGTATCCTTACAGGAGAGAGTAGGGATTTAGCTGTGGCTGTATTTTAAGTAGGTTATGCTTAGAGTTGGGAGATTAGGTAGGGGTATTACCCTGAAGATGTTGTACAATTTGGGAATTGTGTGAGGAAGGTGATGTGGAGTGAAGGTAGTTGGTGATTGTATTTGGAAGAAAGTGAGAAGAGGAGTGGCTATATAGAAATGAGGATGGTGTGAGAGGGAGAGGCTTAGGGGAGTGGCTAGTTAGGTATAAAGGTCAGGAGCCTGGGCCGGGGGTGAGTAGGAATGGGGGTAGGGTAGGGGAGTGGAGTGAGCCCGAGTAGTGAGGGTGAACAGAGTGGGCTGACCTAGGCAAAGTAGAGACTAGTTCAGAAAAACAATCAGGAAGCAGGTAAGTTTTTTTTCAAATGAACTGCCAAGACAGAAAAATGGGAAAGGTGGTGAAGAGAAGGCAAGAAAACAGTGATATGGTAGGGTGAAAAGGAGAAGACAAAAAGAAAGGAATGGATGAATGAGAGGAGAGTTGCAAGGGGTGAGGGGGATAGAAGCAGACCCTACCAGAGACAAAGGTTTAACTATTGCTGAAGGAAGGAGAGATGTTTGTAGAATGGTAGAACAGAAAGAATAGTCTGTCGGTTAGTGCAGTAGAAGGAGTAACCAGAGAGGCACGTTAGGATTTAGGTTACGATACATGATACCTGAGGGATAAGAGAGACTGGATGGGGTCAGTGGTGATGTGCAAGGAGTTGTTGGGCTTGATAATTATTTTAAAACATAGTAATGTAACATGGTTTGTACATACATTAGTTTTATATCTCTAATAATCCAGGTATAGAGTTGAGGTGGCTGGTATGAAGCAAGAGTTGGTTCCCTTTTGGAGAGTTTCTCTTTGACGTAGTTGTTACTTTGGTTTCCCAGGCCTCTGTTTGGACAGCAGTGGGGTGGGGGGGTGGTCAGGATTGCCTATTCTGCATTAGTTTTACATCTCTAATAATCCAGGTATACAGTTGAGGCAGCTGGTATGAAGCAAAAGTTGGTTCCCTTTAGGAGCATTTCTCTATGATGTAGGTGTTACTTTGGTTTCCCAGGCCTCTGTCTGGACAGCAGTGAGGGGGGAGGCCAGGACTGACCATTCTGCATTAGTTTTATATCTATAATAATCCAGGTATAGAGCTGAGGTGGCCAGTATAAAGCAAGAGTTGGTTCCCTTTAGGAGTGTTTCTCTATGACATAGGTGTCACTATGGTTTCCAGACCTCTGTCTGGATGGCAGTAAGGGGGGTGGTCAGGGCTGACTATTCTACATTAATTTTATATCTCTAATAATCCAGGTATAGAGGTGGGGAGGCCAGTACGAAGCAAGAGTTGCTTCCCTTTAGGAGTATTTCTTAATTACGTAGGTATTACTTTGGTTTCCTAGGCCTCTGTCTGGATGGCAATGAGGGGGTGGGGAGGTCAGGATTGACTATTCTGCTCTACACCATTTTGCAGAAAATCAGAATAAAGTCCAAACGGCTATCATACATCACCAGGAAGGTCCTATGTGGTCCAGAGAAGGAACATGAAGGAAAGACTTCAGGTATTTCTTAAGGTTTTGTGTGTCTGGATCACATTATCAGTTATCTGCCTTACCCTTTGGACTATCCACTGTACCAAGAACGTTTATAAACTGTATACCTTTAGAGTTATAGCACATTGCGGGCTACAGGTTATGTACATTTTTATGTATTTAGATGACTTCCTTATCTTTGCAGAGTCTTTTTCAAAATGTCAGGAATCTCCCTCATGGGTGAGAGATCTCTTGCACAAACTAGTATTCCAAGAGAACATTCAAATATCTTTCTTGACTCCCTCACACAGGATTGTGTTCCTGGCATGTCAGTTAGACACCTCAGTGCAAAGAGATTTTCTTCCACAGGAAAAACAGTTCTTTATTTAGATTTATTTATAAGGTTTTCCACTCAAGACTTCAGTCATTCCAATGGAATACCAGGATTTTGGGTGTCATGGCATCTATGATTCTCATGATACCCCTGGCAAGACTCCACATGAGAAGGATTCAGTGGTATCTGAAATCACTTTAATCCCACCATCAACATCATTTGTCTTTTCAGATCCCAGCACTGGGTTTTGTCAAAAGAGAAATCACTTGGTAGAAATAACAGATATCCTTAAATCAAAGTCTCCCCTTCTCCCTCCCTGCTCCATAGTAGTCAATCACCACAGATGCTTCAGACTTTGCTTGGGGAAGAGTTTCAGGAGAGATAAAAGTGCAGGGGGTGTGGGACACCAAGGACAGACACATGTACATAAACATCAAAGAGATGCTTGCCCTAATCAAGGCATTCATTTCTCAGAACTATCTTTGGTCCCTGTGACCTCTTCAATTGGTTACGGATAATACCACAGTGATGTGGTACATTAACAACAAAGGAGGAACCAGGTCATGTTCCCCTCTGCAGACTAGCCATGTTAGCTTGGGATAAAGCTTCACAGCACAACCTCACTCTATAAGCATTCTACATTCTGTCAGAGCAAAACTGTGTGGCAGACAAACTGAGCAGGACCAGGGTAGAACCTCATGAATGAAAACTAGATCTGGAAGTCATACAAGATTTTATAGATCTGTGAGGAGTTCCTCAAGTAGACAGCTTTGTCTCCTCTCTGAACAATCAACTGGTAAAATTGTGTTGCAGAGCTCAGTGCAAGAAAGCCTGGAAGACAGATGCCATTTCTTTTCTATGGACAGGAATGTTCCTGTATGCTTTTCCAACCTTTCCACTAATATGTGCTTATGAAGATTCAGAAGGAATCCCCAAAGATTATTGTGGTGACTCCCTTCTGGTCCAGGCAACTGTGGTTCTACCTTCTTTTTGGAAATGGCTAGGGGCAATTATCACAAACTTCCTCACAGCATGGATCTACTCACACAACTACAGGGGTGTTTAATAGAGTTCAACATCAATCATCTTCAATTGACTACCTGGATGATAGGGTCTTAATTCCTTTTAAGCACCTGTTCTCTGAGGATGTCCAACAGACACTTATAGAGGCAAGAAAACCATTTACTAGAAAATCATACATTAGCAAATGGAAAAGGTTTTCTAGTTGGTGCCAACAACATAACTAGCACCCATTCAGGACTAGCTGCTCTCTGATTTTACAATATTTGTGTGAGTTACTATCCTACATACTTTCTTATTCCTCTGTCAATGCTAATTTATCAGCAATTTCAGCATGTCTGCCCATGGATCCTCCTTTTCAAGGTAGTCATATCAAAGTGTTCTTGTAAGGGGGGGGTTGCATAAGATGCCTCCACATAAACCTGTGGCCTCTCCTTGGGATCTCAATTTTGTGTTAGAGAAGCTAACACTTTCTCCATTTAGACCAGCTAATCTGGCTAACTTGAAGTTCTTAACACAGAAAGAAGTTTTATTGTTTGCTCTGACCTCTGCATAGGGTATATGAGTTGCAAGCTCTAATGATAAGTCAACAAGCTCATTTTCCACAAGGATACTATTTCTTTAAAAACTAATCTTTCTTTTATGCCTAAAGTGGTAGGGTCTATATCATATGAGTGAATAGGAAAAACCATGAACGCTCATAATCTCGAAAGTACGGGACCTCAAAGTGCTTTTTCTAAGATGGCAGTAGAGTGAAGAATGGAATATTTGCCCTTTCCTCACTGTAGTGCAATCTCAGATTTGGAATATATATTTAGTGGGGGTGCAGCCCCCCACAATAGCAAGTTCGAGGTCTGGTACTTTCAAGATTGTGAGTGTTCACGGTTTTTCCTATTCGCTCATATGATATAGACCCAGAGTGGTATATGAGTTTACTTTATGTCAGACTATCCATTTTCTTGTTTTCTATCCTGAACCTTAAAATGAGGGAGAAAGGATACTGCATACCTTGGATATCCACAGATAACTCAGGTACTATCTTGACAGAGTTAAATCTTTCAGACCATTGGATCAATTGTTCATTTCTTGTGATGGTAAGAAGAATGGAAACCAGTGTTAAAACACTCTATTTCCAAATGGTTGTCTAAGGCTGTTATCTTTTGCTATACCCACCATGACAAATCTATTCCAGACAGGGTCAAGGCCCACTCTACAAGGACCTTGGCTTCTTCTATGGCTTTTTGGAAAGGGCTGGATTCTAGAAGCATTCTAGAAGCTGCTACTTGGTCCTCTGTATGTACATTTACAAAGCACTATAACCTGGATTCCTTTTCTAGATCTTGTAGATCATGTTTTGCTTGGGCCATTCTCCAAGGGCTCCTGGACCCTTTTCCTTACACCTCTCAAATATAGTTTGCTATGGTAATGTCCCCATATAGCTAAAGCTACTGCAACAGAGATCAATAAGAAAAACATAGTACAGATGTACAATTTGAACTTACCATAACAGTAGATGTTCGAATGACTACTGCTGTAGTAGCTGCTTCCTCCCTCCAACCCTCCTGTTGTTTGGTGTGTTTTTTATGCCAGGGTGTGGACATTTATTTTTTTGTTATTCCTAGCCATGTCCTTTCAGATCTTAGCCTCCCTCTCTCTGCTGGCAGGAAATCTCTGAAGGGCTTCATGCCCAAATCTGTCTCTTAGTCAGTTCAGCCCGAGCTGCTTGACGGTTTTGGCATGTGGAAGGTACCCTGAAGCTTTGGAAGCTGGCTAGCTGTTATATCCTTGGCAGGATATAATCCATATAGCTAATGCTACGGCTACTGCACCAGTGATCATTCAAACATCTGCTGTTATGGTAAGTTCATAGGTTCATAGGCTTACACATCTGTACTTTCTTAGTTTTATTGTTACCCTGATGTCCTGGGACTTTGGTCATGAGTGAGTCATTCAGAGCAGGGGAAGTGTTATCCTTACAACTTGTTCTGCACTGGCTTACTGTTGGGTAATGATTCCTCATTAGAGTCATTTTTTATTGGTCTTTTTTTATGTTTTTCCTGTAAGAATGGTATCTGACTTGAAGGTTCAATGGTTTTCATTTTTCCTTTAAAAAAACATGCTGATCCAAGAGATAAACATATCCCTCGTCCTTCTGCCTGTTATGACCAGAGATGGGCTCTACCATGGATAAAGGTACTTCCTATTCTGACTTGAGATGACACCTATCCTGATAAAAGCTAACAGTTCAAAAATATCTTTTTTCCTTGCTTCAGGTTTTTCCAAGGCCACTTGTATCTCTCCTCTCCCAAGGGTGGAGGTTCCCT
Source organism: Protopterus annectens (assembly GCF_019279795.1). Lineage (NCBI taxonomy): Eukaryota > Metazoa > Chordata > Ceratodontiformes > Protopteridae > Protopterus > Protopterus annectens. Next base: position 228,293,528 of record NC_056741.1, read on the forward strand.
CTACACTCTTAACTTTATATATTAAGGAAATGTACTTATGTCATGTGTAAATTCTTATAAATGTAAGTTTTTGAACCCTATAGCTCTACTCTGAATTTCTTCCTAGGCCCTCTACCTGCCATTAGCACCTCTTGGGGTCCTGTGCCATTGTCATCAGATCCTCTATGTGGTGAGGTTTTTCCTCTGCCCTAGATTTTCCACAAAGTGGTTTTTTTCCCCTCTGGTCTTTCTATAGTCTAACCTTAACTTAATAGGACCAGCTGAACAAGGACAGAGGGGACAGGAAATGGAGTAAATTAACTAGCTGGTATGGGTGAATGTGGTGCATGTTCCCAGTGCAAGCTTATATTAGACAGAGTCATCATACCTCTCAACTGTCCAGATTTTCACGGAATGCCCAGATTTTTTACTCATATTTTGGACTGCCTCTCACAAAATTGAGGTTTTATGGCAAGTTGGTGGCAAATCATTAATGACTAAAGTCAGAATATAATGACATACATCAGAGATTCAGGTTTCATACCTTTCAGAAAATGTATGCTAATGCAAAACCTGTTATTCTGTCAACTTTTTAAGTCTGTATGAGTAATATTTAAAAACTGTCCCTATTTTTGGGTCTTTGTCCCCCTACTATTTATGGCTTTGTCCAGATTTCTTGCTCTAATAGGTTGAGAGGTATGAGTGTCATCATTACAGCCTTTACATACACTAGAGTTGCTCCTTGTAGTGGGAGACTCAGCTGAGCAATGAAATAAGTTGGATATCTAACCATTTGTTCATCATCATCTGTGTTTTACATAGGTAAAATGGAATATGTATTAAGGACTACAATATGCAAACATGTATATGCCATTAAAAATGTGATGTTACAAGCAATTTCTAGAAAATGGAAATCAAAGATTAAACCAACTGTATTTGACGTACTGAACATTGTAACAGAGATCAAAAAAATGGAAGAGGGATCTTTAGAAAAGGGTAGGAGCAAATTACATACAAAAACTTGAAATTGTGGGAATAATACATGCAAAATAATATTTTGGCAGAGGAATAAGATTTAAGGCAAGGCATGAATTGAACGATTTATGTAACATTGGATTGATGGTTATTATACTTCTTCTTTCGGCTGCTCCTGTTAGCAGTCACCACAATGGATCAGTGACTCGCAGAATGAGTGGCAGTAGAGTTTTATGGTGTTGAGTTACCAGCCTGGCACCTAACCTTCCATAGAAGGCACACGCACACCTAGGGCCAATTCGGAAAGTCTAATCCACCTGCAGCATGTTTTGGGAATGTGGGTGGAAACCAGAGTACTCGGAGGAAACTCACACAAACACAAGGAGGACATGCAGACTCCACATAGAAGGCACCCCAGCCGAGAATCAAACCAGAGAATTGCTGTGAGGTGACAACACAAACTGCCATGTGCCTCCCTCATTGATGGCTATTATATAAAAGAATATAAGTGATATATAATGGTTGCAACTGGGAAATGTTAATTTTTATTATATAAATGTATGTTTGCCTACATCTTAAGTGATAATTAAATAAAGGTATTAAAATATGATGCTACAAATGCATTAAGCAAGTTTTTAAGATTATGTGCAGGTTTTTGAAAAATTGCATTTGCATGTGTGTGTGTGTGTGTGTGTGTGTGTGTGTGTGTGTGTGTGTGTGTGTGTGTGTGTGTGTGTGTGTGTGTGTGAGTGTGTGTGTGTGTGTGTGTGTGTGTGTGTGTGTGTGTGTGTGTGGGTGTGTGTGTGTGTGTGTGTGTGTGTGTGTGTGTGTGTGTGTGTGTGTGTGTGTGGGTGTGTGGGTGTGTGGGTGTGTGTGTGTGTGTGTGTGTGTGTGTGTGTGTGTGTGTGTGTGTGTGTGTGTGTGTGTGTGTGTGTGTGTGTTCTAGAGAAAGAGTGAAAAAAATTATAGTGATGGTTGCTGGTAGGACAGAATTGAATACAGAGAACTATACTGGCAACTTATATTGACTGAATCCCAAACACAGGTTTTTAATGGGCTTACTTTTATTAATAGCTGTTTTAAATTTTGGGGCAGCTAAATTGTAAAACGTTTTTGAAGGCAAATGTATTTTGTGTACAACAAAACAATTTTAATGATTTTTTTAATGGTTTAATTTTTTGGTTAATATTGACCGTATGGTGCTGACTAATTAGTATAAATTATGGAAGATTATATTGTATCTGATGTAGTTCTTGACAAAAGTGTAGAGAACAAATGATTTAAAACCTTTTTGAATAAACAGATACTATGAAAATTGACATTCTTGACAATCCAGTTTTACTAATATGGCATTCATTTAATTATAGAGGATTATGATTGGTTATTCAGTCATAACCAGCTTATTTCACAGTAAGAGCAAAGTCTGAGAGGTGATTATTGTCATCCATGTCAAGAACAGATAATAGAGGTTTTTGATCACAGACCCGATCATAATCTTTTGAAGTTTACCTGATTCATGAACTAGCAGTTACAGGAAAACAAGTGAACATGTAGGAAAACAAAGTACTTTACCAGCTTTGAAAGCCAATGCCATCAAACAGACAACAGTATAACCTATCAACTTCTTTGTTGAAGAATTCTGGACTAATAAAAAAGAAAATGGGGTAACAAAGGATCAAAGTCAGATCAGTCTTTAAATAGTTAATAGCATAGCAAGTTAGGCATCAGCATGCATTTTCTGAACATTAAGAAGTATTAAACTCTAACATATTGCATTATTTACTGACTGTTATTTTCAAGTGATTTATCGAAAGATGAAAAATATCACTAGGAACAGGCCAAAATATAACACAAAATCAGGGATGCTTTGTTTAACTAGGGACAGCTCAGAGGTACAGCAGAGAGAAGCAAAGTGCTCCTTTGGCAGAAGGTAAAAACAGCTTTTAAAAATTGTTAAACGCTTTGTTCTGCCACAAGTTCTGTTTATAAATGGGGCAGAGTGAATAACATCAGTGAAAAAGAGATATCTTCATAAGGTACAAATGCAGTAACATCACAGCTGATTTTTATTTCTAGTGGGTTTGCAATGGGTGCAATATCCCCCAATGTATCTGGGAGACTTTCCTACCCCAAGGGAAATAAAAAACATCACTTTTGCAACAAACACATATTTGACAACATTGTTTCAAAAAAAGACAGTATATTCATTATACCAAACTGTTTAATAAGTAAAGAGATAGTGATATATGATACAGTTAGGATACTGCTACTGAACTCTGCAGTGACTAAAGAAATATCAGTAGAAAACAGTCCGTACATATCGCAATACATTTATTAATACATTTATTATGGGGCTTTGATTTTCACAATTTCCATGTATTGGTTGGTAATCGTGACACCTAAGCCACTTTAGTTAACCTTCTCTTAGGTCACTGAATACAAGAAACAGTGTAAGTCATTAAATATTATGGACAGATACTAGCTTAATTTCCACACCATGACGACCAACAGTGATTGACTTATCAGTGAAAAATACATGTCCGTTGACAGTCAGTCATTCATATACTTATGGAATGCCTGCGAAGTGAAGGATTTGTTGTAGAAGGTCTCAGGTTACATCACAGCATGATGGAATGAGTCCCCAAAGTAAGGATAAACGGGAAGATCTGGAGACATCTGAAGAAGAAATATAGCCATGGGAAAGAAAAAGTGATTTAATATGGTGTAATATCTATGCAAAGGAGAAAGCAAAACTAATCAATACAAAAAGAGCAGCACCAAAGAGATTTGAAGAGAAATGCAGGCAGACAAATCCAGACATGGAAAACTTTACAATACAAAAAATAAGAAGACAAGAGGAAAAGCAGAAAAGGAGATTAGTAATGGAATTGCAGAAAATCTAACTCAGAAAGCATTACAACAGGATAGTGCAATGGACAGTCAAATTAAGGGTAAACCAGTGGAACGGAAAGCAATTGGTCAGGTGCCATATGAAGATATTTTGGAGCCTTCCACAGGAAACCAGTATAAATGTTCACTTGAAGCTGGACAGCAAGGAAAGGAACAGGAAACTGTGGAAACTCTGACACAGTTAATGTTGAGGAGTGATAAGCCAGTGGGTTCCCATATGACAAAGCAATGGATGGCACAGGATAAAATTAAAGAGAATGCGCCATAAAAAGATGATATAGAACTTTCTATAGAATGCCTGCAGGAAATGGAAAACAAAAAATGTGTTCCCGGATTAGAAGAAAATGAGCTAAGAGAAGAGCTGCTTGATTCAATACAGATAGACATATTAAGAACAATGAAAGAAGTAGACCGCAGAAGGTCAATAAAACCCAGAACGTCAGAGGTTTGAGAAAATAAATGAACACTAATTAGGACTGTCCATAGAGATCCATGCAATATAACAGAAGTAAACAGGATATACTACTTCTTCTTCTTTTGGCTGCTCCCGTTAGGGGTAGCCACAGCATATCAACTGTCTCCATTTCTTCCTGTCCTCTGCATCTTGCTCTGTCACACCAACCACCTGCATGTCCTCTCTCACCACATCCATAAACCTTATCTTAGGCCTTCCTCTTTTCCTGTTACCTGGCAGCTTCATCCTTAGCATCTTTTTCCCAATATACTTGGCACCCTTCCTCAGCACATGTCCAAACCAACGTAATCTTGCCTTTCTGGCTTTGTCTCCAAACCTTCCAACCTGGGCTGACCCTCTAATATACTTATTCCTAATCCTGCCTATCCTCGTCACACCCAGTGCAAATCTTAACATCTTCAGCTCTGCCACGTCAAGCTCTGACTCCTGCCTTTTTGTCAATGCCACTGTCTCCAACCCATATAACATAGCTGGTCTCACTACCCTCTTGTAGACCTTCCCTTTCACTCTTACTGATACTCGTCTGTCACAAATCACTCCTGACACTCTTCTCCACCCACTCCATCCTGCCTGTACTCTCTTCTTCACCTCTCTTCCACAATCACCATTACTCTGAACTGTTGATCCCAAGTACTTAAACTCATCCATCTTCGCCACCTGTACTCCCTGCATCCTCACCATTCCTCTATCCTCCTTCTCTTTCACACACATATATTCTGTCTTAGTCCTGCTGACCTTCATTCCTCTTCTCTCTAGAGCATAACTCCACCTCTCCAGGGTCTCCTCCACCTGTTCCCTACTCTCACTACAGATCTCAATGTCATCTGCAAACATCATAGTCCACGGGGACTCCTGTCTGATCCCGTCTGTCTACCTGTCCATCACCATTGCAAATAAGAAAGGGCTTAGAGCTGATCCTTGATGTAATCCCACCTTCACCTTAAATGCATCCATCACTCCCACTGCAGACCTCACCGCTGTCACACTACCCTCGTACATATCCTGTACCACTCTTACATACTTCTTTGACACTCCTGACTTCCTCATACAATACCACAACTTCTTTCTAGGCACCCTGTCATATGCTTTCTCTAAATCCAGAAAAACACAATGCAACTCCTTCTGACCTTCTCTGTACTTCTCCATCAACACTCTCAGAGCAAACATCGCATCTGTAGTGCTTTTTCCTAGCATGAAACCATACTGCTGATCACTAATCATCACCTCCATTCTTAACCTAGCTTCCACTACTCTTTCCCATAACTTCATGTGACTGATCAGTTTAATCCCTCTGTAGTTACTACAGCTCTGCACACCACCGTTAAATTGGTACCAAAACACTTTTTCTCCATTCCTCAGGCATCCTCTCACTTTCCAAGATTTCATTAAACAATCTAGTTAAAAACTCATCCATGCTTCCACAGGTATGTCATCTGGACCAACAGCCTTTCCTTTCTTCATCCTCTTCATAGCTATCCTTACTTCCTCCTTGCTAATCCACTGCACTTCATGATTCACTATCCGCACATCATCCAACCTTCTGTCCCTCTCATTCTCTTCATTCATCAACCCCTCAAAGTACTCTTTCCATCTGCTCAACACACTCTCCTCACTTGTGAGTACATTTCCCTCATTATCCTTTGTCACCCTTACCTGCTGCATATCTTTACTAGCTCGGTCCTTCTGTCTAGCCAATCAGTACAGGTCCTTTTCTCCCTCCTTAGTGTCCAACCTTTTATACAACTCTTCATACGCCTTATCCTTAGCCTTCGCCACCTCTCTCTTTGCCATGTACCTCATCTCCTTATATTCTTGTCTACTTTCTTCATCTCTTTGACAATCCCACTTCTTCTTCACCAACCTCTTTCTCTGTATACTTTCCTGTACTTCTTCATTCCACCACCAGGTCTCCTTGTCCTCCTTCCTCTTTCCAGATGTCACACCAAGCACCTTTCTAGCCATCTTTCTTACTAGCTCTACTGTAGTTACCCAGCTAATCTGTAACTCTTCACTGCCACCCAGTGCCTGTCTTAACTCTTCCCTGAACATCACCTCACAATTACTCTTTTTCAATTTCCACCATTTTATCCTTGGTGCTGTCCTCACACTCATCCTCCTCTTGTTGATCACCAATGTCATCCTACAAACCACCATCCTATGCTGCCTAACTACACTTTCCCCTGCCACCACTTTACAGTCTCCAATCTCCTTCAGACTGGCCCTTCTACATAAGATATAATCCACCTGTGTACATCTTCCTCCACTCTTGTATGTCACCCTATGCTCCTCCCTCCTGTTAAAATATGTATTCATCACAGCCATGTCCATCCTTTTTGCAAAATCCACTACCATCTGACCTTCTGCGTTACTTTGCTTAACACCATACCTACCCATCACTTCCTCATCCCCTTTGTTCCCTTCACCAACATGCCCATTGAAATCTGCTCCAATCACCAGCCTCTCACCCTTGGGTACAGTTATCACCACTTCATCCAACTCACTCCAAAATTTTTCTTTCTCATTCATCGCACACCCAACTTATGGAGCATATGCACTAACAACATTCATCATTACACCATCAATTTCCAGCTTCATAAACTTCACCCTATCCGACACTCTTTTCACCTCCAAAACACTCTTAGCATACTGTTCCTTCAGGATAATGCCTACGCCATTTCTCCTCCCATCCACACCATGATAAAACATTTTTTTAGGATATATTACTGTGCAGCTAAATTAGTAACTGATAAAGTTCTACCACAAGAACACAGGGTACTGGCGGAAAGGAAGGGGAGAAATTGAATACCATCATGGAATTATCGAATAGAGAAAACTATAAAGCAATTAAGACAAGGATAGTCATTGTTAGAAGAGTATAGAACAGGGAACAGGTCAACAGAAATACTTAGAAAGATAGACATGATAAAAGCAATGTGCACTATTAGAACAGATCAGGATCTATCATGCACTATCACAAATAACAATCTAAAAATCTTAGCACAGGTGGAAAAACTTAGAAGATATGCAGATAAATATAAATGAAAAGTACAAAATAAGCAATTTATTAATGACCAAAACGTTTTATAGAGAATTGGAAAGCAAGGTAAAAGAAATTAAAAGACCACAAAAAAAAGAAGAAATAGATATATAAGTATTTATGAAGATCCTGTGGAACATAACAAAGATGCTAAATGGATAGAAGAAGTAAAAGAAAGAATAAGAAGTTTAAAGATGCAGGATATGAAATGGGATGAAGTAACAACCAGAGAAATTGAAACAAAACTAAGAATATCCTCTAATTGTAAAACACCAGGCAGTACCTAACTTCTGGTTAAAAGTATTAACATCTGTGCATGAAGATTTAGCTATGGGTAGGAACTATTTATATGCACAGCCCGAAGAGACACCAACCTGGCAAACAACAGCAAAAACAATGCTCCTACTTAAGAGTGAACCTGCAAGCTACCCTAAAAATTATAGGCCAATAACTTGCCTTCTGATGACGTATAAACCATACACTGGAATTCATGTGGACAGAGTTTATAGTCATTTAGAAGAAAACTCAAATATGGCAATAGAACAAAAGGGAAATAAAAGAAAGTCATATCGAACAAAGAATCATTTGTTGTTAAAGTCATAGTGCAGAACTGTAAAAAGGGGAAGGATCTAAGTATGGCATGCATTCACTACAAAAAAGCATTTGATAGCATCTCACATTCATGGACAAAAGAGTGCTTAAAAATGTACAAGATACACCCTACACTGATCAACTACATTACAGTGACCATGAAACAGTGGCAGACCACTTTGCAATTAAGCTATGATAAAGGACAAATTATTATATTATTATACAGTCTCCATGGGACCCGACAACATCCCTGGCTGTATCCTACATGAACTCAGGCATGAGCTCTCAGCTCCATTAGGCACCCTATTCAAACAAAGCCTGAGAAACGGCTTCATCCCAGCCAATTAGAGGACAGGCACTGTCATCTCTCCACACAAAGATGGAGTATTCACTAACCCAGGCAGTTATAGGCCCATCAGCCTAACTGGCCTGATCTGCAAGACCATGGAATACATTATCATGAACATTATAAACAAGAACATTGGCAATCTCCAAACGCTTGACCCCACACAGTTTGGTTTTGTCAAAGGGAAATCATGCCTGTTAAATTTGGCTGACTTCTTTGAAACATTCACCAAAGCCATGGACAAGGGGAAGACTGTGCACACTGCCTACCTTGACCTAGTTAAAGCCTTCAACACTGTTCCCCACTCAGACATAATAGATAAACTCTCCCAGCTAGGCATCAACTCATATGTTACAGATGGGTAGCTAACTGGCTCACTGATAGAACACAATCAGTCAAAATAGGGGAAGCCACCTCTAGTAGTAGACCCATAACGAGTGGTGTACCCCAAGGATCAGTCTTGGGGCCTCTGCTGTTTGGGATATACTTTTCTGAAGTGCAAGCCAAAACCAGTGGTCTTTGGCTGGCCATGTCTGTAGATGACTGCAAGCTGGGCACTGTCTTAAATTCCCCTAGTGATGTGAACATCCTCCAAGGCGGCCTTAACCAAACTAATGACTGGTGCCAGAAGCATAGCTTTAAACTGAATGCCAAAAAATGCATCATTATTCCCTTTGGGGAAAATTGAGTCCCATTAATTATTACATTAATAACAACATACTAAGCACGCAATCAGTCATGAGGGACTTGGGCACCCAGGGTGATAGCAACCTGACTTTTGACCACCATGTTGCCTCCATTGTACAAAAGGCTTTCTACATGGCCCAACTCATAAGTGAGGAACAAGGAGGTCATAACATCCCTATACTCCTCCCTTATCAGACCCATTATGGAGTACAATGCCCCCTTCAGCATGCACCTTCTCAAGCACATGCAGCTGCTGGAGAGATCACAAAGGTTCCTGAACAGAAAAAAAAACAGGGTTTCAAACATCTAACCTATACAGATAGGCTAAAAGCCCTGCTCCTCTACTCAGTCTCATACAGACTGCTCAGAGGTGACCTGTGTCTGGCAAACAAGGCCATTTCCGACCCAGCCTTAATGAAGTTGCTGCAAATCCATAAGTCAAATTTCACTAGCGCAATCTGCATGCAAGGCCTTAACCTGGTCTTTCACATTAATAGAACTTGTTGGCAGGATAGATTTGTGTCTATCTATGGAATAGACCCCCTCTCCATGTCAACCAGAGTACCTCTCTAGCTCTCTTTAAGAGGAACCTGGATGACTGGATAGGAAACAGAAAATACACCCCTGGGTTCCCAAATGTGTCCCTGCTAAGCAGGGGAAACTGGTGCTGACTTTGTGGGAACATGGGCAAAATTCTTGGCTAGGCTTATAAGAGCCTCCAGGCCAATAGCCTAGTATCTTCATATGAACCTATGAACATATTACCTCAGGGATAAATATTCAAAGGGGTATATTTCAGGGTGACTCTGTCATGGTTGCTATTCTGTCTTGCCCTTAACCCATTAACCTGTCTACTTAAGAGCTTAGGCCATTTTTGTCTCCTAGAAAACAGCAAAGTGTAAAGACTTCCCATCTTCTCTTTGTTGATGATTTAAAACTGTATAGCTCATCAGATGAGGAACTGAAAGCACAACTGCAAGTTGTCAAAACTTTTTCATATGATATAATAATATAATTTTGTCTTGATAAATTAAAGCAGGAAAACTGCAGCACCAAGAAAACATCAGTTTTGGACATTAATGTGATATAAAAGAACTTGAGCAAGAGGGAGTGTATAAACATGTGGGAACTAAAATATTTGGGAACTAATGAAGGATCAGCAATAAAACATGAACAGATATGAATAAAACTTAGTAAGGAATACTTTAGAAGACTTAAATTAACCTTAAAAACAGCGCTGACATCTAGGAACAAAATTCAAGTTCTTCCTGTCCTAACTTACAGTTTTGGAGTGACTGACTAGCCCCAAAATGTGTTGGATAGATTAGACAGGAAAACAAGAAGGATGCTTCATGCTCACCAAATTATTTATAAAAATCAGTGCACACCAAGATTAGATATTCACTGTTCTGAAGGAGGGATGGGCCTCCTTGAAATCAATTACATGTAAAGACCTGCAATCATGGGACTGCACACATATATGCTGAGCTCACTAGACCCAAATGTAGTGAAAGTTTTGAAATATGAGGAGAATAAATCTAAGAAGACTTCTCGGCTTAATCTAGCAGAAGCATATTGGCATCAAGTAGGAATGGAAATCAAACCAGAAGAAGATAAAAATTAGGTAACAACTGAATGTGCCGAAAAAAAAAATAAAAAAACAAAAGAAAGAATATAAGGTAAAGGACCAGATGAGAAGGCAAAAAATGTGGAAAATGCATAAATATAGATGGAAGTATAGAAAACGTTTGGAAGAACCTCGTGTTGATCAGGACCAAAGGCAGAAATAGTTAAGGAGTGGTGAATTCAAACCAAGAGATAAAAGGTTAATATTGGCAGCCCAAGATAGTGGGCTACATACACGCTGGTTTACAAAGTCCATTGAACATGTGGGAGAAACAGACAAATGTAGGTTTTGTAAAACAGAATTGGAAACAGTTGCACACCTCATTGCTGGTTGTGGCATACTAATGGCAGAAGGACTGTACACTGAAAGGCATAATAATGTGGCAAAACTGTTGCGCTAGGGATTGTACAAATATTATGGTATTGAAGTAGCTAAAAAACACTGTAAACATGAGCCACAAAGCGTCATAGAAAATGATGGTCTACATCACATGGGATCATCCATTACCAACAGTTCAAAAGATAGATGATAGAAAACTGGATATAGTGATCCATGAAAATAAGGCAAAAGTAGCATTGATCACTGAATTCACCACAACTAGTGACTATGGTGTCTTGCGTACAGGGAGACACAAAGTTATAAAATATCAGGATTTGCAGGCAGAAATAAGAGCAATGTGGAAGAAAGATACCCAGACAGTTCCAATAGTAGTAAGAGCAACGGGTCTTATAAAAAAGAATCTACAATCATATTTAGATATTTTATCAGTACATGTAACCCTGTTTGAATTACAGCAGGAGTCATTACTGGCCACAGTCTGGGTGGTACAAAGAGCACTTCTGGCTGATATCAAAGATTGAAACAATACTAATTTCATGAACTTTAATCGTATTTTGACATAGGAATGGGGTCCATTCTCATCATGATATTAGAAACCCAAAAGACTTTGAGAAATTAAAAAATGGAGTCCATCCTTAAAGGAGAAGTATGAGGGAAACAATAGGAATGTATTTACATCAATATCTGCTGGTGGACATATGTTCTCTCCATACATTCACACACTGGATAATGTGACAAATCATCACTTATTCTAAATGATACTACTGACAAGATACAAAGCATAGCTAAAACTTATTAGCAGTTCTACAGAGAGTAACAGGAATTACAGAAGAAGGTAAAAATTATAATGGATTTTAATGGTGCATTTATGGGACATACCGGTGTAAAAGGAGCATCTATTCAGGTTAGAGATTCACCAGAAGGTCTCATGAGTTAGCCTTACATGACAATTTGTTTTTGACTGAAACGGGATTATGTCATAAAAAAATATATTGTTTCCTTTAAATCATACAAGGACTGAAATGGAATTATTTCTTCATCTCATTTCATAATTGTAAGCTGTATTTGTTACTTACGCATTTTGTTAAACTATGTTTAACAGTTTTAATATCGGTGCAAGATTCACATAATAGTTAAAAAGAAAAGATTAATGCATCGATTCATCACCTCTCCATAAGTGCAGAAATACATTAACTCCCCCAAGTACAATACATGTTTTATTTATTAATTTATTTATGTACTTATCTTTTGTTAACAGGGTTAGTCCCACTAGGTTAGTGGCCTTTTTTCAAGGGAGATCTCAGGTGGTGTTTATACTACTAGTTGAAATTTGGCCAGGGCATTGGGGAACTTCTCCTACTCTTTTGTGATTGGTGCCATGGGATCTTTTCCATCCACCTGAGCTACCATCAGCTGAGGCAGATGGGGCCTTGGTTTAAAGTCTTATCTGAAGAATGACACACTCAGGAGTGCACCCCCCCCCTCCATATGCTGCACTGCAGTGTCAGTATTTATCTTTCTGGTGTGGAAGTACAACACACAGCCTTCTGCACCAAAGGCAAGTGCTACCTGTTGTGCCACTGACACTGCAAGTTTAACTAGACAGCAGAAAATAGGAGATGGTGCTGAATCACACCCCTTAATCATAGCTCACATGAACCACTATGCCAATTATAAGTTCAGTAGATTAAGGTCTGGCTAACTAGCTGAGGTGATGTTCTGAGGCATGTTTACTATTCTGAGTTGTTATGTATGGAAGAGAAATGATGATGATAGTGATGGCTGGTGAAGTCCCAGCTGTTTCAATAGTTCAGTGGCAGAGCCTTTTGTTAAGGGTCTTGGTTCTAGTTAAAGTATGAACTTTTTAATGCTGTACTCCTGGACATTGATCAGGCCTTTTCCTACTAATCTCTTAAATGCTATAGCACTACATATGAGCTGTGGATGAGAGCAGTGTCTTAGCCCACTTTCCTTTCCCTGTTTGATTGTTATTTACAATAGACTATAATTAGATGCATGTCAGTGAATTGTAATAAGCCCACTTTATTGTGATATGATTACCTTTGGTTTGATGTTTATGGGAAAAAAAATGATTCACAGAAGGTTAAGCTAAGTAATGGCTGCTGCACATTCATGCCCAACATGGAAGCACTAAATCAAAAATATGCTTTATTTCAACATTTAAATAAAAATGTTTTTTTTTTTATTTTATTTCTAACAGCTATATCTAAGAAATCACCTCCAAAACCTCCACTAAGAAACTTACGTGTGATATGTAAAAGTAAGTAAATGAATCTTGGTTCTTTTCTTGTTGACATTTAGGGAAAGTAGTATACTAATTGCTAAGTGATCCAAAAAAGAAAATGATTTCATATTAAAGTTCACTTATGAATAAGGCCTCAAAGTTGTATGGAACAAGTTGTCAAATTAAGGTATGCCACTACTAAATATGTAGATACGTGGTTAAATTGCATCATCATGGTCCTCAAACTGGAACTGCATTCACAGTTTAATCTCTTGATAGAGTTAGGCAAATGTTAAAGACATCAAAAACTGCATTACTTTCTCTCTGAAAGTTTAGCCTTGCTGGAACCTGAGTTAGTACACTGATAAAATAAGCCTTCTATTTGAAGTATTTGATTCATAGCTTTTGCTTAACTCAGGTTAGCTGACCTACTCTTTTACTGAGGTTTAGAATCTGGTGCATGGAGTTTATTTCTCAATATACTACATTTAGCTTCATTGCAATGCGGCTTAAATAATCTAACACTTACATTTAACCTGATAAGGAGTAAATAAATTAAAGCAGAATATGTCATCTGTGAGTGTGAATAGTTCGGTTGTATTTCATGTGAAAACCCATTCCTGGAAGGATTGTTGTGAAAGAATAGAACAGAAGTGAAACTATTTTCTTATACACTGCAACGAACATCACACATTAAGAAAGACTGCCTCCCACTTTTATGCATGAAGAACTAAAGTGCACAATTTCCATTAGACACCCACATAACCCATTAAATCAAGTGAAAAGACATACCCCTGGATTTATTAAACTCTGTGTATCTGCGACTGAGACCGCAGTCAGCGTGCAATGCAATGCATATTAATAAGGTGCAGCTGCCTCAGTTAGGTTTCGCTCCTCATAACAGTATTGCTGAATGTGAAACCTTGTAAACTAGCACAGATATTGAGTGCATGTAAAGGATAGCTCTCATACTCTTAGTGCAAGAAATCTGGACAAAGCCTGATAAAGGGTGGAAAAGGCCCCAGAATAGTCTATGCTTGTCTGTGCCATCTAACCTGCCCTTCAGTTGTTGGCAAATGCATATCATATTATTGCCAGTTAATATCCTCACATATTTTAAAGCCAATGATATAGCATGGCTTATAGACTACATGTCTCAGAGGACTGGTCAGATAAGTGCTGAATGACCAGGAAACACAGAAAGGTAAGACAGAGATGTATATTTGCAAGCAATAATCATAACAGATTGTGTGATCACTAAGTGCACTGTGTCCAAATATAATAATAAATGTGAAAATAACTGTTTATGGTTTGATATCAGTGTACATTCTGTTGCAGTTGGTTGTGTGAAGAATGACTTCAGTTGTTTCCTGCAAAGCTGTTTGTGTTGCAAAGAGGGATAAGGCACCCATCCTGTTTTCTGACGGTGCATTGGACTGAGAGTTGAAATCCAGCCCTATGTAGACCTGTCTTATGTGTATTAATATTTTCTTCTGTGTATGTCATAGATTGCTTTTCCTCATTTCAACTATTTCTCCCTTTTTTCTTTTATTTTCTTTTGTACTAAATAATACTAAAAACCTGACAGAGAAAACAAATGAAGAGGAGGTTGGATGTTAATGAAACAGAACCTGTGAATTATGCACTGCTTACTTATTACACTTCATAAGTCTAACCTAACACACCCACCTGATGTAAGCAATCACAGTTCCCATCCCATAAACACAACACTGAGGGAGTGCCTGCATTATGTTTACATCCCTACATTGATGCATTTTTTTTTTGATTCAGCAGTTCTAATGAGTTCAGACCTCATTTGCAACTACACCATGCTGATAGCCCTGACTCTACACAGATGGCAACCTTGTAGCTAGGAAAACTGAAGGGGAGCTGAATGTTGAACACAGATATATCTGCACAGATGAGTACTGCTTTTTAGATGGATATGCTTGCATTTCGTCATCTACATATTACATATGCTGACATGTAATTATAAATAGTCTGTTTAATGGTTTTTATATTTATTTTGATTAGTACACACTTACACTTTTAGCTGTCTGCATTACTTGCATATGCACTGTTCATTTTGGGGTGGAGGAGCAAAGCTGCATTTCTGTTATGGCACAAAGAAAGTTGCTGTTGTTGCTCTCCTTTTGTTGCATCCAGCCTGTACATAAAACAAAATGTGCGCATTATAAACATGGAAATATTGTTATTTTTTCAAAGAAGATTTATAAGTCCTGCTCTCAAGCATTGCAAGACATTTCTAAGTTTGTGGCATAGAAGGGCAAAGCTCTGATAATGCCTAGGCTGTCTTGACTATCAGTTGGCATGCAGAAGGAGCTGGGCAGAGGATTACGGGAGAGAGTGGCTATTACCAGCTCACCCATACTCAGGGGAAGGAAGCAATATGACTCACTGTATTACTGACCCCAACAGGAATGTTAGATATTGCTACTAGCAGCTGTTTAGATGCATGCTTTATACAGCACATAAACAATGGAGGCTGTTTTGTAGTGCATGAGGCATGTATAGGGAACCCCCAAGGGATACAGCTTTCAGTGAAGCTACCATCTAATGTGGGGATGGTTTTGTCTGGGTATGGGAGTAGGGATCACATAATTTCTCATGCTAGACATTTGAGTTTCAGACTTCATACCCTTCAGAAAATTCATGCTAATAAAAAATATGCGTGTGGTCGCCACGTGCATTAGAAGTGAAACTTCTGTAAGGAAGTGCAAAGGAAAGCAAATGGTATTATAAATGAAGGCATGGATAACAGCAATAATTAAAATCTGTTCCTATTTTTGAGCCTTTGTTCCCCCTCTATTTTAGGCTTTATCCAGATTTCTTCAGTTGAAAGGTGCAGATATGCAAATGTCTTTAGTGCTGCCAGTAATCTATCTACCTCACTGTCTCTTCCTGTACTAACTTACATTTTTGAAGTGACTTACTGGTCCCAAAAGGTGTTGGCTTTGTTGGACAGGAAAACAAGAAGGATGTTTCATGTTCATCAAATGATTTATAAAAATCATTGCATACCAAGACTATATATTCCCCATTCTGAAGAAGGTATGGGCTGCCTTGAAATTGATTTTATGCAATTGTGGGACTGCATACATATCTGCTGACCCCACAAGACCCAAATGTAGTGAAACATTTTGGAACATAAGGAGAGTAAGTCTAAGATGACTTCCTGCTTAGTTTAGCTGCAGCATGTCATCATCAAGCGGGAATGGAAATCGAACCAGAAGTAGATAAAAATCAGGCAGCAACTGAATGTGCCAAAAAACAAAATAATATAAGGTGAAGGATCAGATGAGAAGGCAAGAAATATGGAAACTGCATAAATATAGTTGCAAGTATAGAAAACTCTTGGAAGAACCTCATGTTGATCAGGATCAAATGTATAAATGGTTAAGGAGAGGTGAATGTAAACTAAAAGTTGAAGGGTTAATATTGGCAGCCCAAGATAGTGGACTACGTACACATTGCTTTACAAAAGTCCATTGAACATGTGGGAGAAACAGACAAATATAGGTTTTATAAAACAGAATTAGAAACATTTCCGCATCTTGTTACTGGTTGTGATATACTAATGGCAGAAAAACTGTATACTGAAAGGTATAATAATGTGGCAAGACTGTTGCATTGGGGATTGTGCAAACATTATAACACTGAAGTAGCTGAAAAACACTGGAAAAGAGCCACAAAGCATTGTAGAAAATGATTAAGTATACCCAGACAGTTCCAATAGTAGTAGCAGCAACGGGTCTTACGGTCGTACTTAGATATGTTACCGATACATGTAACTCCATACGAACTGCAGAAGAAGTCATTACTGGGCACACTGCAGGTGCTGTGAAGAGCACTTCTGGCTACATCAAAACTTGGAACAATACTAATTTCATGAACTTTAATCATATTTTGACAAAGGAAAGGCATTCATTTCAATCATGGTATTAGAAACCCAAAAGACGTGGAGAAATTAAAAAAGAGACAGCATCCTGGGATATTGTCTAGTGCCAATGATGCAATGTTCTTAGCCTTTGAGAGAGTGCATTAAGGACTTGTTCCTTAGTGATAGTAGGGGGTGTTATATTTGATGGAATGTCCAGACAGAAGGTCGAGGGGGAGAGATGGGCAAAGCTGGAGCAGAATTTGTCAGCCAGTAGGTTTGTTATATCTTATGGTTCAGTATAGGTGGGTCCATTAACAATGATTTCTGCACACAACTGTGAATTGTCTTTGAGGTTGCAGACATAGCTAAAGAATGCCTTGTGGTAGTCCTTGGCCTGAAATTTGGCTTTAGTAGACTTTATTTGTCCTATGAGTTGTTTGTTTAGTTTGATGAAGACTACACTTCTTAATTTTTGCCACAATTTTCTTCCTTCTATTATACAGACTAATGATGTGATTCTGCCAGGGTAGCTTGTCTTTTGAGTTAGTTCTGCCCTTTTTCCTGGTCAATACAGCTGCCTCTTTGCAGCTATTATTATGCTTGTATAGAGTTTCTGTGAACATTTCATTGTAGGTAGCAGTGTTCTCACGGTTTATGGGGGCTTGAAATTTTGTCAGATTATTGCTTAACAGTAGGAAGTTAGCCTTAGAGTTGTTCCTGAATATTCCAGAGTTAGCTGGGGTTTCAGGCTTTATTTTTACTTCAGAGGAGACCATTTTGTGGTCTGACCTTACCAGAGAAGGTATTACACTAGTAGGTTTGCAGCACTCTCCCATATTAGTGAGAGTCAGATACAGTATGTTTGCACCCCTGGTCAGTGTATGGACAATTTGATATAGGGAATTTGGGTTTACAAAATCCAGGAATCTCTGTGCCTGTATGTTGGGTATCATATATGATTCTCAGTTAATTGTGGGGTAATAAAGGTGACCATGAATATGATATTGGTTTGGATGGTGAGTATTTCCAGTATATTTAAATACATGTTATGGTTTTCCTGGGTCATAGAAGGGGACCTATAGCTTACAAGAAAGTGGTATGGAATTTTGTCTAATGTGATTTAAATATGGAGAAGCTCAAGTGCATTGTCCTGTTTGACCAGCATTGAGGTATGTTCATTTTTATATAAATCAAGACACCTCCATCTTTAGTCCCTTTCTGTGTAGTAGTTGGTCTAAATGTGTGGAAGGCATTATAGCTTTGCACTGCTGGTGTGCTCTCTGTAGCTTTAAACTATGTCTCAGTGACTGCACAGACATCAGCATTCTCTGCGGTGAGAAAAGCTTGTAGGGAGTGGAGTTGAGCAGTAACACCTTTAGATTTTCTTGGTTTTGATTTGCTATGTCTGAAGTACTTTCAGTTTGACATTGCCTTAAAAAGGCACTATGGGGTACAGAATGTTTTAGCTAATATTCAAAAGCACAAAGGGGAGAGATGCAGACCATCCCTGGCAAAGCAGAGTAGTCTGTTGACTATCTACTTCCATGCTGACAAATATTGCACCCCCTTAAAATGATACCAGAAACTAGGCCAATTATTAAACTCAATCATCTTCTATTTGTATTGTGGCATCATCTTTGGAGAAAGCAAAAAACTCTGAGAGCTCATGATGACTCTCTTCATATAGTCTAGGGAGGTACGTCTCAGGTCATTTACACCCATGTGGACTATGACTGAGTCATAATGGTATTTGTGGTCCAATGAACTGAGTGTGTATGTACTGTTGCAGATCCTGGCCCCTGATAAGCAACTGACTGTAACTTTCTCCTTACTCATCCTTGTGAGTGGGCATAACTCTCAACTGTCCAGATTTTCACAGAATGTCCAGATTTTTTACTCATATTTTTGGTCTGTTACTCATAAAATTTGTGTTTTTTTGGATTTTTGTGGAAAATCATTGAGGACTGAATTCACTAAATAATGACAGGCATTTGAGTTTCAGACTCCATGCCCTTCAGAAAAATGCATGGTAACAGAAGACCTTTTATTCTTGCAACTTTCTAAGTTTATAACAGCAATATTTAAAATGAGCCCCTATTTCTGGGCCTTTGTCCTCCCATTATTTTTGGCTTTGTCCAGATTCTTTATGCTAAGAGGTTGAGATGTATGTGAGTGTGACATCAGTGTGTCTCACTAATTGGTTTGGTATGAGAGCCTAATGATTAATACCTGAAGGTCTCGCTGGTACCCTTTCCTGACATTTTTCCTAATCCCATGCTTCTTTATACTTTGGTAGTTTACCCATTTTTCAAAGGTTAAGTGCAAGAGCTGTCAGTGGGAAAAATTTATGAATAAATATTTGATACGGATCATCATTGTATCTGTAAGTTGGTACATTTTCTCACAATCTGCTCAATCATATAGAAACTGTGGAATTGCCTGGTTTCTCCAGTTCTGAAAATTTAAGCAGCAGATGTAATAGATTTTCTCTTTTCAACTGGTTGCCTAGATTGCACTGCATTCTGGGTAAATTAGGCTGCCCAGATGATAATATATGCTGCTGAGTGAGATAATATTTTTCTGCTGTATCCAGCACACTGAGTACTACTTAAGCAATGTGTATTCTAAATTAACTATTCCACAAATATGAGGTACTAAGTAAGTAAGCCATGGCTGCTTTATTCTCCCTCATTCCATGTTTGCTCTTCTTCTTTTTCCTCTATCTTTCTCTCTTCTGTTGCTTTTCAATAAAGTTTATATTTCAAAAAGTAAATACTTAAATGAGAAAGGAAGCAAGAAAGAGGTTGGAAATACATTTAATGAGGTGTGTGGGATAACAAGATAAGATGAGAGCACAGCTGTATTAATGTTAAGGAAGAGAAACATCAAACACTAGTACCAAAGAAACTTTATGTGGTAGCTTAGCTCAAAGGATTACGTTAATGATAGTTTAGCTCAAAGGATTAAGGTCATCAGCTTCATTCTGTAGTCATGAGTTTGAGGCCTTTGATTACCATTTGCCTCCTCTGTGACTAAGCAGCTAAGCAAGCAGTGCTCCTGTGTTACCTCTAAAAACAAGTATCTGTGCCTATTGGGTTTACTTTGTTTATTCCTAAAAATTCTTTATTGGCATGGTTTATTCATGCATCCACATAATCAACGTTATAAAAATGCAGTTTGAGTGTTCACAATTTTCCCCCTTTACACTAGTTCTATGATGTGATGCCATATTTTACTTTTTTTTAATTTTGCTTTTATTGATCCAAAAGCTGCAGTAAAGGATAATGCAAACTGTATAAGGACAATAGTTAGTATAGGAATGCTAACTATTAAATTATACTTTGAGAGGCTTGTACTATTTATGACAAAAGGCAAAGCTAACAAGACCATAATTAATTATTCATAACTTAACTTCCTGATAATTGTTATATTAGATATTATTCTTTGTAGTATATAGGTTTTCCTGATCTGAGATTACATTTTTTTTTTTTTTTTTAGTTTTTGAGAGAACCAAGTTAGGGGAACTGACATATTTATTTTGCAGACACAACTTCCAATTCAGTTTAGTTCCATTTTAATTATATAATATGCAAAAATGCTTTCCTACACATTTTTAAATCTGAAAGTAAATTGCTTACTTTTTATAGAGGTATTAATTCCTGCTGGTATCCCCACTTCTCATAGTGGTATTGTGTCTGGTCCAAGACTGGTTAGATTAGAGTGTTATAGTGTGACGTCTCCATAAGCAACACAGTTTGCTTGAGCTGCACAGAGCAGTATAAGAAATCTGCAAGTGGGTTGATTTCCTCATACTTCAAATGCCAAACAAGCACCATCCATACAATAATGTGATATTCATCCTGCATCTTTAAAGGCCAACGCCAAAAATATCATCTAATTAAAAATATGATCCACATATTAAATTCCAGTGGTGGTGGTGCTGCGGTAGCGTTGTCGCCTCACAGTAAGACATTGTCTGGTTCGATTCTCAGCTAGAGCGTCTTCTGTGTGGAGACATGCGTGAATGGGCATACCTTCGTTGAAGGTTGTGCATCAGGGCTGGCAACTCGGCACATAAAAATATACTGCCAATCATTAGCGGACCGGAGTTCCGCTGTGGTGACCCCTAACCGGGAAAAGCCAAAAGACACAACATCCACATATTAAATTCCAAACTAGCATTATTAGCTGTCAGTTATAAAACACATGAATAAATAAAAGTAATTTTAATTTATGTTGCTTCCATTATAATATAGTTTTTTTTATATATATATATATATATATATATATATATATATATATATATATATATATATATGTATCACATCTCTGTATATGTTAGCAACTTTGCTGTAGTTTTTTTCTTTTTGGCTATACTTTGTAATCTAATTAATACTCTAATATGTGTAATTATGTAAAGTACTGTTGTCTGCAGCTTTTCTCCTCGGGTCTCCACTGAAAATGGGCCTGTGCTCAGTTGGACCAACCCAGTTAACAAATGTGAAATAAATACATAAATAAATAAATTTATTTATGTATTTATTTATTTATTTGCAATTTGGTTGAGTTTGTTTTTGTTTTACTCAGACAACAGGGCATCAGCAGATGTTACATTTTTTTTTTCTTTTCTTATTGCATATTATATTTTGGGAATTCCTAGTGACAATATTGGGAATTATATTTCATTTCCTCTGGCTTTATGCACAGCTTCTTGATTAAAGTTTTACTCCTTTAGCACCAATGAATAAATAGCACATTGAAATGTAATCACCTTGTAAGGGCATATTTGGATAGAAATAAATAACTAGAGATATATAAACAGATGTCACTCAGAGCATATTGTTAACAAACTTTGTGTGATTCAAAGATACACAATACAAGAGTGGTTATCTGAAGCAAGACACATGCAATTACTACTTTCTGACTTTGTATATTAGACACCCTCAAATATTTTTCCAAATGTACATGTAGTACAGCACTCTGACTATGAGACATATTTTCACAGATTTCAAGTAACCTACTGAAATGCATACTGTGATGTATCTTTAACTTGCTATGGGTGATGGTCAAGTATTATAACCTTATAACATTTATGCAGCCTTTCTGATGTCTGTTTTAATGTGATTCAGTTCATTAATTATTTTTTGTACTAATATCCCTGACACTGACATTGTTAAATAGTTTTGTTCTGTTTACTGCCTTCATGATGGATCATACTATGAATTGATTTCTTCATTTATTATAATTATCTTATGCTATTTGTTTTTAAATTTGCAAACTGAAAATGTTTAACTACGAAGAAGTGCCCTAGGATTTAGAGAAAAATGCTCACTATCTATGCTAATTCCCATCATGGGTTGGTTAGTTAGACCTATGGACATAAAATGTGATTTACAGACAGGTTTAGCTGCGATGAGAAAGATGTCATTATCAGCCAATTACCATATTTCTGAATTAAACACTGCACTGTTAGGTCTGACCACCCTAGTGATCTCCTTAGTGACCATTGCAGTATATTAACATAAACACTCCCACACACACATGCTGGCTTCCAGACTCACAGTTCCCTACTTAACTGATCTAGAACTACCACACATACAAATACAGTCATACACATGCAAACGCACACATACACACACACACACACACACACACACACACACACACACACACACACACACACACACACACACAGACACACACACACACACACACACACACACACACACACACACACACACACACACACACACACACACACACAGACACACACACACACAGACACACACACACACACACACACACACACACACACACACACACACACACACACACACATCCCCATACAGACATGCACATATACATGTCCACACACACACACATAGACTGACACTCCCACCATCACAACTCCACTGCACTTATGTGTACCACAAGTCCTCCCATAAGACTGAATAGGTGATCACCATCTTTTGAAAGTGTTCAGTTTTTCCTCCAAGAGTAAAATTTTACTTGAGTGATCACTCGGCTAAGTAATCTGAGACTCACAAGCACTTCTAGGGGAAAGCATATAGCTGAAAAGAATTAGCCTCTCCTCTTGAATTCTACATTATCATGATGATTCACCCACAAGTCTGCTATCTATCCTAAAACCCCCTGAGTGGGGAAAAGCCTTAGTAGTAAAGCAGTCTATGAATCAGAAGGCTTAGTGTGACTTGGAAATCTTCTGACATCTTCTTCTTCTTTTGGTTTTTCCTGGTTAGGGGTCGCCATAGTGGAACATTAGGTTTCCAAATCATTCTAAGTCTTTCTGAATCCAAGGTTCAGTTTCAGAGGAGACCTCCTGATAAACAATGAATATAAAAGTGCAGACAATAAGAGAATTTTTATCTGCTCTTTCTTCAGTAGAAACTTGACTAGCTGTTGGCTGAATTTTGTTATTTATTGTAATTACATTACAGGGGTGGGGTACATTCTTTGATTTCCTGTCCTTGCATATTTTTAAACTATTGCATGTGAAATAATTCCTGCTTAAAACTTCAGCTTTGGCCAGCTAAGAAACCTATATTCAACTGGGGACGTATAAGAGAATTCTATACCTTTTTATCTGCTTTTTTTTTTTTTAAAAATATGTATTTAATTTTGAGTGTTGAAGAATTTTTATCTGAAATATCTTCTGCCTTCTTCAGTTATTCTCACCACCACGCCCCTGTTTTGTTTTGGTGTTTACTTTAGTGCATTGAAACTGCCCGCCTCAGCCTGCCTCTCTGGGCCCATCTCAGCCCCAAGCCCTTTTTTTTATAGTTTTCTTTCTTGGTTGTTTTTCAGCACTCAAATCTTTTTTTTCTTTTCTCTAACTAGTCAAAAAAAAAAAAAAAAAAAATCTCTGTTTTCTTTCGTAGAAAAAAAAAAAAAAAAAAAAAAAAAAAAAAAAAATTCTTTTACGTTACTTTTACTGTTGTTTTTTCTACTTTTTCTACTTTTGCTATTTCTTAAAATACTCAATTGTTTTATTATTACCTTTTGGTGTAACTCTTTTTTTTGTTGGTTGTTTGGGTTTGTGCACTTGTTGGTTGTGGCAGAACAGGCTTTGTGGTGGCTCAGGGTCTGATTGAGTTGTGGTGAGGGTACAGTCAGTGTTAGGTTAAAGTGTCTTGTATGATTGAGGGCTCACTGTTCAAGTTGTTATAGTTAATTGTTTTAATTCTGGTTTAGTGGTCTAGCCAAGCCAGTGGGAGGAGACATTGAGGGCCTGCCTCTACACTCTGGGAATTTCTGGTGAAGGCTGCCCTTTCTGAGCTGGCTGAAACTGGTTGCTTGCATAGTGCATCTGAGTGGCATTGCTTTACTGTGGAACTTGGTGCGTTGCTGTTGTTGTGGCATAGACTGGATTCGCTTGCTGGATAATCCTTTTGTTTGTGTAACTTATTCAATGGTATTTATTACTGCTTGGTTGTAGTGTAGTTACTTGATACAAGTTGGTTGTAACTTTTGGATTAAGCACTTGGGCTTCAGACCAGTTGTTTTACATTAGGAAGGTTTGAGGCCTTGTTTTTAGTAAGTGGCTAGGTAAGGTAGCTGGGTACAGGTCTATGGTGAAGCCATCTCCAAGTTGAGGAACTGCTGGAAGTGTATTGGAGGTCCAAGGGTATTAGTGCTTGGGCAGGCAGGCAGTTTTCAGTTAAGTTATTTGTGGGTAAGAAGGTTGGTGAGGAAGCAGCTGACCTGCCCTTCTGAGCTTGGGATTCTGGTTAAAGGTTTATATTTCGAATATTTGAACTGTTGTGAACTAATATTTGAAAATTGGTTTGTTTGATTGTCTACCTTGTTTGCACAGATCCCTTCTGCTGCTTGTTGTTTTGTTGTTTGTTTTTTTGTTTTTGTTTGCTTGTTATTTCCCCTGGAAGCTATATCCACAGCTTTCTTCTGTGGATCACTAGTGATAGTGATATCTGCTCCTGTTTTACTACCTTTGTTTCACTTGAAGAGAAAGACTGTGTGTGTTTTTTTGCATTTAGTTTAGTTAACAACACATTGCACTCAAGTTACTGGCACTTGCTCACTAAAGCAATTATATAAGTCAGCACATAACTGCCTGCAACAAAACCCTCCTCCCACATAACACAAATCCCTTATGAGAGATGCAGCTATTTAGCCAAACTGGGAGGCTGAGCTCTCTCAACTCAGGACTGACAAGACAGGAGGAGAGGAGAAGGCAAACACACACAACACAAAACCAGCTCAAATATAATGCTACCACTCCACTGAATCCTCAAACACACACACACACAAAAGACATACTGGGAGCTCTGAGTAAAATTTACCTAAACAGCACAGGCCTCCAAAGCAGACACACCCAAACAACTGCTACTCAAGACACCCCACAGCACAACATAAAACCACAAAGCAGTGTGCAAAGTCATCACAGCCCTTAAGGCCAAAACACAACACCAAACATACTTGTCATAGGTGACCCATAGTCAGACACACTGACGCCCCACTCACCAGGCTGAATGCCAGCCGAGTGTACATCTCAAGACATCTCAATGCTACCCTAAAGCTGCCTTCTAAAGCTAGCACAAATGGGACGGGGACCGAGACATAAACGGCTGTGTGCTACACGAGCTAAAATGGACAAATTAACCCAAGACATAAGGCAGCTCCAGCCTTCAGCCTTACCACAGGATAAAAGCTCAAGAAACCGCGAACACACCGTTGTCCCACTCCACAAAGTCGCCTATGGACTCCTACACGCCCATAAGCCATGTTTTAACAACAACTGTTGTCAAAGCTTGCAGGAGGATCATAATGGAGCTATATAACAAACTTTAAGGGACTTAACCCATATTGTTTCTGCTTTTGTCAGGCTTTGTCATGCTCACTAACTTGATTGAAGAGGGCTGCAACTTCTTGACAAGACCCAGTTTGGCTTGATGAGGAAAAGACAGCCATTTGAACTACCTTGACCTTGCAAAGGTTCACCACACAATACCCCACTGGTAGAAAAGGAAACTTACCAGCTACCTTGACCATATGTCACAATACACAATTGCAAAACTGCTTGGACCAAGAACCTTATTAGGAAGTTAGTGTTGCTGTGTCTGAAGTAGGACCTTGGCTTGGGTCACACAGGGTGTAGGTCAGGGTTTTGGTTGTCCTGGTTCCCTCATTGTTTGGTGCCAACTTCAGAAGGCGAGGCCAAGCTAGGAAAGTTTTTATTGACAAAGTTTGCAGACGACTGCAAACCTTCCGCCATAGACAAAAGTGCATCAGACACGGATATCCTTCAGAAGGGACTCACGAACAGATAGCTGGTGCCAGAGCCATGGCCTGAAGCAAACCAAAAATGTATAGTCATACTGAAAAAAAAAGGTAAAAGCTACCATATAGGTGGTGGCAATCCACTAAGCACAGAAGAGGTTATCAGGGGACCTGGGGACCCAGGGACACAGTGGCCCTTCTTTTGACACCACACATTGCTACAGTGGTTAGAAAGTACTTCTACATTGCCCAAAGTCATGAGAAAGGGATTCACATCCAGATTGAGTGAGGTTTCCCCTCCTCCAGATTATCAGACCAATGATCTTCCACAATGCCCATTCGGGATGTATCTCCACCGACATCTGCAGCAATTGGAGAGACCCCAAAAGTTCCCACTAAAAGGATAAAGGACCAAAAATCCGTCATATGCTGCCAGAAAAAAGAAACCTCGCCCTATTCATTCGCCAAACACCGGCTCAAGCTCTCAGAGGTGACATGTGCCTCACATACAAGGGCCATGTCCAACCCGATAATGAACACATGCTCCACCTCAAAAAATCCATCCACACCAAAACCACTAGAAGCCAAACCTCTAAACTAGCATCGGATAAATATAGGGTGATATAAATAGGATAGGTAATGACCATTGCAGACTTCCCATGCCCCTAATCTGTCCATGTGAGCCAGGAGGCAGAGCACCTCGCTGACTCTGTCTGAGAGAAACTGTGGATGGATGTGGGAGGGAGTAGGGTTTACCCCTCTCTCATCTCTGTGTCCACAGAGCACAACAAACTAATACCATTAGTATTTTTTCATATAAGGGTGGCGTAATACAAAAAAATTTAGACTGAGCTATAAATGCCTTAGGGCAGATAGCCTAGTATAAACCTATGAACCTATGAACCTATGAATAAGGTCAGAAGTGAAAATACTAAAGGGTACAGGAATTCATTTATCAATTGCTAGGACACCTCCAAGGAACAGCTGTACTATGCTTCTATGCTGTACATTATACAGGAAAATTATTCTTTGTAGACATAGGTCAACAGTAGCAAGACATGATATGAAAAACTTTGAAATCCAGGTGAAGAAATGAGTAAAATATACAACAGAGTACCTATTCTAGATGGGTCTCAAAATTATGTTATACATGTACATTAAGTAAGCCAGTTTATTAAATACAGATGGAAGAAAAAAGTAAGAGCATGATATGAATACCAGCAAAAACACAATAAAAGAGACAATTGTGCCACAAAGACCAATAACCAGTCCAAAATCTTGGCACAACAAGAAGTACAACCAAAAGCGACTTATCAGGTTAAAACAGGACGAGCAACCAAAGGCGTCTTGTCAGATTAAAATAGATCTTTAGTAGCATGAATGCTTCAAAACACACTGTGCTTTCATCTCACATTACCAGACTTCATCAGACACATCAAAAGCCCCTCAATACCAAGTTTAAATACATAATTTTGGCCCACCCAACCAATAATTGCGTACATTCAATGAAAACAGCCTCGTTCTTAATAAATGCAAAACAATATATAATATATAACATAAAACTATTTAAAAACATTTAAACAATTATTTACTATAAAATACAAATGCTTATCCTACCAGGGATAAAATTATAACTTAGCTGCCACTCGAATATACTGCCCTTTTATTATGCTCTTCTTCTGAAAAATCAGATGGGCACTTTTATAGTGCAAATATGAATTTGAAAAGGTTTCCTTCCTATAAGCTGTTGATCTAAACCCTGAATTAGTTTTGTGAATGGTCACATCCAAGTAATTCATTTTATCCCTAGAGGTGTTATAAGTAAATCTTAAAAAACAAGTAGCATTCTCTATATAACTCATGAACTCCTTTAACTTACTTTCAATGTCATAAAAGTGCCTGTCC